>NC_035445.2:68631968-69239454 GCF_002127325.2 Helianthus annuus
CTCCCCAACAATTTCTTTTTATATGCCCCTTGCTTAGCAGTAGGTATCCAATTTCTTTTCTTAAAGAAGGGCTATGCAATCTTCAGTTAGATTTGCCCGAATCCTCATGGTATTGAACACCATTTGGAAGATTCCTTTAGTCCCGGATTGGTTATCATTCTTCTGGGCCTCTGGCTTTTTCACCTAGGTTCCTGCATTGCAAGGTCAGTTCATGATTCACGGAAAACAATATTTCGAGATTTGGAGGATTATTCTTCATCATCCTCTCTTGGTCAAACAGCATGCACATTCTTGTTCTCGTTCTATTGGTAGGATTTTGAACTTGTTTGCTTTTGAAGGAGGATCCTTGCTATCTTGTTTAGGATCCTACTTTGTTCTTTCCTGGATCCTCTTGTCGTCCTCTAGCCGGATTAAACCTGAGTGCCTGAGTCTTACTTTCATCTTAAAATTCCTGCATGGTGTCGATAACAGATCAATCATAGATAATGAATCCTTAAGCAGTCCCATTTTTGAAGGCTATCATACAGGCCGTTAGCCATATCCAAGTTGGGAATGTCCAAGGATTCTTTTACTAATTTAGTTATGTAATCCCTTAATGATTCGTTATGATTTTTGAGTTATCCTGTACAAATCACTAGGTTAATTTTTCAAATTTTCTACTACAAAGAGAATTGGTTATTGAATAAATTAACTAAATTGGCAAATGAAGTAATAGAGTAAGGGGGAAGACTTAGCAGCCACTTTAGAGCTGATCCAGTAAGAGTGGATCCAAATCCTTTACATAGGCATGCTTCCTTCAATTTTTCTGGGATAGGGTTGATCTCCATCCTCTCCCTGTATTGTGCTATATGCTCCTCCGGATCCGTTGTGCCATCATACAACTTCATGGTAGGGATATGGAACCTTTTGGGTACCTCTGCGTCACAAATTGGTGGTGCAAAGCGGGATACCTTGTGGCTTCCATCCGCAATCTCTGGGATATGCTTGACTACCCCTGGAACACTTGAGATCATGTCCTTTAGTTTCTGTAATTCCCTGGCCATAGCATGATTGGTACCTGTATCCTGCATGAATCCAAGGTTAGTAGTAGGATAATTATTTAAAGTGTTACCTCCCATTGGGTTCAAGTTAGGGAATCCATATTGCTGGGATTCTGGAACAACGGAGGGACCAGTGGAAGCAATGGTCTGCATTGGAATGAAGTCCCCTTGATGGACATCTAGACTTCCTGTTTGCAAACTTTTTAGGGATCCTGGCATCTGTAAGGATCCTGGTATCTGGGATGATCCTGGAACGAAGGAGGATCCTTGAACCTGGGATGATCCTGGAACAAAGGAGGATCCTTGAACCTGGGATGATCCTGGAACAAAGTAGGATCCTGGAAACTGCTGTGTCTCCGGATAGGCTCCCGAATTCCTGAAGGATCCCATGTACTGAGGATAGGATCCTACGGGCTGAAAATGTGAGCCTGATGTCTGAGTCATTGCTGCCGAGTTGAGATGTGATCCTCTTGACTCCCCTATAATTTGCACGTCCGGGATCCCTGATGGCTGGGAAGTGATCATTGGAGTATCAAAGCTCAAGGATTTGGGCATCAGTGGAGAATGATCCTCTGCCGCTTTCTTTTGTCTTTTGAGATCTCCAATTTCCCTGAGGATCCTTTCGTTAGTTTCATCTTGCCGCTGCATACGATCCTTCATCTGCAAAATTAAAGCAAATACATCACTAGTACTGGGAATAGAAGAATTCATAGCAGAAGAAGATAGAGGTTTAGAGGAAGTGGGAGTTGATCTCTTCTCAGTATTTCTCTGAGATCCTGCCGGTGGAGGAGGCAAGGTGATCTGTGATGGAGTGACCGCAGACATCGCTGTGGACGTGTTCTTCAATGATGAAGCCATGTAACTCTCTGAAATGATTTCGAACAAAAGATTTTCTTATGAATGAAGCACCAATTGCCCCACGGTGGGCGCCAAACTGTTTTGGTCAAAAATCACACAAGGATAATGTAACCAAACTTTATGAAAACGGGGTATGATGCTTGGTTAATTATGAAAGTAAAGGATCACTTTTGTGATAAAGATGTAAAGACACGATGATTTATACGAGGAAAAAGCCCTTGATCAATGAATGATCTCCGGCATAAAAAACCTCGGGTGATGGCAACTACCGATCACCAACTTCAATATAACAAAAATGTGATTACAACTTTGGATGATAATGAGCTGAGTACAAGGATCACTGAGTGTCTAAGTGTTTGAGAGTTGTGTCGTATGTCGTGTGTGTTCTTCCGAATGAAGAGGGGTGGTACTTATATGTGTGTAGGTGACCTATTTTAGGTAAAATGACTAATTATCAGCTCATTACCCCCTTAGAAATAAAGACAATCTAGCCTAAATTGCTGCCCATAAATCAAGCCTAGTTTCCATATCCTGTGCAACGTCTTTCTTCGATTAAGCTCTTGCCATATTTGTGAAGACGCGTTCCTGGATCATGATGTCTAGAGCATATCCTGCTAGATGTTCCTGCAAAACAATATTGTATTGAGTGGAAGTGGCCGTTAGTATGAGGATCACCATAATTCCCCATGATCCTGATCTTGAAGTTCTGCGGAGGATCACTGTCTGCCAAAGAAACAAGGATCACTGGTTAGGATCATGTGTAAGGATCACCTATAATAAAAATCCAGCCCCAACAATAATTATAACATGAAGCTTAATCCTTCAAAGTGTCACTTTGGTGTTAAAGCAGGTAAATTCTTAGGATATATGGTAACCCAGAGGGGCATTGAAGCAAGCCCGGAACAAATCAAAGCATTGGTGAATATCAAATCCCCTGCCAACGCTAAGGATGTGCAAATACTAACAGGCAGGATAGCAGCTTTAAACAGATTTATATCCAAATCCTCAGAAAAGTGTAAAGAATTCTACGATATCCTAAGAAAGAACAAGAAATTCGAATGGACTGAAAAGCATGAGAATGCTTTACAAGCCCTCAAAGAATACATGTCCTCTGCTCCAGCATTGATGAAACCAGAAAAAGGAGATGTGTTATCCTTATATCTGGCGGTATCCTCAAAAGCAGTAAGTGCAGTCCTTGTTAAGGATCATGAAGGTACACAATATCCTGTCTATTATGTAAGTAAGAGTTTACTTGATGCTGAATCCAGGCATTCACACCTTGAAAAACTTATTCTTGCACTAATTATAGCATCTACTAAACTAAGACATTATTTTGAAACCCATGTTATTGTTGTCAGAACTAATTTTCCAATTAAGAATGTCCTCAGGAAACCAGAGATGTCCGGAAGGATGGCTAAGTGGGTAGTAAAGCTTAGTGCCCATGATATAAGATATGAGCCTAGAACAGCCATCAAATCTCAAGCATTAGCAGACTTTGTGGCTGATTTCAGTAGTGATTTACAAAAGAAAGCCGAATTGGAAGTCCAGCAGCTGGATGAAACCAAGGATCCTTGGATACTACATACTGATGGATCCTCAAATGTTAAAGGCACGGGGCTTGGTATACTACTAAAATCGCCACAGGGGGACATAATACCCCACTCCATAGCTTGTGAATTCCAAGCCACTAATAATGCGGCTGAATATGAAGCCTTGATTGCTGGTTTGCAAATTGCTAAGCATATGGGGATCAGGTATCTTGAGGTATACGTGGATTCATTGTTAATCACTAATCACTTTAATGGATCCTATGCTGTTAAAGGTGAAAAACTAACCAAATATTTAGAGATAGTCAAAGAATTAGCACTCTCCTTTGCTTTCTTCAGTTTGACACAAGTACCAAGGGAAGAAAATACAGAAGTTGATGCATTGGCCAATCTAGGATCATCTTTGAAGATCCCAGAGGATATAAGTATCCCCATCATCCATATCCTGGCTCCTGCTATTGAAAATCAGGTGGCCATGGAAATAGAAGAGGATTCTGCAATGATCCCTAGTGAGGATACTCAATCTTGTTCAGGATCATGGATCTCGCCGATCATGAGATACTTACAACACGGAGAGATTCCTATGGGAGAAAACCCTACGGCTTTCAGAATTAAGGTATCTCAATTCACAATCTTAAATAATATGATGTATAAGCGATCTCTTGCAGGACCATATTTAAGATGTATCGAGGATCCTGAAGTTCAAGAAGTTTTAAAAGATTTCCATGAAGGAGATTGTGGAAACCACACTGGGGGCAGGTTATTGTTCTCAAGGATCTTAAGGACAGGATACTACTGGCCAACTATGAAAAGGGATGCTGTGGAGTATGCTAAGAAGTGTGATCCTTGTAAAAGACACAGCAATATCCTTCATCAGCCGGCTGAATTTCTACATCCTATACCATCCTCTTAGCCATTTATGAGATGGGGGATGGATATAGTTGGCAAGCTCCCTAAGGCACCTGGTGAAAAAGTGTTCATGCTTGCTATGACTGACTACTTCTCCAAGTGGATAGAGGCTGAAGCTTTTGCCCAAGTCAGAGAAAAGGAAGTTATATCCTTTATTAAGAGAAATATTATAACTAGATTTGGCATTCCTTCCGAAATTGTATGTGATAATGGTTCCCAATTTATTGGGAGCAGAACTACTAACTTTTGTGACAGCTGGGGGATTAAGATGATAACATCAACACCAGTCCACCCACAAGCCAATGGACAAGCAGAATCATCCAACAAGATCATCATCAACAATCTGAAGAAGAAACTTGGATCCAAGAAAGGTAAATGGGCAGAAGAATTACCTTATGTTCTTTGGGCTGATAGGACAACCCCCAAGAATGCTACTGGTCAAACACCATTCTCTTTGGTATTTGGGGCAGAATCAGTGATCCCAACAGAAATGGTGGTTCCAACTGCTAGAACAAGTACCCGTGATCCTGAGGAGAATGATGCAAACCTAGCTCAAGACTTGGATACTATTGAGGAAATCAGGGATCTGGCTAGGATAAGGATGGCTAGCTATCAACAAAGGATGGCTGGTGCTTACAACAAAAATGTCAGATTAAGGAAATTCCAAGTTGGGGATATGGTGTTGAGAAAAGCATTCCAGAATACCATCAATCCTGCTGATGGGAAATTGGCACCGAAATGGGAAGGCACTTATTTAATTGAAGCCGAAGCAGGAAAGGGGGCATATAGATTGTTAACCATGGAAGGTAATTTGTTACCAAGAACCTGGAATGCTGTCCACTTGAAGAAATATTTCATGTAAGCAGGATCCTTCTGGCACATATGATCCTTACATTAGAAGTATCCTTCAAGGATCCCTGAAGTATCGATGATCCTTACTCTGGTAATGTCCTAAGCTCGAACTCTTATTTACATATTTTCTTATTTAAGGATAAGGATCATGTATCCTTCATCCTTCTCTCACGAGATTTTGAGTTCTTATAGTCCAGGTATCCTTAGCATATTGTCGACAATCTTCGGAAGCAACTCAGATCCTTGGGTTCAACCCCAGTTGTTTGGGCTTGCCCCCAGTTATCCTTGGGCTTGTCCCCAGTTTCGCCTGTAGCGCACGATGATCCTGGTATAGTTCACGTCTTTGGGACCAGTACTTTCTTTAGGGGCTGATAATTCCATCGTACTGGCTATATCTAGGATCCTACGTATAATGGTAGACGTACCATACATCCGTTCCTAAGGTTTCTAACGTTTTCACGTAAGCTAAGGTTTTGGCATTTTCATGTCACTAAGTTTGGATAGTCGCTAGTAAGGGCCATACTCCAGTTTACATACGATCTTTGGGCTTGTCCCCAGTTATCCTTCGGGCTTGTCCCCAGTGATCCTTTGGGCTTGTCCCCAGTTATCCTTTGGGCTTGTCCTCAGTTACTAACTTATCTCTTATATTGGCTTAGTCCCAAGTTATATTCTGTTTTCAGGTTTTCGAAGTTAAACAATTAAGGATCCTCAATCCTTATTACCCATTAAAAGCTTTTCTTATGGTTATCCTGATTACAGTGTTGAAGGTTAGGATCCTAACTTGGATTCTCAGGTATGATCCTTAACTGTTTTGGTTCTATTCATTATTTATTTGAATAACCCATATACTTTGACAACTGAACCTATGATCCTTAAAATAAACTAGTTTGAAAATTTTCGATTATAGGATATTTGATCTAGGATCATGTCCTAAATTTCTTAAACATAATTTGCTTAACTTCTCTTACTCCGACAAGTATAAATCAAAACAATTGAAAGTTTAAAAGATATACAAGGATAACATCACAGGATAAGTCAAAAGTTAAAAGTTTTATTCATTAAATATCTAACCCCTTTTTAAGTTGTCAAAATTGCCAACCCACATTTCTACCAGCAAAACGTGGCCCGTCCACATGGGTTGGCAAAGGGTGTCTATTGTTTATGCGGTTATAGCAAGTGCAGGAAATTAAAGGCGGCAGGATCACAATGGCTTCATCCCCCAAACAGAGGATCCCTCCACCATTTGTAATCCTACCTATTGTTCACAGGATCCTAGATCCTCAACCCTAAACCTATTGTTCAAATACAGACCATAATTGTTTTAAAACATTACAACCACAAAAAAACAACCACCAAACAAAAAAAAATTGGGCTCCGGCTAAGTCTCGAAATTTCCATCATTGCCCAATCCTGCAGCTCAATCCTTCGCTGCACCATCACCACCGGCTCCACTTGCCTCTCCACCATGATCCTTGCCAGCATCTCCACCCTCAAGCATCGGGATCTCCTCAGCCTCTTCATCATCCTCCAGCTCTGCCAGCCTCGCCTTCCAGCCCTCCACGTCCCATGTGCTCCTGTCGAAAGCAGGATCGTGAGCCTCCATAGCCATTTGCAGCTGGATCTTGTACATAGCTATTGCAGCAGAGACCTTGGCATCTTGGGTGATCTCATGCTTCTCATAGTCAAAGTTGATCAGCATCTTGGCAGCATCATCCTTGGTGGCTCGGAGCTCCTTCTCAAGATCAGCTATCTTGAGATCCTTCAACACAGCAACTTGTTGGAGGTCAGCAATCTGGCGGTCCTGATCCTCGACGTGGCCAACATACGTCTCTATCTCAGCAAATTTCTGCAAGGAAGACAAGGCATCAGAGACAATCAATCCTCAAAACTGTCAGGATACGCAAACAGAACATCAGTGATCCTTACCTCGTTAAAGTAGTCCAGAAACTGTTGGCGGAGCAGGGGCAAACCTTGAAGATCCTCGGCTTCAGAGGCCTTTCTCTTCTTGCCTCCTTTTCCTCTGACAGGCGCCTTGGGGACGGAAGCACTTGGGCTAGCAGGAGTCTTCTTCCTTGAGGATTTGACATTAGTAAGATCATCGATGCCGAACTTCGAAGCAGACTTAGAGGATTTCCCAGCACCTACACAACCAAAATAAGATAAGTACTCTAACTTAATTCGAATTCCCGCATAGAATTACTTTTTAAATAAGGATACTTACTTGACATTGTGGTAGAGGCAGAGGATACTTCCTGAGAATCCTGGGTGGTAACCTGGAAAGTCCTTATTTCAGGATCAAGCTTCTTAAAGGCCAAGAGTCTCTCTTTTGCAGCAGGAGTCAACCTAAGATGAGAAACGGATATAGCTGCACAATAAACAAGAGAATGTCAGTGATCCTTATACTAAGGAATGAGTTCTATGGTGATCCTTCCAGGATCCTCTATCCTACCATGGGTAGCCCACTTCTTGGGCAAATCCTTCCCATCAGGGATGGTATCTCTCCTTACAAAAAAGAACCGCCGCTTCCAGTTCATGTCATTTTTGGTAACTTTGAGAACAGGGTGCTCTTCTCCAGCTTTTCGTTTGAACAAGTATCGGTGAGATCCAAAAGTTGTGAGATCATACATCTCAGCCAACTCCGCCATGCCGAGGTCAATCCCTTCTTGTTCGATGATCCTTTCAAGGGTGTATAACACCATCCAGATCATCGGCATAGCCTGGATATAGCAGATGCCGGTAAGGGAGAAAAAGGATTCGATGAACTGAGGGAAAGGATACGAGTATCCTATCATGAAAGGAGTGACCGGGAAAGCTACCCAAGTCTCAGAGATGTAATCACTCAAAGCAGTAGGGCTAAAAGACTTAAAAAGGGTGTTCGCCGGAAAGCAATGACGGATTTTATCGATTTGAGGGTCAGTAAAACAACACCTCTCGGAGGGGGAATCCTTGATGATCCCTTGACCGTTTAAGGGGCTATTATTCTTAGGATCCTTGCTGGGAGAGTTCCGGAGCAGCATTTTTTGACAGAATGGTGGAAAGATAGAGAAAACAGAGCAAGAGAAGAGAGAAGATAAAGGGGAATACCTGTTCAATCCTCTGGTCGCGATTATAAAGGGAAGAGTTCTCGAATTTAAATGCAAACGATCCTATCCCTATCTCTATTTATAGTCATGATTTGTGCAGGGCTGTCATCTCCATGACGTCAGATCGCAACGGATAGTTCATTCTTAACGGCTATATATCCGTTGAGTTAGTTATAGATAAGACCGGCAAAATATAACTCGTTAATATTACATAATTACTCCTTATATTTTGGGGGCAATTGTTAGGGCAGGATTTTAATGACCTGTGATCCTTACATGATATCCTAACGAGTGATCCTTGTTTCTTTGGTAGATAGTGATCCTCAGAAGAGCTTCAGGATCAGGATCATGGATCATCCTAAGGATCCTTATACTAACGATTGTTCTCTTTGAATTTAATGTTGTTTTGCAGGAATTACGAGTTGGACCTGGTCTTGGCATCGTTATTAAGGAATCTTTCACGTAAATCTCGCACATACACTGCCGGAAATAGACGTTGTGGAGAATAAGGAAACTTAGCACAATTTACGGGCAATTAGTTAGGCTAAATTTACTTCTATTCCTAAAGGGGTAACGAGCTAGTAGTTAGGTGACTTGCCTAAAATACGACCACACACACTTATATAAAGGGCACTCTTCAGCATTTGGAAGACACAACACATTTCTCACACGCTTTAGCATACGATACTATAGTGATCCTTGTACCTAGCTCGTTACCATCCAAAGTTGTAAACATTGTTTATTATATTGAAGTTTGGTGATCGGTAGTTTCCATCACCCGAGGTTTTCTATACCGGAGATCATTCATTGTTCAAGGGCTTTTTCCTCGTATAAATCCTTGTGTCACTTATGCAATTTTCATTTAAGTGATCCTTATCTTTGTTCATCATACCAAGCATCATTCCTCGTTTACAAAGAGTTTGGTTGCATTGTCCTTGTGTGATTTTTGACCAAAACAATGGCTATGACTGATTACTTCTCCAAGTGGATAGAGGCTAGAGCTTTTGCCCAAGTCAGAGAAAAGGAAGTTATATCCTTTATTAAGAGAAATATTATAACTAGATTTGGCATTCCTTCTGAAATTATATGTGATAATGGTTCCCAATTTATTGGGAGCAGAACTACTAACTTTTGTGACACCTGGGGGATTAAGATGATAACATCAACACCAGTCCACCCACAAGCTAATAGTCAAGCAGAATCATCCAACAAGATCATCATCAACAATTTGAAGAAGAAACTTGGATCCAAGAAAGGGAAATGGGCAGAAGAATTACCTTATGTGCTTTGGGCTGATAGGACAACCCCCAAGAATGCTACTGGTCAAACACCATTCTCTTTGGTATTCGGGGCAGAATCAGTCATCCCAACAGAAATGGTGGTTCCAACTGCTAGAACAAGTACCCGTGATCCTGAGGAGAATAATGAAAACCTGGCTCAAGACTTGGATACTATTGAGGAAATCAGGGATCTGGCTAGGATAAGGATGGCTAGCTACCAACAAAGAATGGCTGGTGCTTACAACAAAAATGTCAGGATAAGGAAATTCCAAGTTGGGGATATGGTATTAAGAAAAGCATTCCAGAATACCACCAATCCTGCTGATGGGAAATTGGAACCAAAATGGGAAGGCCCTTATTTGATTGAAGCCGAAGCAGGAAAGGGGGCATATAGATTGCTAACCATGGAAGGTAATTTGTTACCAAGAGCCTGGAATGTTTTCCACTTGAAGAAATATTTCATGTGAGCAGGATCCTCCTGGCTCATATGATCCTTACATTAGAAGTATCCTTGAAGGATCCCTGAGGTGTCAATGATCCTTACCCTGGTAATGTCCTAATCTTGAACTATTTCATTTTCTTATTTTCTTATTTGAGGATAAGGATCATGTATCCTTCATCCTTCTCTCACAAGATTTTGAGTTCTGATAGTCCAGGTATCCTTAGCATATTGTTGATAACCTTCAGAAGCAATTCAGATCCTTGGGTTCAACCCCAGTTGTTTGGGCTTGTCCCCAGTTATCCTTGGGCTTGTCCCCAGTTTCGCCTGTAGCGCACGATGATCCTGGTATAGTTCAAGTCTTTGGGACCAGTACTCGCTTTAGGGGCTGATAATTCCATCGTACTAGCTATACCTAGGATCCTACGTATAATGGTAGACGTACCATACATCCGTTCCTAAGGTTTCTAACGTTTTCACGTTAGCTAAGGTTTTGGCATTATCATGTCACTAAGTTTGGATAGTCGCCAGTAAGGGCCATACTCCAGTTCACCTATGATCTTTGGGCTTGTCCCCAGTTATCCTTTGGGCTTTTCCCCAGTTATCCTTTGGGCTTGTCCCCAGTTATCCTTTGGGCTTATCCCCAGAATCGTTGGGCTTGTCCCTAGTTACTAACTTGTCTTTTATATTGGCTTAGTCCCAAGTTATATTCTATTTTCAGGTTTTCGAAGTTAAACAACTAAGGATCCTCAATCCTTATTATCCACTAAGGTTTTTCTTATGGTTATCCTGATTATAGTGTTAAAGGTTAGGATCCTAACTTGGATTCTCAGGTATGATCCTTAACTGTTCTGATTTTATTCATTATTTTGAATAACCCCTGTACTTTGACAACTGAACCTATGATCCTTAAAACTAACTACTTTTTGGAAGTTTTCGACTATAGGATATTTGATCCTGGATCATATCCTAAATTTCTTAAACATAATTTGCTTAACTTTTCTTACTCAGACAAGTATAAATCAAAACAATTGAAAGTTTAAAGGATATACACGGATAACCTCACAAGATAAGTCAAAAGTTAAAGTTTTATTCATTCACAAAATATTTAACCCTTTAAAGTTGTCAAAATTGCCAACCCACGTTTCTACCAGCAAAACATGGCCCGTCCACATGGGTTGGCAAAGGGTGTCCATTGTTCATGCGGTCATAGCAGTGCAGGAAATAAAGGTCGGTAGGATAACAAGTGGCTTCATCCCCCAAACAGAGGATCCCTCCACCACCTATTATCCTACCTATTGTTCAAAGGATCATAGATCCTTACCCTAAAAACTATTGTTCAAAGTACAAACCATCAAACTATTCAAACAAACAACCACCAAACAAAAAAAACTGGGCTCCGGCTAAGTCTCAAAATTTCCATCATCGCCCAATCCTGCAGCTTAATCCTTCGCTGCACCATCACCACCAGCTCCGCTTGCCTCACCACCTTGGTCCTTGCCAGTGCCTCCACCCTCAAGCATCGGGATCTCGTCAACCTCCTCATCATCCTCCAATTCAGCCAGCCTAGCCTTCCAGCCTTCGACATCCCAGGTGCTCTTGTCAAAAGCAGGATCCTGAGCTTCCATGGCCATTTGCAGCTGGATCTTGTACATAGCTATTGCGGCAGAGACCTTGGCATCCTGGGTGATCTCGTGCTTCTCATAGTCGAAGTTGATCAGCATCTTGGCGGCTTCCCCCTTGGTGGCCTGAAGCTCCTTCTCAAGATCAGCTATCTTAAGATCCTTCAACACAGCAACCTGTTGAAGGTCAGCAATCTGGCGGTCCTGATCCTCAACGTGGCCAACATATGTTTCTATCTCAGCAAATTTCTGCAAGGAAGACAAGGAATAACATCAGAAACAAGTAATCCTCAAAACTAGCAGGATACACAAGCAGGGACAGTGATCCTTACCTCGTTGAAGTAATCCAGACACTGTTGGCGGAGCAGGGGCAGACCTTGCAAATCCTCAGCCTCAGAGGCCTTTCTCTTCTTGCCTCCCTTTCCTCTGATAGGTGCCTTGGGGATAGAAGCACTTGGGCTAGCAGGAGTCTTCTTCCTTGAGGATTTGACATTAGTAAGATCGGTGATGCTGAACTTCGAAGCTGACTTGGTGGATTTTCCAGCACCTACACAACCAAAATAAGATAAGTATTTTAACTTAATTTGAATTCCCGTATAGAATTACTCTTTAAATAAGGATACTTACTTGACATTGTGACAGAAGCAGAGGATACTTCCTGAGAATCCTGGGTGGTAATCTGGAATGTTCTTATTTCAGGATCAAGCTTCTTAAAGGCCAAGAGTCTCTCTTTTGCAGCAGGAGTCAACCTAAGATGTGAAACGGATATAGCTGCACAACAAGAAAACAAAAGAGTGTCAGTAACCCTTATGCTAAAGGATAAGCTCTACGGTGATCCTTCCAGGATCCTCTATCCTACCGTGGGTAGCCCACTTCTTAGGTAAATCCTTCCCATCAGGGATGGTATCTCTCCTCACAAAAAAGAACCGCCGCTTCCAGTTAGTATCATTCTTGGTAGCCTTGAAGATCGGATGTTCCTCCCCAGGTTTACGTTTGAACAGATAACGATGGGAACCAAAGGTGGTCAGATCGTACAGCTCACCTAACTCGGCCATACCTAGGTCTATCCCCTCTTGCTCGATGATCCTCTCAAGGGTATACAAAACCCTCCAGATCATCGGCATGGCCTGAATGTAAGATATGCCGGTCAAAGAAAAGAAGGCTTGGGTAAAGGCCGGAAAGGGATACGTGTAACCTATGGCAAACGGGGTCACAGGGAAAGCAACCCACGAATCAGAAGTGTGATCGCTCAGGGCAGAAGGATCATGGGGTTTGAACACAGTATTTGCGGGAAAATAGCATCGAACCCTGTCAATTTGGGGATCAGTGAAGATGCAGCGCTCTTTAGCAGAGTCTGTGATGATCCCTTGGCTCTTGAAAGGGCTTTCCTTCTGAAGATCCTTGGCAGGAGAATTCCGGAGCAACATTTTGAACGAAATAGATACGAAAAGAAAAACAGAGCAAGCAAGAGAGAAGATGAAGGGAAATACCTGTTCAATCCTCTGGTTGCGGTTATAAAGGGAGAAGTTCTTGATTTTAAATGCAAACGATCCTATCCCTATCTCTATTTATAATCATGATTTGTGCAGGGATGTCACCTCCGTGACGTCAGGATTGCAACGGATAGTTCGTTCACAACGGCTATATAGCCGATGAGTTAGTTACAGATAAGATCAGCAAAATATAACTCGTTAATATTATATAATTACTCCTTATATTTTGGGGGCAATTGTTAGGGCAGGATTTTTAATGACCTGTGATCCTTACCTAATATCCTAATAATGATCCTTGTTTCCGTGGCAGATGGTGATCCTCAGAAGAACTTCAAGATCAGGATAATGGATCATCCTAAGGATCCTCATACTAACGATTGTTCTCTTTGAATTTAATGTTGTTTTGCAGGAATTACGAGTTGGACCTGGTCTTGGCAACGTTATTTAAGGAATCTTTCACGCTAATTTCGCACATGCATAACCAGAAATAGAAGTTGTGGAGAATATGGAAACTTAGCACAAATTACGGGCAATTAGTTAGGCTAAATTTACTTCTGTTTCTAAAGGGGTAACGAGCTAGTAGTTAGGTGACTTACCTAAATTCAACCACACACACTTATATAAAGGGCACTCTCGAGCATTTGGAGAGAACAACACATTTCTTACACGCTCTAGCATACTACACCATAGTGATCCTTGTACCTAGCTCGTTACCATCCGAAGTTGTAAACATTGTTTATTATATTGAAGTTTGGTGATCGGTAGTTTCCATCACCCGAGGTTTTTTATGCCGGAGATCATTCATTGATCAAGGGCTTTTTTCTTGTATAAATCTTTGTGTCACTTGTGCAGTTTACATATAAGTGATCCTTTTCTGTATTCATCATTACAAGCATCATTCCCCGTTAACAGAGAGTTTGGTTGCATTATCCTTGTGTGATTTTTGACCAAAACACCTGTTTTGAGCTTCGTCCAAGTTCCTGCAAGGATTCATCACAAGATCCTGATAAAACTGGGAATCCTTTTGTAGTCCCATCTTGAATGCTTGGACTGCTGTAGCAACATCAAGGTGTGGGATATCCAAGGATTCCCTGCTAAATTTGTTCACATAATCCCTTAGGGATTCTTGAGGCCCCTGTGTTATCCTGTAGAGGTCACTAGTTAGTTTTTCAAAGCTTCTACTACAAGAAAACTAACTATTAAACAAATTAACTAAATGAGCAAATGATGTAATTGAATAAGGTGGAACATTTAGAAGCCATTTCAAGGCTGATCCAGTTAGAGTAGAGCCGAAGCCCTTGCACAAGCATGCTTCCTTAAGTTCTGGCGAGATAGGGTTAATCTCCATCCTCTCCCTATACTGGGCAATATGCTCCTTAGGATCCGTCGTCCCAGCATACAGCTTCATGTTAGGAGTCTGGAATCTCTTTGGGATTTCTGCATCATAAATGGGGTGAGCAAAGCGGGATATATTGTGACTATCCCGGGATACTTCTGGTATAGGCTGCACTATCCCAGGCACACTTGACATCATATCCTTCAACTTTTGAAGCTCTCTAGTTATCGCTGATGTCACACCTGCATCCTGCAATGATCCAAGATTATTAGTAACAGGGATACTAGTGTTAACAGACAAGTTGTGACAACCCTCACTAAACCAGGTATCCGTACGACTTAATTAATAATTAATTACTGCTTAATTACTGTGCTTACCTGGAATTGTGGATAAACTGCTACTTGAATGTTGATACATGTACATACTTGCATCATACTCTATTTACTGTCACTACATTATTTGCATGCTGAACCTTAGTGACAAACATGATGCACAAAAGCACAGTAGCACAATGAACGGATAACCTATTGAACGTGCTGTCATAACTAGCACCAGGCAGACACTGCCTCTAAGGCCTGTATGAGCCCGAGATAGTTAACTACACTAATAGTGAGTGTGAAGATACAAGGGTTGTAGAACTGCGTCTCTAGGAATAAGTTACAGTGATCGGATGTGCCTAAACGTACTCTAAGTACAAAATTCAGCACATTAATTAAAAATTCAGCATTTGGTTAACTCATAAAGTGCCAAAACATGAGAAAAATATTACTAGACACTTTCCAAAGTGTCGGGAATGAGTTGTGTCACTAAAAATAATAATAACGACACTTTAAAGCTTTGTTAAGCGCTTTAACGGATTATTATCCAACCGAACAACCGGACTTTACCCGGGACATGAAAATATTGTCATTAACATTATTTATCTTTTTTCTGAGCCAGTTAGGGTCCCTGAATACCCTAACACCCACTGTATTACACAACACACTAGTAACCGGGTTAATCCCTAAACTAACTTAACTTAACCTAACCATAAACTAACTAGATGGTTGGATTTGAACTAGGTACCCCCCTAACCAAACCGGCCCCAAGAGGGGGACACCCCTTTGTCCTTCTTGATTATTTTATTAAACTTGTCTAATATCAAGAAAGCACTTAACCATTGGACCATAATCTTAAAATTGTCTATAAGAACAAAGTTATGCACACATGATCATTCACACTCACAACTCACAACAACACACCCCCCCTCTCTCTCAAAGGCTCTCGGCCGAACCCCCTTCAACATCCATCAAATTTTTGAGTTTAGTTCAAGCCATTCCAAGATCATTCAAGTGTTAAGGATCACCTACAAGGAAGCTTGGTGCATTCGGAAGGCGAAGGACCTCACTCTATTACTTTTATCCACTCTTTTTGCGTCTAGATTCTTCCCTAGCCTCGAGCTAGTAGTAAGTTACTATAATCACACTCTCGAACTATTTTAAGATGGTTAAAATGATTTGTAACGGTTAAAACTCGTAAACATGCAAGATGAAGTGTAAAAGTCTACTAAAAATACTAAAAATGATGGTTAAAAGCTTGAATGTTGTGTAAATCTTGTAGTATTTGATTTATGTAGTTATTTAGGCCCGATCTATGTTGTGGTAGCTCGGATCATCGTTTAACCCGGATTGGTCATGATCATGGATTATGACATAAAGCTTGTTTAAGTGTAACAAAGGTTAAATGATGAAACTCTACCACACGCGACACTTGAACTTGTGTAAAAATGGTTTTACTTACGAAGTAGTGTTTAAAACTAGTAGATCTACGGATCTACAAGCGGTATTTTCCAAGGACCAAGTGTCCAAGAAATCATATTTACCAAAGCCGGATCTTACACTAACAAGGATGATTATTAGAACACACGAGTGTGTAAACACATGTGTGACACAAAGTTTCGACAAAATAACAATTTTTGTAAAAATTGACAAGAAGTTGTAAAGATGGAATTTCTTTAAAAGCGAGGTTTTTACGAAACCGGATTGATTTATATAAAGATCCACTAAAAGTAATGGGATTTACTTCATATTTTTTGTTAAACCACAAGTTCATGTAATTTTTGCGATTTACATATTTATTGACTAGTTTAATGCTTTGGATATTGCTTTGATTGAATAAGAAAATTGTTGATTTGATTTATAAAAGAAAATGATACGCTTGAAAGCGTGGCCACCTCCCGTTACAGAGGAAACTCTGGCGAAATTTTTCTAAAAACCTAACACTTAGAAATATTTTCACCAACAAGTGTAAGAATTGCATTTTTAACTTGTTTTCAAATTATAGATTTCGCCACGACTTTATTTACAAAATATCGGAGGTGGGATTTCACAAAATAAAACTTGGTAAATATATATTTAGTATATATTTTTCTTAACGACACTTGTTATGTGTTTATGAATATTATGTGAACTATACAAATATTATTTTTAGGGTAAAAATAATATTACCAAATGTTAACGAATCCAAGATAATACAAACGCTTTCACGATAAATATATAAGTTACACCGGTAATTATTATTACCACTCGATCTTTAAAACGTAACTTACGCATTTTAAAGGAATATTTATGAACGCGTATTTTTGTCAAGGTATTATTTTGGAAAATCATATGTAATAGAAAATATAATATTTTTGAGAAGAATATTTATATTTCGGAGTTAGAAATAAAATATATTTTTAAGTGAGACTTAATAATATTTTTTTTTGAACACACATGTATTAAATCCCCCATCCTTGGGAAGGAAATAATTACCAAGTATTTACTAAATGTAAACACGAAATAGTTGTTTTACTATTTCCCAAAAACTAAAACCATAAAGCTAAGGCACGGCCGTCCGTCTAATAGAGTTAGTACGTGTAGGTCGTCACACAGCTGCTTGATCAGGAGACATACTTGGTAGAGACGCACCACTGTGAGTTCATGTCCCCCTTTTCTCTTAACTGTTTTTAGTTTTCTAAACTGCGGGGGTGAAATACATGTTACAATGTTTATGAATACTTTATACATGGTATGGTTAGCGTAAGGAGGTTTACTACTTAGATCATGTGAGTGGGTAGGCGGAAACTTGAGGCCATTAATCCTCAAGGTAGGACCGAGGGACAGGAGCGGTAGATCTATCTGGGTGTAGCGAGCCCAGCCCCATGCCAAACAAGAAACGGACCTCGGGGTGACTTTGTGCCCAACGCATAAATCCGCTAGGTTTGAGTCTCCCTACTTGCACTTCACACATATCAATGGCCTTGCAAACCATTGGTGATCTCTTTTTCCTTATTTGCTACATACCAGGATTTTATACATACAAAGGTTTATTTACTCACTTACACATGAACTCGCTCAACATTATTGTTGATTTTTCAACTTACATGTGTTTCAGGGAACTAAAGATCTGGCGCGGTGTGTTATGTTTTCCCGCTGCAAGGTGTTACGAGGTCATCCGGGTTTAGGGGATGTGACTCTTTCCTGGACAAGTCACAGTCCTTAAACTATGTTTATGTCATGTTGATGTTTGTGTTTGTTGAACAATGTTTATGTCGTTAGGATGTGTTTCCGTTGAGGCAATGTTGTTGTATTTGGTTTTTAAAACTTAATTTAATGGATGATCTTGCATGGTTTTATTTCATATAGATTTGTTATGGTTAAGCTATGGTATTAAGAAGTCACACCAAAATAACCACGCTTCCGCAAAGCCAGGGTGTGACAGCTTGGTATCAGAGCTCTGATCATAGCGAACTAGGATTCCTTCTCGAGTCTAGACTATGATCACTAGGGCTCTCACGAAAACATTTTCTTTATTAATTATAGGCTCAGTCTGGGAGGCTGAGGCTCGGTCTGGGAGACCGAGGCTCGGTCTAAGAGATCGAGGTAGATGGCTAGTGAGACTAGGAAGAGCAGTCTAAGAGGCTGGGAGAATTTGGCTAGTGAGACTAGGAGTATCAGTCTAGGAGACTGGGAGGCTAGTGGGACTAGGAGAATTATTTGATTGCTTAATTGGTGACTAATGTGTTTACCTGATTGTTTGACTGATTATTTGTGCATACTTGTGTTTATGTTACAGACACATGGACTCGACCGGCACTGGTGATTCAGACACCATAGGCCCTAGACCTATAGTATCAGACGACCTAGAGTCTTCAGAGCGCGAGGTTCACACATCCGACGTTACTAGCACAGACGAGGATGACTTTCAGCCTTTTGCGTTACCTGATGGTGTTGATGAGCTCGCTGATGGCCCTTTGGCCAGGGACCTACCGCTTGTAGAGATCCCTGCTCCCATACCCTTGGCTGTTTATCCTGCTTATGATTTGCTTCTCGACGCCGACGCTGATGGCGACGTCGATCTGTTTAACGATGAGCTCCTAGAGGACGAGGAGGAGGGCGGGGCCCTTATCGCCGACGGAGGACTTTTACTGCTCGCAGATGCTCCCGCTGAGGAGTCACCTGCTCACTCACCGGTCCCAGACTCCTTCGAGTCTGTGGCCTCCGCACCTTCACACACTCAGAGTGCGCAGCACTTTTCTCACGGTTCAGATCCAGATAGAGCATCCTCTATTGCCCCTGTTCCTAGCTTTTCTTTCGACCACGATGTTGAGGAGGATTCCGATCCTGTTTTTCCCCCAGGATTCGACCCAGATCAGGATATAGAGTTTATACCCATGGATCGGCCTATGGAGGATCCGGTCGACCCAGTTGACCCAGTTGATCCCATCGACCCTGAGTTTGATTTTGAGATGGCCTTTGATGATCCCGAGCCTGCCATGGCCCCTGAGCAGGTAACCGCTCTAGACCCTGCGTTTGAGCATGACCCAGTTCATGCTGGCGCACCCATTATTGAGCCTGTGATTGCTGACCCACCTATTGATGATCACCCTGTGGATGCTCCGTTGTTGGAGGGCGATCATGTCATTGCTACTGATCCTGTTGATCCCCCACTTATTGCTGAAGCACCTGTTGACCCTCTTGTTGCACCCCACCATGATCCTATGCCTGTTCAGTTTGATCGTGCACTTTTTGAGGCACAGATGGACCCACGAGATGAGCACGCACAGCATGGGTGGATTCCTGCTGATGATGAGGTTCCACCTATTCCCCCTCAGATCTCTGATACTCGTCACGTTGATACCTCCTTTTCATGTCCTCAGTTTACACCTCCAGCGCGACCTGGAGAGGGTTCTTCGGCCCATCCTTTTGGACATGTACCGGTATCTATCCCTGCTATACCACCGTCTTCTACTACTTTTTCCCCCGTTCCTCCAGTTCGCGTGGCACCTTTTGATCCAGCCAGTGAGCCATTCCTTTGGTCGTCACCACCTGTTATGCCACCGACCGACCCCTACCATCCTTTCCATATGGGATATTCCATTGAGGATGTTTTGATGTCATTTGTCGCCCAGCACGAGGCACACACACGGCGCATTCAGGAGCTTGAGAGAGCTCAGCCGCCGCCGTGTCAGTGCCAGGGTCAGACCCACCCTACTCCTTTGCAGCACCCTCGACCTCTGCCACCGGACTATGCTGCACGACTTTTTGCACTAGAGCAGCAGGTTGCTTCTTTCTTGCGTACCCAGAGAGCCATGGAGGAGGACTGGCTCAAGTTGCGTCGTTTGTTCTACACCCACTTTCCCCCTCCTCCACCGCCATCAGTGTAGAGCTCTTCAGTACCGTATGGGTAGACGTTGGTGAGAAGACGGCGATTACTTTTGACTGCACAGCATTTTTGGAGGCTACATTTTGATTCTGACTTTTGTTGATCATGTTTATGGGATGTATTGACACTGATTTGATATAGTTTTTGGACTGGGGTGATGTAGCCCTTAGTCGACTGATGTTGTATTACACTGTGATGTACTTGTACACTTACTATGTGGTCTCGATATATGGCAATCGCAGTATTCTCATCATATTTGATGTTTGATTGACTATTTATATTTTTATGACATGGGATGTTGTGTGATTGATATTTGTGACATGGGATGTTATGTGAATGATATATTGATAACATGAGATGTTATGTGCTATTACTATCATTATATACGTACGCTTTACTATGGCCTGACCGACGTAAACTCATCTTTTAAAAGATGCCGCCGAGACGTCAACAACCGCAAATGCCTACCAATCAGGCAGAACTCCAGCAAGTCATCGCTGCTGCCATCGCGCAATACGCCGCCTCTCAAGGAGGGACTAGTGGAAGTAACTCTGGCGATACGGACAACAACAATCCACCTCATGGTAACACTAAGTCATTTAGACATACCATGACCTAATTGGATATCTATGGCAAAGATGCTAATGCCATTCACATGTTATAATGTATGTGCAGGGTGCACCTACAAGCAGTTTCTAGACTGCAAGCCTGTCAACTTTGATGGCACAGGAGGTGCTGTCGCCTTTGTTCATTGGGCTGAGAAAACTGAATCTGTTCTTCGCATGAGCAAATGTGCACCAGACCAGCAAGTCACCTACATTTCTGGGCTATTCTTTGATGGAGCCCTATCTTGGTGGAATTTGCAAGTACAGACACTTGGTGAAGCTGCTGCCTACGCACTAACCTGGACCGAACTGAAGGAACTTATGCGCAAAAAGTACTGCTCTCGCGCGGAAATCCAAAAATTGGAAACTGAGTTCTGGCATTTGAAAATGGAAGGTCCAAAGATCGCAGAATACGTTCAGAGGTTTCATGACTTATCGCATGTGGTACCCTATATGGTCACTCCAGAGTTCAAGCGGATTGAACGTTTTATTTGGGGATTAGCTCCTCAAATCATAAGCATGGTGACCTCCTCCAAGCCTACGACAATTACTGAGGCGATTGATCTGAGCGTGGCTCTCACAGAGGAGGCTATTCGCCTGAACAAGTTCGATGATGCTGAGCCTAAGAAGAAAGAGACTCACGTCGAGTCATCAGGAGGTAACAAGCGGAAGTTCTTGAACTTCAAGCAAGGCACCAGTGGTGTTGTAAAGAAAGGAGAAACAAGCATGCCAGCTCAGGTTACAACTGGTAATGGAAAGAAAGGAAAAGGATATATGGGCACCCAGCCCAAGTGTAATACCTGCCAACGACACCACACTGGCCGTTGTAGTGTGAAAGTATGTGAAGCATGTGGAAAACCTGGCCACTTGAAGGATTCTTGTTGGGCCATTGTTGGCCAGGGAGGCCAAGGAGGATTCGGAAACAGAAACAATAACCGGGGTGGAAATGGAAACCGCCCACAAGGAAACATTGGAGGTAATGGGAACCGAGGCAACAATGCTAATCAAGCAGGCGCTGTGAATCGTAACCAGAGGAATAATCAAGCTGGTGGAAATGGGCAAAGACCTGGATGCTTCAACTGTGGTGATCTTGGGCACTACAAGAGGAACTGCCCAGAGTTAAACCAAGCCCGTGGAAGAGGGTTTAATATCGAAGCGAGGGAAGTGCGCCAGGATCCCAATGTCGTTACTGGTACGTTCCCTGTAAACCAATGCTATGCATCTGTTTTGTTTGATACTGGCGCCGATTATAGCTTTGTGTCGTTAGAGTTTAAGAATATGCTTGGTCTAGCCGCTAGTAAATTAGATATTCCGTACTCAATCGAATTGGCCAATGGAAAGTTAGTAGAAGCCAATGAAGTTGTCAGAGGCTGTGTGATCGAATTGGGAGAGCGTGAGTTTGCTCTGGATCTACTACCAGTCCAGTTGGGAAGCTTCGACGTGGTGGTAGGAATGGATTGGTTATCAGGCAACAAGGCTGAGATAGTTTGTCACGAAAAGGTTGTTCGTATCCCAACCGAAGATGGTGAAACAATTGTGGTTCATGGTGAAAAGCGTGATACGCCGTTAAGAATTATCAGCTGCCTGAAGGCGCGAAAGTGTTTGCAGAAGGGATGTGCTGCCTTCCTAGCGCACATCGTGGATAAGAAAGCTGCAGAACCAAGAATCGAAGACATCCCTGTCGTGAGGGAATATCCAGAAGTCTTCCCAGAGGACTTACCTGGACTGCCGCCTCAGAGGCAAGTAGAGTTTCACATCGATTTAGTTCCGGGCGCCGCGCCTGTAGCTAAGGCACCTTACAGACTTGCCCCGTCTGAGATGCAAGAACTGTCGACACAACTTCAAGAGTTGTTAGACAAGGGGTTTATCCGACCAAGCTTCTCGCCTTGGGGAGCTCCGGTCCTGTTTGTCAAGAACAAGGACTGTAGTTTCCGTATGTGTATTGACTACCGGGAGTTGAACAAGCTGACGATCAAGAATAGATACCCTCTGCCAAGGATCGATGATCTATTCGACCAACTGCAAGGCTCAAGCTTTTATTCTAAGATCGATCTTCAATCTGGATACCATCAGTTAAGGATACAGGAGGGGAGTATTCCGAAAACAGCCTTCAGAACTCGATATGGACACTACGAGTTCCTAGTTATGCCGTTTGGGTTGACAAACGCACCTGCAGTCTTTATGGATTTGATGAATCGAGTTTGTAAGTCGTACTTGGATAAGTTCGTGATTGTGTTCATCGACGACATTTTGATTTATTCAAAGACGAAGGTTGAGCACGAACAGCACCTAAGAGCTATTTTGGAGCTGCTGAAGAAAGAACAGTTGTACGCCAAGTTCTCTAAGTGCGAGTTTTGGCTACGAGAAGTACAATTCCTTGGGCACGTGGTAAATGGAGATGGAATCCACGTGGATCCCACCAAGATCGAAGCGATTAAGAAAGGGAAACGCCAAAGACGCCAACCGAGATTCGACAATTCTTAGGTTTGGCTGGTTACTACCGAAGATTCATTGAGGACTTTTCAAAAATCGCTCAACCATTGACGCTCCTCACGCAGAAAGATAAGAAGTTTGATTGGGGAATCAAACAGGAAGAAGCATTCCAGATATTGAAGGATAAGCTCTGCAATGCGCCAATCTTAGCACTACCGGAAGGTACGGATGATTTTGTGGTATACTGTGACGCTTCGCGTCAAGGATTGGGTTGTGTGTTGATGCAACGCCAAAAGGTCATTGCTTACGCATCGCGTCAATTGAAAGTGCACGAAAAGAACTATACCACATATGATTTGGAACATGGCGCAGTGGTTTTTGCATTAAAGATCTGGAGACACTACCTTTATGGTACAAAATGTACAATCTTCACAGATCATAAGAGCCTACAACACATATTCAACCAGAAGGATCTGAATATGAGACAAAGACGATGGGTTGAGTTGTTGAATGATTACGACTGCGAGATAAAGTATCATCCAGGGAAGGCGAATGTGGTCGCTGATGCCCTAAGTCGAAAGGAGAGGATCAAGCCCATAAGGGTTAGGGCTTTAGAGATGATTACCCAAACCAATCTTTCCTTGCGCATTCGTGCCGCGTAAAAAGAAGCTCTTAAGGAAAGAAACCTTGAAGAAGAATATCTCCGTGGGATGGAGAAGCAATTGGTGCCAAACGAGGAAGGAACGTTATGTTTTGAGAAGAGGATTTGGGTTCCTCTGTTTGGTGGTTGAAGGAAGGTTATTTTCAATGAAGCTCACAAATCGCGGTACTCTATCCACCCTGGAGCGGATAAGATGAACCAAGATCTTAAAGATTATTATTGGTGGCCTAGGATGAAAGGCGATGTGGCTGTTTATGTGAGCAAGTGTTTAACATGCGCTAAGGTGAAAGCGGAATACCAGAAGCCTTCGGGACTTCTGCAACAACCGGAAATTCCCAAGTGGAAGTGGGAACAAATCTCCATGGATTTTATTACAAAGTTGCCAAGAACGCCAAGAGGCCATGACACTATTTGGGTAATAGTGGATCGATTAACGAAGTCAGCGCACTTCTTAACTATCAGAGAGAAGGATAATACGAGCAAGTTGGCCGAAATTTACATGAGAGAGATTGTTACACGCCATGGAGTACCTCTCTCAATCATCTCTGATAGAGACGGAAGGTTCGTATCAAGGATGTGGCAATCCTTCCAAGAAGCTTTTGGCTCGCAATTGAATATGAGCACCGCATTTCACCCGCAGACCGACAGGCAAAGCGAACGGACGATACAAACTTTGGAGGACATGCTGAGAGCGTGTGTTATGGATTTGGGCGGTAGCTAGGATAAGCATTTGCCTTTGGTTGAATTTTCATACAACAACAGCTACTACACCAGTATTGGTGCTGCGCCATTCGAAGCTTTATATGGGCGCAAGTGCAGATCGCCGCTTTGTTGGTCTGACGCAGGTGATAGACAGCTGGTTGGAACTGATGTGGTCCAGGAAACCACAGATAAGATTGCACAGATCCGAAATCGCATCAATGCGGCTCGTAACCGTCAGAAAGCCTACGCGGATCGAAAAAGGAAACCTCTAGAGTTTGAGGTAGGTGATATGGTTTTGTTGAAAGTCTCACCCTGGAAGGGTGTGGCACGCTTCGGGAAGCGTGGAAAGTTGAATCCGCGGTATATTGGTCCGTTCAGAATTTTGGAAAGAATTGGGCTAGTAGCATACAAGCTGGACTTACCTGCTGAACTGAATGGAGTTCACGATACATTTCATGTATCCAATTTGAGGAAGAGTCCAACGCAAGATACCGTTGTCATACCTACCGACGAAATTCATGTTGACGACACGCTCCACTTCGTTGAAGAACCTGTTGAGGTTACGGATTGGAAAGTGAACAACCCTCACTAAACCAAGTATTCGTACGACTTAATTAATAATTAATTACTGCTTAATTACTGTGCTTACCTGGAATTGTGGATAAACTGCTACTTGAATTTTGATACATGTACATACTTGCATCATACTCTATTTACTGTCACTACATTATTTGCATGCTGAATTTTAGTGACAAACATGATGCACAAAAGCACAGTAGCACAATGAACGGATAACCTATTGAACGTGCTGTCATAGCTAGCACCAGGCAGACACTGCCTCTAAGGCCTGTATGAGCCCGAGATAGTTAACTACACTAATAGTGAGTGTGAAGATACAAGGGTTGTAGAACTGCGTCTCTAGGAATAAGTTACAGTGATCGGATGTGCCTAAAACGTACTCTAAGTACAAAATTCAGCACATTAACTAAAAATTCAGCATTTGGTTAACTCATAAAGTGCCAAAACATGAGAAAAATATTACTAGACACTTTCCAAAGTGTCGGGAATGAGTTGTGTCACTAAAAATAATAATAACGACACTTTAAAGCTTTGTTAAGCGCTTTAACGGATTATTATCCAACCGAACAACCGGACTTTACCCGGGACATGAAAATATTGCCATTAACATTATTTATCTTTTTCTGAGCCAGTTAGGGTCCCTGAATACCCTAACACCCACTGTATTACACAACACACTAGTAACCGGGTTAATCCCTAAACTAACTTAACTTAACCTAACCATAAACTAACTAGATGGTTGGATTTGAACTACGTACCCCCCCCCCTAACCAAACCAGCCCCAAGAGGGGGACACCCCTTTGTCCTTCTTGATTATTTTATTAAACTTGTCTAATATCAAGAAAGCACTTAACCATTGGACCATAATCTTAAAATTGTCTATAAGAACAAAGTTATGCACACATGATCATTCACCCTCACAACTCACAACAACACACCCCCTCTCTCTCTCAAAGGCTCTCGGCCGAACCCCCTTCAACATCCATCAAATTTTCGAGTTTAGTTCAAGCCATTCCAAGATCATTCAAGTGTTAAGGATCACCTACAAGGAAGCTTGGTGCATTCGGAAGGCGAAGGACCTCACTCTATTGCTTTTATCCACTCTTTTTGCGTCTAGATTCTTCCCTGCCTCGAGCTAGTAGTAAGTTACTATAATCACACTCTCGAACTATTTTAAGATGGTTAAAATGATTTGTAACGGTTAAAACTCGTAAACATGCAAGATGAAGTGTAAAAGTCTACTAAAAATACTAAAAATGATGGTTAAAAGCTTGAATGTTGTGTAAATCTTGTAGTATTTGATTTGTGTAGTTATTTAGGCCCGATCTATGTTGTGGTAGCTCGGATCATCGTTTAACCCGGATTGGTCATGATCATGGATTATGACATAAAGCTTGTTTAAGTGTAACAAAGGTTAAATGATGAAACTCTACCACACGCGACACTTGAACTTGTGTAAAAATGGTTTTACTTACGAAGTAGTGTTTAAAACTAGTAGATCTAAGGATCTACAAGCGGTATTTTCCAAGGACCAAGTGTCCAAGAAATCATATTTACCAAAGCCGGATCTTACACTAACAAGGATGATTTTTAGAACACACGAGTGTGTAAACACATGTGTGACACAAAGTTTCGACAAAATAACTATTTTTGTAAAAATTGACAAGAAGTTGTAAAGATGGAATTTCTTTAAAAGCGAGGTTTTTACGAAACCGGATTGATTTATATAAAGATCCACTAGAAGTAATGGGATTTACTTCATATTTTTGGTTAAACCACAAGTTCATGTAATTTTTGCGATTTACATATTTATTGACTTGTTTGATGCTTTGGATATTGCTTTGGTTGAATAAGAAAATTGTTGATTTGATTTATAAAAGAAAATGATACGCTTGAAAGCGTGGCCACCTCCCGTTACAGAGGAAACTCTGGCGAAATTTTTCTGAAAACCTAACACTTAGAAATATTTTCACCAACAAGTATAAGAATTGCATTTTTAACTTGTTTTCAAATTATAGATTTCGCCACGACTTTATTTACAAAATATCGGAGGTGGGATTTCACAAAATAAAACTTGGTAAATATATATTTAGTATATATTTTTCTTAACGACACTTGTTATGTGTTTATGAATATTCTGTGAACTATACAAATATTATTTTTAGGGTAAAAATAATATTACCAAATGTTAACGAATCCAAGATAATACAAACGCTTTCACGATAAATATATAAGTTACACCGGTAATTATTATTACCACTCGATCTTTAAAACGTAACTTACGCATTTTAAAGGAATATTGGAAAATCATATGTAATAGAAAATATAATATTTTTTAGAAGAATATTTATATTTTGGAGTTCGAAATAAAATATATTTTTAAGTGAGACTTAATAATATTTTTTTGAACACACATGTATTAAATCCCCCATCCTTGGGAAGGAAATAATTACCAAGTATTTACTAAATGTAAACACGAAATAGTTGTCTAACTATTTCCCAAAAACTTAAACCATAAAGCTAAGGCACGGCCGTCCGTCTAATAGAGTTAGTACGTGTAGGTCGTCACACAGCTGCTTGATCAGGAGACATACTTGGTAGAGACGCACCACTGTGAGTTCATGTCCCCCTTTTCTCTTAACTGTTTTCAGTTTTCTAAACTGCGGGGGTGAAATACATGTTACAATGTTTACGAATACTTTATACATGGTATGGTTGGCGTAAGGAGGTTTACTACTTAGATCATGTGAGTGGGTAGGCGGAAACTTGAGGCCATTAATCCTCAAGGTAGGACCGAGGGACAGGAGCGGTAGATCTATCTGGGTGTAACGAGCCCAGCCCCAGGCCAAACAAGAAACGGACCTCGGGGTGACTTTGTGCCCAACGCATAAATCCGCTAGGTTTGAGTCTCCCTACTTGCACTTCACACATATCAATGGCCTTGCAAACCATTGGTGATCTCTTTTTCCTTATTTGCTACATACCAGGATTTTATACATACAAAGGTTTATTTACTCACTTACACATGTACTCGCTCAACATTATTGTTGATTTTTCAACTTACATGTATTTCAGGGAACTAAAGATCTGGCGCGGTATGTTATGTTTTCCCGCTGCAAGGTGTTACGAGGTCATCCGGGATTAGGGGATGTGACTCTTTCCTGGACAAGTCACAGTCCTTCAACTATGTTTATGTCATGTTGATGTTTGTGTTTGTTGAACAATGTTTATGTCGTTAGGATGTGTTTCCGTTGAGGCAATGTTGTTGTATTTGGTTTTTAAAACTTAATTTAATGGATGATCTTGCATGGTTTTATTTCATATAGCTTTGTTATGGTTAAGCTATGGTATTAAGAAGTCACACCAAAATAACCAAGCTTCCGCAAAGCCAGGGTGTGACACAAGTTACCAGCTTGGTGATTCTGGTCATATCCTGGAGCGCATCCTGGAGCATATCCTGGATTTCTCACAGTTGACACCCTGGCCGAAGAGGGTATCTCAGGAATATGACTCTGGGAATGGCTAGGCACAATATTCCCCCTGTTATCCTCAGTATATACTGCCGAACTGAAGTTCAAAGATCTAGGCTGCAAGGGAGTGACAGTATCCTCAGTGGGCCTTCTTGAGCTAGATTTCAAGAGTTGTATCTCTCTCATCAGCATTTGGTTGGTCTCCTGCTGTTGCCTCATATGTTCTTGTACACTACCAAACAAAGTTAGAATTTCTTCATTAGAGGCCAAAACAGGACCGGATCCCTTAACAATGCGAGCGGGGATAACATCCCGAGCCACATGAATTTCAGCTCCCTGAGAAGAGCCTTGCGATCTTGGAGGAGGTGGTGGAAGCACTGAACCAATTGTTGCAGAGGTTGTAGCAGACACGGTGGAAGAGCTCATGTTTGATCTCGAGGCCATTGAAAATAGTGTAGCAAAAAGTTTTGAAAATAGAAAACCGATTAACGATTTTACAAAAGCTTTTAGTAAAAATAGCACCACTTGCCCCACGGTGGGAACCAAATTGTTTTGGTCAAAAATTACCGAAGCAATTAAGTGATCAAATTAGTTAAGTGAGGTAGTGTGCTAAAAAATGTGTTCAAAATATGTTGGTTAAGTTATTTAGAAAAACAGTATTCAGGATACGGCTCAGGATATCGAGCTGTATCTACAATCAAACAATGAGCAAAAATGTAAAGGTCGACACGTGATATACGAGGAAAGCCCTTGATCGATCTAGATCTCCGGCATAAAACCTCGGGAGCTGACAATCATCGGTTGCCTTGTTCTTCTTATTGCTTGAATAACAGGATACAATGCGGGATAATGCTCAGATCTCTACTAAGTGTTACAACGATTGCAAGTGATGAGTGTTAGTGAGTGATTGCTGCTAGAAAAGAGAGTGAATGAGTTGGTGAATTCGAGAGTGTGTGACCTTTGGATCTGGCATCTCCTTTATATAGTTACAAGAATTAACTAATTATGCTAAAAATCCGGGATATTAAGCTAAAAATCCGGGATACTGAGATTATTTCCTTTCTGAACGTTGCCAGCCTGTTTCCACTCGTTTTCCACGCGCATGCTAACTATAACTCCGGGATTTAAGCTTCCATAACCGTTACAACATTAATATCTTTGACCAATCTTCGTAACTTTCCATAAAACACGCCAATCTTCAATGCTGACCGTTACAAGAGCTATTTTTCCGCGATCAACGTCCTTATCCTAACCAATTTGGGCGGGTCTTCAGGATGACTTGGTCTTCATGAACGTTAGTCCCTTGTAGCCAACGTTTACAAGCAAATTGTTAGTAATAGTCAGGATACTGCCTCAGGACGTTACCAATATCCTGGTCCGGTATCCTGATCCAGTATCCTGATTCGGTATCCTGATCCAGTATCCTGATCATATACAACTAATAAAAAATCAAGATACAAAGTCAGGATATGGGCTCAGAATTTCACCCATAACAGTTTGTTTTGATAACATTTGTTAATTAGAAAACACTTTTAGCTTTTAACCCAAGCATTATATCCCGAATATATCAACCAAATATCCTGAGACATATCCTACAAATATACTTAGAAAATATATTTTAAGAATACATCCTAATCAGGATATTTAGGTTTCTGTCAAACACAGTTCCAAAAATTCAAATGACTTAGATAAGGTTTATAAAGGAATAATCATACCAGGAATAGGGTGTGACCCTATTACTAAACTCCAATCCTTTTGCAACTTCTTCCATCTAGGTGTCCCCAGTCCGAAATATTTAGTACATTAGGCCCGAACTTGATCTTTTGAGCCTTACACGATTACCTCAAAAGGAATGTCCCCTATGCACAAAGTCCTTAAACACTTAGGAATTTTTCGAACACCGGTTCTAACTGTTTGAACAGTTCTCGTGTTACAGGGGTAAACGCAAAAATGTACTGGAGATAAATCCTTAGTATCCTGGGGAAAATCCCAAATTTTCATGCGCTACAGGCGGGAGTGTATAAACTCCAAGACTTAGAAAAGCGAAGACCTTTAAACCTTAGAGTGTATGAAAATACCCTTTCGCGAGAGAGGGTGATCAATCCTCATATACCTTTGGGATCCAGGATATAGCCAATAATAACGAAATTGTCAGCCACTTTTACATGGACTGGTCCCGCTATCTTGAACTATCCCTGGATAACTTGCGCTCCAGGCGGGGTGTTTAAACCCAATTCGAGAGAAGGTGAATACATTTAAACCTGTGAAGGGATCAGGATCCCTTAATCGTGAGAGAGGGGGGCAATCCTCTAATCTTTCGAAGTATCTTGAATGTGTATCCTGGAGCTATATCCCGAAGCGTATACTGCAAAACAATTGTAAGCTAAGGTGGGTGTTAGCCTGGCTAACACCCCCTCTGATGCTTAAGTCAGTATTGAGTTCAAAAGAATAAATAATGTTAAATATATTAAAAGAGATAGAATTCATACCATCCTGAGTTAGAAATTAAATTCCAAACTCGCTTGAAATAGAGCTTTAGGTGTATAGCATTCCACGATCTTGGTAGCATATCCCCCTCCATATTCTTGAGTCGGTACGCTCCTTTCCCTGATTCTGATTCAATCTCATAGGGTCCTTCCCACTTAGGAGCCAATTTACCATCAGCAGGATTCGTAGTATTCTGAAAAGCTTTTCTTAACAACCAATCTCCAACTTGGAACCTTCTAGTCCTTATATTCTTGTTATATGCTCTGGATATCCTCTGTTGGTATGCTGCCATTCTTAGCTTTGCCGCATCTCTTGTTTCATCAATAGTATCTAATTCCTGGCAAAGGGCTTCAGGATCTTCTAAGCACCTCAGATATGGACCTGCAAGAGATTTCTTATACAAAACATTATTTATAATAGTGAATCGTGATACCTTCATTCTAAAGGCCTTAGGATTCTCATCCTTTGGGATGTTTCCTTCCGTAAGATATCTTATGATCGGAGCCGTCCAGGACTTAGGATTCTCTTCGGGATACTCATCGTTAGGGCCCTGAACACTTATTACCTCCTTATCCCGAGAATCCGTCGCAGGATATAGGACATGCAATATTGGTATTTGGGTTCCTTCTGGTATCCTGACCGATGATCCTAGATTTGCCAACGCATCAGCTTCAGCGTTATCCTCTCTGGGTACCTGTTCAAGTGTGAAAACATCGAAGTATCCTCCTAATTTTTTGATAATTTCAAGATATTCAATTAACTTCTCGCCTTTAACTGCATAGGACCCATTAAAATGATTAGTAATTAACAAAGAATCAACATATACTTGCAGACTCTTAATATTCATGTTTTTAGCCAATTCTAATCCTGCAATCAAAGCCTCATATTCTGCTTCATTATTAGTGGCAGGAAATTCACATCTAATAGCCTGGGGTAATATGTCCCCCTGTGGCGATTTTAGTAGGATACCAAATCCTATTCCTCTAACATTATATGCACCATCAGTATATAATGTCCAGATTCTGAGGTTTCTCCTAGTTGTTGAACTTCTAAGTCTACTTCATTTTGAATATCACTACTGAAATCAGCCACAAAGTCAGCTAAAGCCTAAGATTTTATGGCATTTCTAGGTTCATATACTAGATCGTAGGCACTTAACTTTACCGACCACTTAGCCATTCTACCTGACATCTCAGGTTTCCTAAGCACATTTTTAACAGGATAATTGGTTTTAACATGAATCCTATGTGTTTCAAAGTAATGTCCAAGCTTTGTTGATGCCATATCTAGGGCTAATATTAGTTTTTCTAAATGAGAATATCTAGTTTCAGCATCTAATAAACTTTTGCTAACATAATAAACAGGATACTGTTGACCTTCATGATCCTTTACAAGGACAGCACTTACTGCATTTCCTGATACTGCAAGATACAGGGATAATGGTTCACCATCCTCAGGCTTCATTAGTAGAGGTGCGGTTGAGAGATACTGCTTTAAATCCTGCAAGGCTGCTTCATGCTTCTCCCCCCATTCAAACTTCTTATTTTTCTTCGGGATATCATAAAATTCCTTGCATTTTTCCGAGGATCTTGAGATAAATCTGTTTAATGCTGCTAGTCGCCCCGTTAATCTTTGTACATCTTTCATGTTGGAAGGTGATTTGATATCCAAGATGGCTCTGATCTGTTCTGGACTCGCTTCTATCCCTCTTTTAGTCACCATATATCCTAGAAACTTTCCTGCCCCCACTCCAAAATGGCATTTAGCAGGATTCAATTTCATGTTGTACTGGTCCAGGATATCAAATGCTCCCTTAACATCCTGGAGGTAATCCTCAGCCTTCTTGGATTTTACTACCATATCATCGATGTATACTTCCATGGTGTCCCCCAGTTTGTCTTTAAACATCATGTTCACCAACCTTTGGTATGTCGCACCTGCATTTTTTAAACCAAAAGGCATAGCAGTATAACAATAAATACCTGTTGGTGTCATGAAGGCAGTATCCTCCTGATCCGAGGGTTCTATCTGGATCTGCTGGAATCCTGAACAGGCATCCATGAAGGTTAACATCTCGTGGCCAGCGATAGCATCCACCATTGAATCAATATGAGGTAGAGGAAACGGGTCTTTCGGACAAGCTTTGTTCAAGTCTGTGTAATCCACACATACTCTCCATTTCCCATTTTTCTTTTGCACCACAACTACATTAGCCAGCCATTTAGGAAAGTTTACTTCCCTAATCATCTTGCTTTTTAGTAGTCTTTCAACTTCCTCTTGGATGATCACATTTTGCTCCGAAGCAAATTTCCTCCTCTTTTATTGGACAGGCTTAAATGATTTGTCAATTATGTGTTATAATATCCTTGGAAATACCTGTCATATCCTCATGCTTCCATGCGAATGTTGACATCCTGCATTTCAAAATGTTAGTTAATTGATTTTCAATATCCTGGGGGATATTGGTTCCTACGAGCACCTAGATATCTGGATTATCCTGATCCAGGATAATTTTCTTTACATCCTGCTCTGAAGCCTCCACGATATCCTGGGCCCGTATCTTTAATTGCTATGCTGCATTGGGCTTGGTAGAGGATTTCATGGAGGATGAGTAACATTCCTTTGCTTCCTGCTGGTCACTATCCACTTTGACAACTCCCCAAGGTGTGGGGAACTTGATGCACTGGTGATAAGTTGATGGTACGGCTTTCATATCATGGATCCACAGCCTACCCAATATGATATTATAGCAGGATAGTGAGTCCATCACGCAAAAGCGTTGTATTGAGTTAACCCCTTCAACATATACTGGTAACTTTATCTCTCCCAATGTGTTCCTAGCTTCTCCATTGAAGCCAACGAGTACAGTGGACTTCGAAGTGATATCCATTGGAGATACATTCATCCTTTTTAACGTCTCTAGTTGGATTATGTTGACGGAGCTGCCGTTATCCACCAATATCATGCGTACAAAATGGTTAGCCACATATAATGTTATTACCAGGGCATCATGGTGAGGATCCTGGACAGTATTCCCTGTCATCACTATTAAAAGCGATCACTTTATCAGTTGTGAGGGTTGTCATCCTGGTTGGCCTTTCTCCCTTTTCGGATTTAGCTTCCTTTGCATGTCTCTTGGCCGCAGAATATGAAGTCCCACAGATGTCGGATCCTCCTGAAATAAAGTTAATTATCTTGGCATCCGCAGGAAGTGATGCTGCTCGTTCAGGATCTTTCTCGGTATCCTGCCCCTTGTTCTTCTTTCTTCCCAGGAGGTCCTTCAGATATCCCTTGCTCAAGAGATAACTTATATCTTTCCTCAGAGCAATGCAATCCTCAGTAACATGTCTGAAATCCTCGTGGAAGGCACACCATTTAGACTTATCCTTCCAATCAGCTTTTTGCTGATTCTTCTGAGGCCACCTGGCTTTGTCTCCTAAACCCTACATAGCATACATCAGTTCAGGTATATTAACAGAAAAAACAGTATTCAGATAATTCAGGATACTCCTCAGGATCCTCGTTTTCAACAACATTCACTTTCTTGTTGTCATTTCTACCATATGACTTGGAGTGATATGGTTTATACGAGGATTCTGATTTCCTGTTGGTCGACTCATAGGTTGTGGATGAATTCATCCTCTCTTGCATCTTTTTGTCACCCTGCAGTCGAATATATCTTAAAGCCCTGTTGCGAGCTTCGTCCAAATTCCTGCAGGGATTCATTACAAGATCCTGGTAAAATTGAGAATCTTTTTGCAACCCCATTTTGAAAGCCTGCACAGCTGTTGCAACATCAAGATGTGGGATATATAAGGATTCCCGGCTAAATTTATTCACATAATCCCTCAAGGATTCCTGGGGTCCTTGAGTTATCCTGTAAAGATCACTGGTTAGTTTCTCAAAACTTCGGCTGCAAGAAAATTGACTATTAAATAAATTAACCAAATGAGCAAATGAAGTAATTGAGTGAGGAGGAACATTTAAGAGCCATTTTAAGGCTGATCCTGTTAAGGTGGAACCAAAACCCTTGCACAGGCATGCTTCCTTGAGATCCGGAGGGATAGGATTGATTTCCATCCTTTCCCTATACTGGGCAATATACACTTCAGGATCCGTAGTTCCGTCATAGAGCTTCATGTTGGGAGTCTGAAATCGTTTTGGGATTTTAGCATCACAAATGGGATACGCGAACCGAGATATCCTGTGACTGTCCTAGGATACTTCCGGAATTGGCTGGACCACCCCAGGTACACTGGATATCATGTCCTTTAATTTCTGAAGCTCCCCGGAAAGTGCTGATGTCACACCTGCATCCTGCAAAGATCCAACACCATTGGTAGCAAGAGTATTATTATTATTATTAGATACATTACCAATCTGAGGATTCTGGCCATATCCCGAAGCATATCCTGAGCTTCTCACAGTTGACATTCTAACTGAAGAGGGTATCTCAGGAGTATGATTCTGGGAATGGCTAGGCACAATGTTTCCCCGGTTATCCTCAGTGTAAACTGCAGAACTGAAGTTCAAAGCCCTGGGTTGCAAGGGAGTGACAGTATCTTCAGCAGGCCTGCTCGAGCCGGATTTCAAGAGTTGTATCTCTCTCATCATCATTTGATTAGTTTCCTGCTACTGCCTCATCTGTTCATGTACACTACCAAACAAATTTAGAATTTCCTCATTAGAAACTAAAACAGGACCAGATCCCTGGATATTGCGAGCGGGGATAACATCCCAAGCCACATGAATTTTAGTTCCTTGGGAAGAGGCTTGAGATCTCTGAGGTGGTGGTGGAAGCACCGAACCAATTGTTGCAGAGGTTGTAGCAGACACGGTGGAAGAGCTCATGTTTGATCTCGAGGCCTTTGAAAATAGTGTAGCAAAAAGTTTTGAAAACAGAAAACCAAGTAACGATTTCGCAAAAGCTTTTAGTAGAAATAGCACCACTTGCCCCACGGTGGGCGCCAAATTGTTTTGGTCAAAAATTACCGAAGTAATTAAGTGATCAAATTAGTTAAGTGAGGTAGTGTGCTAGAAATATGTGTTGAAAATATTTTAGTCAAGTTATTTGCAAAAACAGTTTCAGGATACGGCTCAGGATATAAAGTTGTATCTATGATCAAACAATGAGCAAAAAAGTAAAGGGTGACACGAGATGTACGAGGAAAGCCCTTGATCAATCTAGATCGCCGGCACAAAACCTCGGGAGCTGACAATCGCAGCTGCCTTGTTCTTCTATTACTTCAAATATCAGGATACAGTGCAGGATATGATGCGGATCAACTAGGTGTTACAATGTAATTTGAGTACAAGTGTTTGTGTGTAGTGATTGCTGGTAACTAGAGAGGAATGTGTGCGAAAGAGAGTGTGTGCCTTAATTTGATCCGATCAATCTATTTATAGTAAAAGGAAACTAACTAAACATCCTATTATTCCGGGATTCAGCGGATATTCCCCATATGAACGTTGTAGTCCTGGTCTTACGGCTTCAACGTCTTCAAGCTAACTGATTTGCCCGAGTCTCAAGGAGAAGAAGTCCACCTGACCGTTAAAGACTTGTCACAATAATCTGCACGTGGTTTTATTAGTCACTACCAGGATATCGTATCAGGATGTCACCAATATCCTGATTCGGTATCCTGATCACAAGTAAACAATCAAATCCAGAATATTAGTCAGGATATATGTTCAGAAAATGACCCATAACAATTGGTACATGTAAGGATTTAAGTATGTAATAAGAGAATATGTAAATGGGTCAAGTCCGAATATCTATTCTTAATATTAGTATGTGGTTAAAAAAAAAGCTATTATGTGGCGGGTTTAGTGTATTTTTTTATAATAAAGATGTTTGTAAAAACTTAACAAACTTTATAACTCGGGTTTACATATTATAGTAAAGATGTCTAAGCTTAACAAACCTTATAACTTGGGTTTACATATTATAGTAAAGATGCCTAAATTATTTATAAATAAGCGTAAGTCTGATTGGCTTCATAACGTTACGTGTTTCCTAAAAGGATTAATGGACGTGAGAACAGAAAAAGGATTAATAATAATAATAATAATAATAATAATAATAATAATAATAGTAATAGTAATAATAACCACCCTTGAGTTGTTAGAACGTGGCATTCAGGTCGTAACCATGAAGCCTTCTAGAAAGTTTTTTGGGCATGTAACTTATTCTTCTAGCCTCTTCACCCGGATCTAGCTAAACTAAATATTTCTTGATTTTAAAAGGGTATTCATAATCAAATCTCTTACTTTATTTCTATACTAGTAGTAAGACCCGTGTGAACACACGGGTAGGTTTAATAACGATCGAAATCAAATACTAAAAACAGATTATAATGTATCGTTTAAATTGTTTGCGTTTAATTACATATGTTTTTAAAACAATGTTAAAGACAGTATCTGTTAGGACATAAAAATTTCATTACTATGTTACGAACAAAGAGAAAATAAATGCCATTACTTGACACCATAGACCCACTTTTCTTGGTTGCTTGTGTAAGTCATCAACTCCTCTAGAAGCAATAGCAACTCAATCATGTTGACTCCAAATTATTAATTGCGAATATATGGAGTATATTGTACATATTTTAAGATGTGATTACTATAGCGTATAACCAAGTTACTTGCAGCAGTGACATTATTTCACATCATGAGGTAAAAGCTACGTGCCAAAAATCCATCAGTTTTAAAATATGAGAAAATATTCACTTGAAGTGATAGAAACTTAGTTACCTCGTCCCTTGCAAGTAGAAGATTGTCTGCTTCAGTCTCGATTTCAGTCAGTTTTTCTTGTATCCAATATCGAAACAAAAAAATAAAAACCTATTTTAGACAACAAATCCAATCACTCTCTCCTACCATGACAACAACATCAGGCATAAGTCATAAGTGAAGCTACAATACATTCAGAAACAAAAGTCCTCTGTCTCTATTTCAAGCCAATAATTGACTGACCTTAAAACCGTAACTGCAAGTGGCGCTGAATTTCTTGGTCTCAATACCCAGCCTACCTGAAATTGACAATTACTATCCCGTAAGTTTCAAAACCACAGCAAAAATCATACATAACAACCTAAGTGTCGAGATGCATTAAGGAAAACCGTTACCTGAGATGTAAACGGAAAGAATGTGATGGCTCAATGATGGTTTCCGGATGATCTGATGTCGACGTTAGGGTAACATGATTCCATTGGCTAACAAATCCAACAAAACATACAAAGCCTACTGCAAAAAAATAAATAAACAAATAACTATAAAAGCCCTAGCATTTCTAGCCTAACCTCAAATAGTGTTTTAATCCGAGAAAAAGTGAAACCACTGTTTTGGGTTAAAACAGTGTTGTAACACCTCAAAAATTTGCGTCATATAATGTATTGACACGTGTCACAAGCTTGGACGTGTTAAAGAATACTAAACAGGGACTAAAGTTGACAAACATAGAAAGTATGTGAATTCAAGAGTTCAAAACGTCAACAAGGGATAAATATACTTTACAGTAACCCTACATGATGCTCGTACCTTCAAACGAATGAATCATGGACCATACGGAACGAAATGTGGAAGAAAGTGAGAGATTACAAGCTACAGGGGTTAAATGTGTCAACATGTTTAAGTTATACCTCTGAGTGACCCTTTATCAAACCCGAGGCTTTGTAACAGTAAAATATGCTCACTAGAATGCACGATATAAATTTCATCAAGTTCCGTTATAATATGAGAAGGTTATGACCAAATTCGTTTAAGAAGGGTTAAAAGCGTCAAACATTGAAAGTTATGACTTTTCGGGTAATAATAAACTAACCGAGGATTAATAAGTTGGGTAAAAGTCCCGAGGCCCTTATACGTAAATAAGAAAGGCCCAAAATGCAAAGTTACCCCTCCGTAAATCCAAGAGCCAACTGCAATAATTGTAAAAGATTTGAAAAATCTTACAGCAGGTCTTAGGCGGGCCGCGTAAAGGTTAGCAAGGGCTTTACGTGGGCCGCGCTAGCAGTAAAAGATATGGGCTCTGACAAGGAGATTCATACGGGCCGCGTAAGAGTTGCAGGACCTCTTACGCGGGCCGCGTCAATGGCCCAGATGCAGAAAACGTGGACAGAAGCACTGTTTGGTGTTTTAACCGACTCTAGACATTATTACAAGAGCATGGGCGCCCCCTAAATGACCCCTAGCACTCAGGGACACTTGTTGATGATCTGGTTACACTTGTAGTGTCACACCCCCAAATTACCACCTAGGGTATGTCCCTATTGGAGGTGCAACGATCCAACAAAGAGCCACCAATCATATCAAACACAAGTCATAATGTATTGAAATACTCGATTGAAATAAATATAACGTTTGAAAAGTTTAACCAAAACCAAAGTACTGAGCGGAAGCATAAAAGTATAAATGTATAAATGTGTCGAAACCCAATCAATATAAATGTTTATCATGACCATAACCACTCCAGCAGCATCAGACAGCAAGTTCCCAAGTTCCTTCAGTAATTACCTACAAGCATGTAAACAAGTGTGTCAGACTACGCTGGTGAGTTCAAGGTTTTGTTAACAAGTTATGTTACCATATGTATGTTAATGCGATTTAATGTTGCGTTACGATGTTGCTCATGTTAGATACCCTAGGGAGTGTGCCCATAAGTATCCGGGGAGTGGGTACCCCTTAACGACCGATTGCTATGTTGCCTTCGTTAGATACCCTAGGGAGAGTGCCCATATGTATCCGAGGAGTGTGCCTCTAACAACCATAGCCATACCCAGATAATTAGTTCACGCCCGTCCTTACGGCCCGGTGTGAGGTTTCCCACCTAATAGCGCTATCAACTAATCACCCCCATTGCCCTCCAGGCAATAACCAAAACCGTTTAAGTTATTTACCCAATGTTTCCCTTCCAAATGTTTACCAGTTGTCCCAAACCACCGGGACGCATGCTTGAGAAAAGTGCAGTGAACTCACCTTGGTTTGCTCGGCAGATAAGTTACTCGTTAAATAAGTTCAATACTCACGACCTAGATAAGTGTTTGGTAATGATCAGTTTTACAGTTTGTTTACACATAGACCACATCGGTGGTTGTCACGTATGGCACGTATAACAGTTAAGCACAACTTAAGCAAGAACAATGATTATTCAATTAAGACACACACACATAATATATCATGTCCGAGACGCTTAACAGTCCCTAATCGTAACTCGACAATGTGCATCCCAACTAGGTGTGTGATAGATTATATCCCTGACCCAAACGTATTCTGGCCCACAACCCTTATATAGTTCTGTTTCATCTTGCGGCCCAGCAGAACAGACCCAATCATGATGTTGTGTTAAGCCCAGTTTGTGTGAGTTAGCGCGTAAAGCCCTTCCCAAGTAACCAGCCCAACATAATTATTTTGATGCATGTGTGCCCCAAATGTTTATACACGTGCCCACCTTAAATACTATGCAGCCTAACATATGAAACTCATTCCAGTGTGGCCCGTTGTTTTACTTGAGAAAAAGGCTGGGCTTATAGCCCGGTGCTTAGTGTGCAGCCCATGACACTCCCTCGGCCCAAATCAGGTTTATGAATACTTGATATGTTAAGGTGGCCCGATTACCAGTAACCCATGACCAATTTCTAAGATTTAAGGATTCTTATGTGACACTACCATTAGATTAAAAATCCCTAATCAGTTCATCAATTAGCATTGATCATTCATCATTTAAGGCTTAATTATTCATGAATCCCAATCTATTATCCTACACTAGGTTATCATTAGAAGTCAATAACATTGCATCAGATCAATTCATATCATCATACCATCGATTACCAATCAACTGCTCATTATTCCATTTATCATATCTACCATTACCCTATCCAAATCATTGTTCCATCAAGCAACTTGGACTCAGTTCCCACTAACCCGAATCCGAAGTCGTTTCGCGTTAGCACACCACGGTTTTTATAACGATTCATATCATCACATAATTAACTACCAAGAATCCTATTCTCATGCAATAACTAGCACATATTCCATCGTGTAAGAGCACAAACAATAACAACGATTCTGTACCGACACAACTATGCATGACAAAGAAGTTTGATTCGAAACATAAGGAGATTACACTAACCGAAGAGATCGAGATGGAGTTGCGGAAGTCTTCGAGATGAAGAGGGGCTGCCGTCTGTTTCACAGGAACAAGTGAAAGTGCTAGGGTTCGCAAGAGGTTGAGAACCTTATACCGTATGTACGTGATAATGATGGTGAGGATTATTTAAGGTTGCAATTAATCACAACACTTTGTTTCCGTATATGAGGAGGAAAAGGAAGATTGAGTTGTTTAAGGTTGGGCCGATAAGTTGCAAGCACAAGGAAATAGGTAGAGTTTGTTTTTGGTTTTGAGTTTTAAGTTAAACAATTACACAAGTTTTGCTAGACTAACGACATATGGGGGCGGTTCCTGTTGATCGGCCGAATTGGGCTCAAGCCCATGCAAGTGGACTATCAAAATCATATACTAAATACTAAAGTTGTTATCTAATGGGCTAATTTAAATCTAATTATTTTCTATCGGGTTATAAGGGTTTAGGGTGCGGTCCGCTCGAACAATTAACACTAATATGTGGCCCAATATAGTTGCGGCCCAAAAACACTGACATGATTGCTTAACGAGGTTATCATGCACAGTTAACATTAAGGAAAGGAATAACGAAGTGTCGAGATCACCAGATTTAAACGTTACTAACCTTGAAAGTCCGGGTTGTCACATGTAGAGTTGTGTGGCATGATCTAATGCATCTAAGACTACTATATAAAGGCCTTATGTGCAACCATTGTAACCACACCTCATTTCATCACTTCTGATCATTTCTGGAGCTCAAGTGTTCTCTCTACTCATCCCTGGTCGTGCATAGGACTTCAGTAAGTGTGCTTAACCCTTCTTAGTTAAGTTTTTGCTTAGTTATAGCTTAGAAGTCAAGCCGTCGTAATTAACGGTTGACTTAACGATTAATCACTAATGGTCCAGTGATTAGTCGAATCAAAGGTAGTTATATGTTGGTAATTATGTGGGCATTAAACCCTAAAAGGGCACCTTCTGATTCCCACTCTAACTAGTCCAAATGTCGGGTCAAAGTTGCTTAGAAAAAGTCAACAGAATGCTAATTTTCGATTTAATGCATAATTAACAATGTAGATGGCATGTAACCTGTTTTATCACTCATATAACTTGATAATAAGTATTGTAACTGGTCTAAGCTTGTTTGATCCGACCATTTGCTATTTTGACCCGGTTCAGAACCGAAAGTCGCAAAACTTTGACTTTTGCTTTGACTTCAGTTCTGACCCGATTTGGTATGTTTTAGATATGCCTTAGGGCTCTCCTAGGACCAGGTTACATGATGGTATAACCTCTGTGGCTGGTTCATTGTTTGTCCGAGTCATTTGCACATTTCCGTTATATGCTTAAAGTTGACTATAATGCCCTTTTTACTTTAAAACTAGAATTTTGGATATGCGATAGGACAATAACCTTAGTTACTGATTTCTAAACATGTCCCTAAAATTTCATGTCAATCCGAGGTCTAGAATAGGAGTTATGATAAATGGCGCAATTAAGAAAACTTTAATGATTGAACGGCGCAATTAGCATAAAGCCTATCTAAACCCAAATTTCGACACCAAACCTTTTACACCCTGATGTAAAATAATATTTTGGGATTTTTAAAGATTTTTAATTATTGTTAACCTGCTCATAACCTACGGTTATGGCGTTGATTCGGTGAATACCGAATATACCCTTTTCGAACATAAAATGAGTTCTACATTGTATTTTGACCCGAATCCAATTGCCACTGATTTCATATAATAAATAAAGTATTTTGAACTTTATAACCTATTCAGAAAACTCATATTTCCTGTAGAACCCGGAAATCTCTTTTATAATCTTTAAAATGACCAAATTACCCCTACGGGGCGTATATTGGGATTAAACTCGTTATGGGCATAATGGAAGGTATCCTACTGATACCTCAACCTCTTCGGAGCATATTAACTTAGGAAACCTATGTAGGACTCTTACGGTTACCCGTTACGCCATTTACGCGTTCGGTCCGGTTTATGTAACTAGTTTACATAAATTAGCCGAAACGGGTCCAACCTTGTCGTTTTCACCTCAAAATCCAGAATGTGTTTAGTTTACCCATAATATACAAGTCTCCGAACTTGTTGGGTCCAAACCACCTTCCATTCCCGGTTTTCGCATTTCATGCGATTAAACCGTATTTATCCTTTGAAACTAACAGGTCTAAGCTTAGGCTAAATTAAAGACCCGTTAGGATTCTAATAGGTTATTTTAAACCTTCGTTCCAGAATAGGAGACCAGTAAAAGATACTTGCATTTTCTTGTTGTGGTTATTACTTGCTCAGGTAAATACTTTTAACTTATTTCCTCTTATACGGGCTTGGGGTACGGTGTATAAAATACCGCTTGGTCGGGCAATTGACCATAACTCATTAGTAGTTGGGTATTATCAATGTGACCCGTTTAAAAATCGGTTTTGTTTGTTTTATGCCTTTGGGAGTTTAATGACCATGTCCCGGATATCCTTGGCATCATTTTACGAAATGGCCACGACCTTGACACGCGGGTGTAGGCGTACACCCGACAATGTGTCCATATTTATAAAGGTATAACCGTAGGTTTTCCCGCCGCGGTTTTGTACTATGTGGTGTGTCAATTAAACTTAAACCCGGCACGAACCGGGCGACTGAACGCATAACAAACATGTAATTCTTTTACAAGATAAGATTTGATTAGTTATCCCAAGTTATAAAAGTTTGTGCCTCGTGCATTCAAATCAATTTTATTAAACTTTTTAAAAGTGTCGGTTGAATGTATTTACCAGTGTAAACTGACGTATTTTCCCCAAAAATATTAAATGCAGGTTCTACACGAAATAGGCTGGCCACTCCTTAGCATCGTTGGAGTCTCGCAAGCCTGGATGCCACTATCTGTTGAACATAAATTCCTATTTTATTTTGATCCCCTGTGGATTATTTCGACTACTTGTGATACTTGGATATTACATTTGTTGGTTGAAATATATCTATCTTTATGCTTCCGCTGTGCCTTTAAATATTGTGTTGTTTGACTATATTGTTGCCAACTACGTCACGGTAATCCCCCACCGGGCCCACCGGTGAAACGTGTGGAAATCGGGGTGTGACAAGTGTTTTGAAACCACTTTTGGGTTAAAACAGTGTTTGAAACCACTATTGGGTTAAAACAGTGTTTTGAAACCACTTTTGGGTTAACAGTGTTTGAAACACCGCTGTTTTGGGTTAAAACAGTGTTTTGAAAGCACTGTTGGGTTAAAACAGTGTTTTTTTGGGTTAAAACAGTGGTTTCAAAACATTGTTTTAACCCAAAACAATGGTTTCACTTTTTGTCGGATTAAAACACTGTTTGAGGTTAGGCAAGCTCGTGCTTGGCCCTTAACCGAATGACATATATACTCTTACATTATTTTTCAGTAATGTAAGATTTTTCAATATATTTTTTTTAATTACTTGCGATAATGGTTGTGGTCACCGGAAAGTTGGTGTTAGTAGAAGTTCCCCAGTACTTGAGTGCAGCCATATCATAAGCCTTAGCTGCTTTCTCTTCTTTGTCATATCCACCTAGGCACCAAAATTGGTAATAAAATGAGATCATTTCAACTTTGAATAGAAGATCATGATATTGATGAAAGAAAACTCGACACTATGAAACAAAATTAATATCTAAACTCCAACTCTACATCAATCTCAAACGACATCCAAACACCCCGAAAACTACAGATCAGATCAAATAAACACTTCCAGGATCAGTACACATTGTCACACCCCCAAAATACCACATGCGGGAACACCGCGGAATGTGTGACGCATCAGAGTTCGAGCCACCAATCGCATTGAACCAATCATGTCATTAATTACCAATAGTAAATGTCAATCATAAGATTAAATCAAAAGAGTTGTGTAGCGGAAGCATATAATAAATCGTTTAACAACTGTATCATAATAAATGTTCAAAACCAATGTATCAAATATATGTTAATCCATGAGCCTCGATCCATGACCACTCCAGCACTCAAAGTTTTGTTAACGTGCTTAGTTACCAGATGTGTGTATAAGACAGTTCAACGTTTTGTTTTGATGTTGTTATTACTTGATTACCGTATGTGGCGACTAGATGTGAATGCCCAACCCCAATGCCTCCATTTAGGCATTGGTCATGAGGTCAAGGTATCAAACAACCTTGAATAGATGTAAGGGGTCTTATATGTACACGGTGTGAATGCCCAACCCCAATGCCTCTAACTAGGCATTGGTCATGAGGTCCAGGCAATTAGTTCACGCCCGTCCTTTCGGCCCCGTGTGAGGGTGCCAATCCTAATAGCGCTATCAACTAAATACCTCGTTGCTTCTTCAGCAACACGGTAGATGTATGGGGTCTTACATGATTTATACTGTGTTCAATAACCAACATCCCAAATAAACAGTTTACCCAGTATTCCCTTCAGAAACGTTTACCAGATGTCCCAAACCACCGGGACGCATGCTTAGAAAAGTGCAGTGAACTCACCTTGGTTTGCTCGGTAGGACTAGTTACTTGTTCACACATAATCAATCAATGCCTATGATGTTCATGTACACGGAGTCAGTTTACGTTCACGTATGTTCATAGTGTGTAATCGTAGCAAGGATTATCGTCCAACAGATAGCGATCTTTCATAACACACATAACAAATAAGTTCACCAGTTACATACATGTTTCATGATAGTGCTTAACCGTTAAGTGAGATACGTATAGTAGATCTTTACATGCAACCTTGATAAACTCTCCTGACAATCACAAGTATAATTTAACCGTTAAATATATATGATTGGGGCCGATTATTAAGTTGTCATTTGGAATTGTTATTGTTATCAAGTATTGAACCAAGCAGCCACTTGATCAAGCTTCACGAGACATGTTCTTTTTTTAGCACATGGGCTGCTCCACTTAATAGATATATAATTGGACCGATTCAATCATTTGGATTATATCAAAACTACGGCTGACAGCCTTTAAATAATTTTGCCAATATTGCTACTGATATAAATTAAATTGGACCAACTAAGATCAACCAACTTTATACTTTTACACATCCCACAATCCACTGTTCTAACTAGAACCTCGAAGCTACTCTAGATTCATGCACACACACACCCATCTATGTAACAAGTTTCCATCACACATGCATGCTACACCTTGGCATTTAACAGTTGATTTGTCACACACATGGGTGTACTTCTAACAAACTAGTGTGCGATTCCAGTGCTCCCCATTCACAAAGCCCAGCCCACCTATATGCGGCCCAAAAAGAGTACGATTGGGTTTGTCATGTGCGACCCGTATTCGCCATCGTGAACCGGTGTGCGAGTCTCCAATGCATGGCCCAATTTTTCTCCGGCCAAAACTACAAGTGTGTGATTCATTTGTGTTTGTGGCCCACCAACTATCTTGCGGCCCAACTAACATAATAGGCCAAATTAAATGTGTGATTCTATGGTCATTGTGCAACTAGGTTCTATTTGTGCGATGTAGATCCACTGTGTGACCCAAATAGGAGTGTACGATCAGTACTAAAGTGTGCAACATGTATTGTATACGTGCACCAGATAAACTTAATAACATATGTGCGATGACTTTTTAGTGCATGTGACCAGTATTGTGTGTGCCTCAAGTTGACCATTGTGCTATTAGTTTCCTTTATACAAAATTCATGGAATCAATTACAGGGTTACCCCTCCCCACTACCCTTAATTACCATCTAAGACTCAACCCTCGTGGTTATTCAATCAATTTATTCAAGTACTCGAATCAATCCAATGAATACACTTTGCCATACAACAGATAATCATGGTTCACACCTCACAGACATTCATAATCCTTAATATCCATCCTAATCATCGATCAAACCGCAGGTGCATTTCAATGATTACTAATCCTGTCATCATGCCTATACATGAAACGAACCAGCCATATAGTTAACCTAGGAATCATTCATCACGGCAATACTCTAACGTATCAAGGAGATAATCATCATAGTTGCTTCGATGCATAATCACCATCAGATTTTAACATTCAATCCACCTTCTAATACACACCATCATCTCGGACTATCGATTCGCATCATAGACGGTTTCGAGTTCATGTTAACAGATTAATCATGCTAATGGTTACAACCTACACAATTTTAATACATATCATCTTTCTTTTGTTTCAACACAATTTCTACCACTAGTCCTGCTAAATTCTTAGATCATAACCGAACACAACAGATACATAGATTATATCCGAATACATACAAACACGGAATTATAATAAGGTAGACTATACTAACCGAGATGAATTTTTTGTTAGACAGCCGGTCAGATCCGAAAAGGGAGATGTGCTTCGATGGGAGGGGGTGTAATATGTCGTCGATCAGAGAAGGGGTAGGGTTATGGTGCCGTAGACCCTTTTCTGCCTGATGTTGCTGCCGTATGCTGTTGTCGAAAATACAAATATATGCCCAATAGGATTTTTTTTTTTTTTTTGGTTCCATAACAATATATTCCTTTGCAAGGCCCAAGACCTAATTCACGTGGATAAGATGGACTACACATGCAATTGGGGCCCACTAGTAATCTTGATATATGTCCAAGAATTATTTTTATTTTCATTTTTTTTTTCTTTTGCAAAAGATCCCACTAATATCATCAGGGTACTCCAATCCTTCAAATAACAACACATTCCATTGCATTCAACAAGTTGCCAAAACAAGATTTCGAAACAAGTGATTCGTAAGAAAAGGACCTTGAAATCTCAGTTTGTCACATCATCCCCAACTTGAAAGAAATTTCGTCCCGAAATTTGATAAGCAATCCCGAACAGCAAGGTGTTAGATCAGGATGACCGTGGATTTTTCTCGGGTACCACATCATCCCCAACTTGAAAGGGAATTTCGTCCCGAAATTCACCAATGATATCAGAGGTTGATTAAACCGGTTGGACAATTAAAGATACTAGAACTTCCTCTGATTATTACGCTCTCACGATTGAAATTCAACTATGATAACAAACCTCGACTTCCTGGCCCATGCCTTCTATAGATTCCTCGGTAACTGCAATTTGTCGTTAACCTTGGATTCTAGCAAGGGTATCACTAGTTTTCCGTTGGACAAACACTTCTTTAGATTCGCGACATTAATATCATCGCGAACGTTACCCAATTCGTCAGTTAACTCGAGTTTGTGAGCCATGTCACTGTTTCGTTCTAGAAATCCGAATGTCCCAACGCATCTTAAACTAAGCTTGTCACATTCCCTTTAGCGTACCGCACCCTCCCAGGGTGAGACTTTCGATTATGACACGTTCGTCTACAGCGAACTCCCAGTGTTTCCTAAGCTTATTAGCTTTCCTGACAGTCACGCGTTGCCGCCAAACGATTTTCCAACCTGAACAATCTTCCTAAAAGGTTCGAGTACAAACCCTGGATCTGCGATTAGGTTGTCACCCACCTTAGTCCAACCAAGAGATCGGCTTTGCCGCCCAAGTAATGCCTCAAACGGAGCTGCCTGAATACTAGAATGGTAACTGATGCAGTAGAACTCAACCAAAGGTAAGTGTCCTCCCAGTTCTCACTAAAGCCAATCGCACACATGCTCGCAGCATGTCTTCGTGTGCCAAGATAGTTCATTTTCTTTGACCTTTTGTCTAATGCTCATGTCTAGACATGAGCCAAGGGTGTTGTGTGTTGCCTGTCATAAATCAGGTATAGATCAAAACCAGAGGTGACAGTAGTTGGCACCTCGTGCGTAAAAGCCGCCTTTCTCAGAGGAATATTCACAGCTGTGAAGACTCGTCAGTTTCCTTGATTGTGAGAAAGTGTGCTGGTAACTTGAGACCATCAGTGATCACCCAGGTGATATTGTTTCTGTTTCGAGTTGTAAGTAGACTAGTGGCAGAACCCATGGCAGTCTGTTCTCATTTCCATATGTGTGTCTCTGGTTGCTGATACTTCCCCTTGACTTTCCCACAAGTCAAACATCATTCCCACACAGACCTAGGTGGGTCTTCATGCCCGATCATCAGTACAGAATTTATAGATTCCAATATCTCTTCATCAAAATCCAGACGACTAGAATATCGAAGCCGGTGTGCTTTGCTCAACACAAGTTCCCTAAAGTTGCCGTATAATGACATCCACACTCATTCCTAGAGGTAGCGAATATCATCCAACCTGCCGAAGGTTGCTTCTAGAGGTCCCGCATGGGTTCAATTTGAAAACTCCTCTCCCTTCAGTTCTCTAGTTTGAACAGAGCGAGTCTGATCAGGTAAGTTGGAGTCGATAGTGAGCTGCAAAGCTCGTGCACATTCAAGTTTCACAGTCGTAATCATCCAAAAGTTCCTTCCAGCGATGCCATTAACTGATTTAGCTTCTTCGAAACCAGGGTGCACGGGAGGCCCTTGTGATCGGTCTAAGTAGTGCATTTGGTACCGTCCAAGTAATGCCTCCAACTTAAATCTAAAGACCACGGTTTCCACCGCTGGCTGTGCGTCGTGCAGTTCCTATTTGTATCTCCATTACGTAAGTTATCACTTTCTCGTGTTGAATCGGTGTGTAACTAAGACTCCGATTCGAATCATCATGGTATACCACCAAATCACTTGTACCCTCAGGTAAAGACGATGCTCAGTGCATTGTTGAGTTGGGTTTCCAAAAGTTGAAATGATGCCCGTCTGTGGTGTCACTCACAAGTACACAGCACCCTGCTGTGCTAAAGAGGTTAAAGCTGCGCAATCTTCGAAAATCCCTTGATAAATCTGTGATAGTATTTAACTGAACCAAAAATTATTGTATCCCCGACGGACTATTTGGTGCCGATAAATATCTAATGAAATGGATCTTTAACGATATCTGCACGTATCCCCACTCTGTGAACTATGTGACTAGGAAAGAGTATCTCCGCACCCTGAAGTCACACACAAATAGACTTCGCGTGTAGTTGCTCCTCCCCTAGGAGCTCTAGAACAAAAATACATGTATAAGGAGTATGAGTAATCAAGGCTGTCTTTGGTCATGAGATCAATCTGAGACTCTACTTAATCAGTTGTGAAAGTAAACCTGAAAGTTCCTCGAGTACCACGAAAAATTGGTGGATCCTCGATCCTCTTTCCCTAGCCCAACATAGTAACGGTTGCCAACATAGCGGAGTAATCCCTCCGTAGGCTCTCCTGGCCCTCAGTGCCGGACAAATACTAACCTTTACCCCACACTGATGCTTTAGGACAAACGACGATCCGCCACTAGAGAGGAAGATACGCAAAATATTCTCCTCACTAGGTATATCTACGCGATATCTGGGTAACCAATCCACATTAACTACTTCATCGAGACCATCAAGGATAGTAGAAGGAAGGTCGATGTCGGACACTTGTCCCACAAGGTCGAGTTTGTATCCCAACAAGCATATGAGGTTTCAATTGGCTTGCCATCCGCCGATTCCACAACAGGTTTGATTCCGAGAAGCATCAGGGTCAAACAGAATAGAGACGAAATAATTAGTTACCCAAAAACATACAAGCTATCATGTTGCTATTACACCTGGCATTGGCTATGCCAATCCTAAATTCCCTTCCATGAGCGTTATTTCTAGTGTTTGTTGTTTTCGTTACGAGAATTTCCAATACTGTCGTCGTTCCCTTGGTTGTTGTCGTGACTGCTGCCTCTAATGTCGTTGCTTGAAACGGGGCCCTACGGTTGTTCAACAACAGGGTCCATCTTGCCCCATTTTGTGTCGCGTCCAAAGACACTACTCACTACGTGGGAAGTTACACATTCCACACTGTAATCAGTTGCCATTGCTTATGTCCCGATTGATTCGTAAGAGTTGACTCCCATGAGTCGCTGACTAGGGTTCAAGATTCAATTGGAGTCAAATTGCGGATGTTCGTTGCTAGTAATCAGGGTCGTTCTAATACTGAGGTTGGTAAGGCACTACGCTCCTCCTCTTATCCATCGTTCTTGCAAGTTGACAAAGTAATACACGGTATGTCGCGAGAGTGTTGCAGAAGTGATCACACTTCGGGATCTAAGGCGTCAATACGCTAAGTTCCAGCAAACAAAGATAAGTGAGGAAAGTATAGTCCAATCATTTGATGCTGAGCCATCCAACTCAGGGACGTTCGTACTAGCACCTAACATTCTTCACAGTTCAATAGGCGTTCAGATGTGTGATCAGATGATACTCGATGGCATCGAGATTCGTAAGGATTCAGAAAGGGGGTGAAAAGATCATGTTCGAGTAGGAGACAATCACTGCTATGACTCTTATAGACTGTTATGTTTCACATCAACCAAATAACGGAATGGAACCCCTTTTTCACTTGTTAAGCCTCACTGGGACTCACATGCACCCCACATTATTATTATGTGTGCACCCACAATAATATTGCGATTTGCATGCTCATCTCAGTTCCTCCTAACTCATGTCAAATGGTTCCTCAAACTCGAGTAGCAAACAAAGAACATCACAAAAAGGGAGTCGTGAATGTCTAAGGAAACACCACACCATCAATCACATAACATATGGAAGTAGTACATGAATTCATACTATTGTGCTAAGTGTGCAGTCACATGCAACATCATACGTAAGTGTTCACTAGTTATGCAGTATAATGAGTAAACAAGAGACGAACCTTGGAGTCTGGAGCTGAGTGTCATGGTCGATTTTCGTAGTTGTTCGGTTATAGTCCGGTTTTATAAAAACGTTTTAAAACCAAGTTCACTATAACCAGTGGCTCTGATACCAAACTGTCACACCCCCAAAATACCACATGCGGGAACACCGCGGAATGTGTGACGCATCAGAGTTCGAGCCACCAATCGCATTGAACCAATCATGTCATTAATTACCAATAGTAAATGTCAATCATAAGATTAAATCAAAAGAGTTGTGTAGCGGAAGCATATAATAAATCGTTTAACAACTGTATCATAATAAATGTTCAAAACCAATGTATCAAATATATGTTAATCCATGAGCCTCGATCCATGACCACTCCAGCACTCCCAGATAGCAAGTCTATGTCACGAATTCTAACGACCTGCAAGCATGCAGACAAGTGTGTCAGACGACGCTGGTGAGTTCAAAGTTTTGTTAACGTGCTTAGTTACCAGATGTGTGTATAAGACAGTTCAACGTTTTGTTTTGATGTTGTTATTACTTGATTACCGTATGTGGCGACTAGATGTGAATGCCCAACCCCAATGCCTCCATTTAGGCATTGGTCATGAGGTCAAGGTATCAAACAACCTTGAATAGATGTAAGGGGTCTTATATGTACACGATGTGAATGCCCAACCCCAATGCCTCTAACTAGGCATTGGTCATGAGGTCCAGGCAATTAGTTCACGCCCGTCCTTTCGGCCCGGTGTGAGGGTGCCAATCCTAATAGCGCTATCAACTAAATACCTCGTTGCTTCTTCAGCAACACGGTAGATGTATGGGGTCTTACATGATTTATACTGTGTTCAATAACCAACATCCCAAATAAACAGTTTACCCAGTATTCCCTTCAGAAACGTTTACCAGATGTCCCAAACCACCGGGACACATGCTTAGAAAAGTGCAGTGAACTCACCTTGGTTTGCTCGGTAGGATTAGTTACTTGTTCACACATAATCAATCAATGCCTATGATGTTCATGTACACGGAGTCAGTTTACGTTCACGTATGTTCATAGTGTGTAATCGTAGCAAGGATTATCGTCCAACAGATAGCGATCTTTCATAACACACATAACAAATAAGTTCACCAGTTACATACATGTTTCATGATAGTGCTTAACCGTTAAGTGAGATACGTATAGTAGATCTTTACATGCAACCTTGATAAACTCTCCTGACAATCACAAGTATAATTTAACCGTTAAATATATATGATTGGGGCCGATTATTAAGTTGTCATTTGGAATTGTTATTGTTATCAAGTATTGAACCAAGCAGCCACTTGATCAAACTTCACGAGACATGTTCTTTTTTTAGCACATGGGCTGCTCTACTTAATAGATATATAATTGGACCGATTCAATCATTTGGATTATATCAAAACTACGGCTGACAGCCTTTAAATAATTTTGCCAATATTGCTACTGATATAAATTAAATTGGACCAACTAAGATCAACCAACTTTATACTTTTACACATCCCACAATCCACTGTTCTAACTAGAACCTCGAAGCTACTCTAGATTCATGCACACACACACCCATCTATGTAACAAGTTTCCATCACACATGCATGCTACACCTTGGCATTTAACAGTTGATTTGTCACACACATGGGTGTACTTCTAACAAACTAGTGTGCGATTCCAGTGCTCCCCATTCACAAAGCCCAGCCCACCTATATGCGGCCCAAAAAGAGTACGATTGGGTTTGTCATGTGCGACCCGTATTCGCCATCGTGAACCGGTGTGCGAGTCTCCAATGCATGGCCCAATTTTTCTCCGGCCAAAACTACAAGTGTGTGATTCATTTGTGTTTGTGGCCCACCAACTATCTTGCGGCCCAACTAACATAATAGGCCAAATTAAATGTGTGATTCTATGGTCAGTGTGCAACCAGGTTCTATTTGTGCGATGTAGATCCACTGTGTGACCCAAATAGGAGTGTACGATCAGTACTAAAGTGTGCAACATGTATTGTATACGTGCACCAGATAAACTTAATAACATATGTGCGATGACTTATTAGTGCATGTGACCAGTATTGTGTGTGCCTCAAGTTGACCATTGTGCTATTAGTTTCCTTTATACAAAATTCATGGAATCAATTACAGGGTTACCCCTCCCCACTACCCTTAATTACCGTCTAAGACTCAACCCTCGTGGTTATTCAATCAATTTATTCAAGTACTCGAATCAATCCAATGAATACACTTTGCCATACAACAGATAATCATGGTTCACACCTCACAGACATTCATAATCATTAATATCCATCCTAATCATCGATCAAACCGCAGGTGCATTTCAATGATTACTAATCCTGTCATCATGCCTATACATGAAACGAACCAGCCATATAGTTAACCTAGGAATCATTCATCACGGCAATACTCTAACGTATCAAGGAGATAATCATCATAGTTGCTTCGATGCATAATCACCATCAGATTTTAACATTCAATCCACCTTCTAATACACACCATCATCTCGGACTATCGATTCGCATCATAGACGGTTTCGAGTTCATGTTAACAGTTTAATCATGCTAATGGTTACAACCTACACAATTTTAATACTTATCATCTTTCTTTTGTTTCAACGCAATTTCTACCACTAGTCCTGCTAAATTCTTAGATCATAACCGAACACAACAGATACATAGATTATATCCGAATACATACAAACACGGAATTATAATAAGGTAGACTATACTAACCGAGATGAATTTTTTGTTAGACAGCCGGTCAGATCCGAAAAGGGAGATGTGCTTCGATGGGAGGGGGGTGTAATCTGTCGTCGATCAGAGAAGGGGTAGGGTTTTGGTGCCGTAGACCCTTTTCTGCCTGATGTTGCTGCCGTATGCTGTTGTCGAAAATACAAATATATGCCCAATAGGATTTTTTTTTTGGTTCCATAACAATATATTCCTTTGCAAGGCCCAAGACCTAATTCACGTGGATAAGATGGACTACACATGCAATTGGGGCCCACTAGTAATCTTGATATATGTCCAAGAATTATTTTTATTTTCATTTTTTTTTTCTTTTGCAAAAGATCCCACTAATATCATCAGGGTACTCCAATCCTTCAAATAACAACACATTCCATTGCATTCAACAAGTTGCCAAAACAAGATTTCGAAACAAGTGATTCGTAAGAAAAGGACCTTGAAATCTCAGTTTGTCACATCATCCCCAACTTGAAAGAAATTTCATCCCGAAATTTGATAAGCAATCCCGAACAGCAAGGTGTTAGATCAGGATGACCGTGGACTTTTCTCGGGTACCACATCATCCCCAACTTGAAAGGGAATTTCGTCCCGAAATTCACCAATGATATCAGAGGTTGATTAAACCGGTTGGACAATTAAAGATAATAGAACTTCCTCTGATTATTACGCTCTCACGATTGAAATTCAACTATGATAACGAACCTCGACTTCCTGGCCCATGCCTTCTATAGATTCCTCGGTAACTGCAATTTGTCGTTAACCTTGGATTCTAGCAAGGGTATCACTAGTTTTCCGTCGGACAAACACTTCTTTAGATTCGCGACATTAATATCATCGGGAACGTTACCCAATTCGTCAGTTAACTCGAGTTTGTGAGCCATGTCACTGTTTCGTTCTAGAAATCCGAATGTCCCAACGCATCTTAAACTAAGCTTGTCACATTCCCTTTAGCGTACCGCACCCTCCCAGGGTGAGACTTTCGATTATGACACGTTCGTCTACAGCGAACTCCCAGTGTTTCCTAAGCTTATTAGCTTTCCTGACAGTCACGCGTTGCCGCCAAACGATTTTCCAACCTGAACAATCTTCCTAAAAGGTTCGAGTACAAACCCTGGATCTGCGATTAGGTTGTCACCCACCTTAGTCCAACCAAGAGATCGGCTTTGCCGCCCAAGTAATGCCTCAAACGGAGCTGCCTGAATACTAGAATGGTAACTGATGCAGTAGAACTCAACCAAAGGTAAGTGTCCTCCCAGTTCTCACTAAAGCCAATCGCACACATGCTCGCAGCATGTCTTCGTGTGCCAAGATAGTTGTCACACCCCGATTTCCACGTGTCTCACCGGTGGGCCCGGTGGGGGATTATCGTGACGATGTTGGCAACAATATAGTCAAACCACACAATTATATAATGCACAGCGGAAGCATAAGATAAATATATAAATTTCAACCTCTGATTGTAATATCAAAATGTATTACAGGGGTTGGATATATCCACAGTGGATCGTAAATAAAAATAAAGTATTGTTCCATCAGATACTGCAATCAAGCTTGCGAGACTTATCCCGACGCTAGGGAGCTAATACCAGCCAATTACGTTTAGGTACCTGCACTTAATCTTTTTGGGGAAAATACGTCAGTTTACACTGGTAAATACATTCAACTGACACATTTGAAAATGTTTATTAAAATTGATTTGAATGCACAAGGCACAAACTCTTTTATAACTTGGGAAAATTCATAATGATCTTGTGAACGTTTTACATGTTTTTTATGCGTTCAGTAGCCCGGGTCGTGCCGGGTTAAAGATTTATAGACACACCACGTTTGCGTAAAACCGTAGTATGAAAACCAACGGCTACGTCTTTTAATTTTAATGTCGACACTTTATACCGGGTGTACGCCTACACCGGGATGTCGATGGTCGTGGCCATTTCGTAAAATGATGCCAAGGATATCCGGGACAACGGTCATTAAACCCCCCAAAGGCTTATAAGCAACAAAACTGTTTAAATGAGCCGATCATATTAAATCAATTAACCACCTAAGCGATGGAATCATATAATGCTCAATCAAGCGGTATTAATATACCGTAACCCAAGCCCATATAGGGGAAATAAGTTAAAGTATTTACCTTTGCAAGTATAAATCCTTAATTTAGATCAAGTCACCGATAGCTTTTACTGGGGCTCCTAATCTGGAACGAAGGTTTTAATTAACCTCTTAGAATCCTAACGGTCCTTATATTAGCCGTAGCTTAAACCGGTTGATTCCGATACATAGATATGGTTAATTCGCACGAAAAGGCGAAAACCGAGAATGGAGTATGATTTGGACCCAACAAGTTCAGAGACTTGTTTTATATGGGTTAATAGTTCATACTCTGGATTTTGGGGTTCAAATAATATAATTTGACCCATATCGGCTATTGCACGAAAACTAGTTCCATGAGCCGTACCGTGTGCGCAAATAGGCGAAACGGTTAACCATAAGTGTCCTACGCTTATTTCCTAAGTCAATATGCCTTAAAAGTATTTTGGTATCAGTAGGATACCTTCCGTAATGCCCGTAACGAGTTTAAGTTAATATTATGCCCCGTAGGGGCTTTTCGGTCATTTTAAAGACTTTAAAAGGGCTTTTTCGAGTTCTACAGGAAATCTGAGTTTCCCGAACAGCTTATAAAGCTTAAAATACTTTATTTATTATTTAAAATCAGTGGCAACTGGAATCGGGTCAAAAGACCTTGTAGAACTCCCGTTTTGGCCAAAAAAGGGTATATTCGGTATTTACCGAACCGTAGCCATAACCGCAGGTTATGAGCAAGGTAAAAATTATTAAAAATCTTTAAAATTCCCAAAATATTATTTTACCACAGTGGGTAAAAGTTTTGGTGACGAAAACTTGGGTTAGATGGGCGTTATGCTAATTGCGCCGTTAATTACAAAACTTTCTTAAAAGTGCGCCTTTTAGCATAACTCTCATTCTAGGCCTCGGATTGACGTGAAACTTTAAGGACATGCTTATAATTTAACAAGCAAGGTTTTGGTCCGTTCACGTGTCCGAAATACTCGTTTTAATTTTAAAAGGCCGTTACGGTCAACTTTTAGGCGAATGACGGAAATACGTAAAAGACTCGGATAACTCATGAACCGACCACAGAGGCGTATACCAACATGTGACCTGGTCCTAAGAGAGTCCTAAGGTATATTTATACCTCACTAAAACGGGTCAGAACTGAAGTCAAAGCAAAAGTCAAACTTTTGCGACTTTCGGCTCCGAACCGGTTCAATATAGCAAATGATCGATTCAAACGAGCGCAAACATGTTTATATACTTATTATCATGTTTTATGATTATCAAAACATGTTCCATAACATATACATTACAGATTATGCATAAATCGCTAAAATAGCTTTCTGTTGACTTTTTAACCGCACGTTTGACTCGACATTTGACATAGTTAGAGTGGTGATCAGGGGGAACCATTTTAGAGGTTTATTAACCACATAAATACCAACTCATAACCACTTTTGATTCGTCATAAGACTGAACCATTTCTGATTTATTGTAAAGTCAAACCGTAGTTACGACGGTTTGGTTCTTAGCCATTTACTAAGGAAATGTGACACCACAAAGGGTTAGATCACTTACAGAAGTTGTGTTCTTGCTTATGGAGCAGAGAAGAGGACTTGAGGGCTCTTGAAATGATCAGAGGTGTGTGTTTTGATGTTGTGAATGTTATGTTGCATACTAGTGCTATTTATAGCAAATGTCATGGCTCAAGATCATTACACACAACTCTACAAGTGCCCTTGGATGAATGGCAGGTGTATTAGAGGGTTATGGGTCGAGTAGGGGGCACCCATGCCTCATTGATTGAGGTTTGGTCGTTCATAAGCTCCAAAAGCCATGTAGTTACAACAATTCTGCATCTGGGCACTTTACGCGACCCGCATGGGAGTTCCCATGCACTTTAACGCGGGTCGCCTAAAGTTCAAATTTCAGGCGTGTTATTTAGGAGGCTCGCGGCCCGCTTACACTTAAGCCTAACCTTCACGCGGGTCGCGAGAAGTCTGTTTTTCAGATTTTTAAAATCTTTTGTCATGATTATCAGAATCCGGTAATTAATAACGAAATCTTTCGTAATGATTTACCTGACCTTTCGGTTTTGAAGGGGTAACTTTGCGGTTTGGCCCTCGGTTATTTACCGATAGGGGCCTCGTGTTATTTACCCGCATTATTAGGTCCCCGGTTTATTTATTAATTATATTGGAAAGCCTTAACTTTCACTGTTGACGCTTTTAACCCTTCTTCTACGAATTCGATCGTAACTTTCTCGTTTCATATCGAAACTTCGCGAAATTCATATATATTATTTTAGTGAGGGTATAATACCGTTACAAAGTCTTTGGAACGTTAAAGGGTCACTCAGAGGTATTATTAAACATGTTGACACAGTTAACCCCTGTAGTTTGAAATCTCTCACTTTCTTTCGCGTTTTGTTTTTGTACGATCTAAAATTTATTCGTTTGAAGGTTTAAGCATTATTTAGGGATACTATACAGTATATTTACCCTTGTTGACATTTATAACCCTCGAATTTATATACTTTCAAGGTTTGTCAAAATTAGTCCTTTATTTATTATAGATGCCACGTGTAAACAAATGACACGTGTTAACACATCATTGGACACAAAAATTCGAGGTGTTACATCCTCACCCCCTTAAAATAAATCTCGACCCGAGATTTACTCAAATAAATAGGGGTATTTTTCTTTCATTGTAGCTTCGACTTCCCACGTATATTCAGGACCTCTACGAGCATCCCATTTGACTTTTACAATCGGTACGTGCTTTCTGCGAAGCTTCTTTACCTGTCGATCTTCAATCGACAAAGGTTTTTCTATAAACTTTAAGCTCTCATCTATATGCACATCTATGTGTGGAATCACCAACGACTCGTCGGCGAAGCACTTTTTGAGATTGCAGATGTGGAACACATTGTGAATTCCATTGAGCTCTTCAGGCAAGTTTAGTTTATAGGCAACTGATCCGACTCGTTCAATGACCTCAAAAGGCCCTATGTATCTCGGACTCAGCTTGCCCTTCTTGCCGAAACGCATCACCCCCTTCCAGGGTGACACCTTAAGTAATACCTTTTCACCCACTTCGAAGTGAAAATCCTTACGCTTTGGATCAGCGTAGCTCTTCTGCCTATCGCGGGTAGCCTTGAGACGTTCCCGGATCTGGACAATCTTGTCCGTTGTCTGGAAAACAATCTCTGGTCCCGATAATTGGACCTCTCCTACTTCCGCCCAACAAACAGGCGATCTGCATTTCCTACCATATAATGCCTCAAAAGGCGCAGCCTTTATGCTGGTGTGGTAGCTATTATTGTAGGAGAATTCGATCAGGGGTAGGTTTTTATCCCAGTTACCACCTAAATCGTTCGCACATGCACGAAGCATGTCTTCTAGCGTTTGGATAGTACGCTCACTTTGACCGTCCGTCTGTGGATGGTAAGCCGTACTAAAGTTTAAACGCGTGCCCAAAGATTGCTGGAAACTTTTCCAGAAATGAGACGTGTATCTAGTATCCCTGTCGGAGATAATAGACACAGGTATGCCGTGTAAGGCTACAATCTTATCAACATAAAGTTGGGCTAACATATCGGAGCTATATGTCTCCTTGATGGGTAGAAAATGAGCTGATTTAGTCAGCCTATCGACTATGACCCATATTGTATCGTTTCCTTTCCTGGTTTTGGGTAACTTGGTTATGAAGTCCATAGTTACACATTCCCACTTCCACTCGGGAAGTTCAGGCTGTTGTAGCAAGCCAGACGGCTTTTGGTGCTCGGCTTTGACTTGAGCACAAGTCAAGCACTTTGCTACATGGGCGGCTACAGACTTTTTCAAGCCTATCCACCAATAATTTGCCTTTAAGTCTTGGTACATTTTGTCTGCACCCGGATGGACTGAGTATTTGGAACTATGGGCTTCCTGGAGAACAACATCTCGTAGTCCTCCATAAATCGGAACCCATATACGTCCGTTTAGCCTAAGAATTCCATCCTTGCTAAGAGTCAACTGCTCCTCAGTTACTCCCAGCTTTTCATTAGGATAATTAGCTTCCAACACAGCCTCTCGCTGTGCAGCTAAAATCCTTTCAATTAAATTATTCTTAACCTTAATGCTCTTGGCATTGATTCGAATGGGTTTTACCCTTTCTTTCCTGCTCAAGGCATCGGCGACTACATTCGCCTTGCCGGGATGGTACCTGATTTCACAGTCATAATCATTCAGGGTTTCCATCCAACGGCGCTGTCTCATGTTCAACTCTTTCTGGTTGAACAGGTGCTGGAGGCTTTTGTGATCAGAATAAATCACAAATTTAATACCATAAAGGTAGTGCCTCCACAACTTAAGTGCAAATACAACGGCACCCAACTCCAAATCATGGGTGGTGTAATTCTTTTCATACACCTTTAATTGTTTTGAAGCATAGGCAATCACCTTGCCCTTTTGCATAAGCACACACCCCATGCCCGTGTGTGATGCATCGCAGTAAACTACGAATTCATCTGTACCCTCAGGTAAGGTTAAACACAGGTGCGTTGCTCAGCTTCTGCTTCAGTATTTCAAAGGACTCTTGCTGCTTTGGGCCCCAAATGTACTTTTCTTTCTTCTTGGTCAAAGAAGTCAAGGGTGCAGCAATCCTTGAAAAGTTCTCAATAAACCTTCGGTAGTATCCTGCCAAACCCAGGAAACTACGAATTTCGGTAGGCGTCTTTGGCTCTTGCCAGTTCATGACTGCCTCTACCTTAGCGGGATCCACTTGGATACCACGCTCACTCACAACGTGTCCTAAAAACTGAACTTCTCGTAGCCAGAATTCACATTTCGAGAATTTGGCGTAGAGTTTCTCACGCTGTAGTAATTCGAGAATGCAACGGAGGTGCTTCTCGTGGTCAGCTTGGCTCTTGGAATATATAAGGATATCGTCGATGAAGACTATGACGAATTTGTCCAAGTATGGCTTGCAAACGCGTTTCATGAGATCCATGAACGCAGCCGGTGCATTTGTGAGCCCAAAAGGCATCACTAGGAACTCGTAATGACCATAGCGAGTCCTAAATGCAGTCTTGTGTACATCTTCATCTCTGACCCTTAGTTGATGATAGCCCGACCTTAAGTCGATCTTTGAGAAGTAGCTCGCTCCTTGCAGCTGATCGAACAGATCATCGATCCTTGGCAAAGGATATCTGTTCTTTATGGTAACTTTATTCAGCTCTCTATAGTCGATGCACAACCGCATCAATCCGTCCTTCTTCTTTACAAATAGGACAGGAGCTCCCCAGGGAGATGAACTAGGTCTGATAAAACCTTTCGCCAGCAGTTCATCCAACTGGGTCCTCAGTTCTTTCATTTCCGTTGGCGCTAGTCTGTAAGGTGCTCTTGCTATCGGAGCTGCTCCAGGAATGATGTCAATTCTGAACTCCACTTGTCTATCTGGTGGCAAACCAGGTAGTTCTTCAGGAAAAACTTCGGGGTATTCAGAAATGACAGGAAGATCCTCGATCTTCGGCTTTGGTTCTTCAATTATCACCTGAGCCATGTAAATTACACAGCCTCTGTTCAAACACCTTGAAGCTTTTAGCATAGATACGTCTTCGGGCAATCCGAAATGCGTATCCCCTCGAATGGTAAGAGATTCACCACTCGGAGTCTTTAAAACTATTTGCCTCTTGCCGCAAATGATTTGGGCCTGGTTATGGGATAACCAGTCCATGCCTAGCACGATATCAAAACCCGCCAATTTGAAGGGAAGTAGAGATAAAGGAAAAGAATGGTTCCTAATGGACATTTCACATCCTTCTAGAACAGTAGAGACGGTTTCTATCGTGCCGTCTGCTAACTCTACTTCGTATTTCACGTCAAGGGTTTTGATTGGCATATTTAGTAGTTGGCAAAATTTCTGGTCTACAAAGGATTTATCAGCGCCAGAATCGAACAGTACTCTTGCAAATATATTATTTACGAGAAAAGTACCTGTAAGCACATTGTCGTCCTTAACCGCTTCCTTTGCATCCATGCGAAAAACTCTCGCATTCGACTTCTTCGTCTCTTCCGCCTTCTTGGCATACTTCGGGCAATTACTCTTTATGTGCCCCTTTTCGTTACAATTAAAGCAGGTTGCATCCTTTATCTTTTTGCACTCCACGGTCTTGTGATCCTTGGACTTGCATAGCCCACAGGATGAAGTCTTTTGCTGCGACTGTGAACCAGACGCAAACCTACACCTCCCGGAGTGTGGTTTCTTGCAGACCTTGCAGTGAGGTCTTCCATCAGCTTGCCCCTCCTTCTTTGCCTCTGACCCTATCTTGCCCTCACTGTTTCCACGGTGCTTTTTCCCAGACTTACGTGAGGTATCATCCTCACGTTTTCGCTTTTCAGCCTCCTTGTTCCTTTGTGTCCTCAGACGGACAGCATCAAGTGTAAGAGACAAGGAGAGGTCAGTAACTGACCTGAAGGTCGTTGGCCTAGAGGCCTTCACACTGGCCTTGATCGCCGGCTCTAAGCCCCCAATGAAACGGGCAATCCTTCTAGGTTCTGGTGTCACAAGATATGGCACCAGGCGTGACATAGTGTTAAAACTTGTCAGATATGCTTGACAATCTAGGTTTGTCATCACTAGTGAGACAAAATCTGCCTCAATCTTCTCAACCTCGTGCTGAGGGCAGTAGTTTTCTTTTATGAGGGCAATAAACTCCCCCCATGACATTTTGTATAAGGCAGACTTACCTGAAGCCTGCACCAGAGCTCTCCACCACGCCAGGGCCTCGCCCTTGAATGACTGGGACACAAACTTAACCACGTCCCTCTCAGCGCACCCGCTGATGTCCACAATCGTGTCCATCTCGTCTAGCCAGGTGATACAGTCAACCGCACCTTTCTCCCCTGTAAATTCACGGGGCTTACATGATACAAAGTATTTGTAGGTGCAACCCTTAGCACTGGACGCATCGGTATATTCTCTATCGCGATGAACGCTGTGCTCAGTAGACGAATGCTTGTCGTCATCTTTCTTGGGTTCAGAGGGTGGTTTGGAGTGTGTCTTTGGTTTAGAGGGTGGTTTAGACACGGTTCTGCCTTGAGACTCAGTATTTTGACGATCAATAGCTGCCTGAACAGCATTGTCAATCAGAGCCTTCAGTTGTGCGCCTGTCAAATGCACTGACGCATTGTCATAGTCATCTTCATTTGTGTGGTTGTTCTCTCCATTGGGATCCGCCATTGTAACTTGATTCTGTTACAGAAGATAACAAAATTTTATTTAGAAGATTATTATAATCGTCTTTTATGACAATTTGTCAACCATGGTACAGAGACCATATTTGGTTAACTTATTATTTCATTATATATTAGGATCTGAATATCTCCTATTTCAACTATATAAATAGTATTGGCGGCATAAAGCCTAATCATGATGATGTTTTATAATATTAGCCGAGATTTCAGAGAATCAGAGGCATAGAGAATTGAACCGTAGTTCTTTTATCTCTTTCTGACAGAGAGTCATAGACTACCACTGCCTTTTGTCTTTATAAGACAATTATTATGGCCCATAGGCACTACACCTCTAATGGATGCTTTAATATGGTTGGCCCGTAGGCACTACATCACTAAATGGATGTTTTATAGTACTGGCTCGTAGGCACTACACCACTAACGGATGTTTTAATAATATTGGCCCGTAGGCACTACATCACTAATGGATGTTTTAATAATACTGGCCCGTAGGCACTGCATCACTAATGGATGTTTTAATAATACTGGCCCGTAGGCACTGCATCACTAATGGATGTTTTAATAATACTGGCCCGTAGGCACTGCATCACTAATGGATGTTTTAATAATATGGGCCCGTAGGCATTACATCACTAATGGATGTTTTAATAATTCTGGCCCGTAGGCACTGCATCACTAATGGATGTTTTAATAATTCTGGCCCGTAGGCACTGCATCACTAATGGATGTTTTAATAATACTGGCCCGTAGGCATTGCATCACTAATGGATGTCTTTATAATACTGGCCCGTAGGCATTGCATCACTAATGGATGTCTTTATAATACTGATCACCTTCATTGGTGATTTAACCCACGATTTATATATCATTTAGTTGGGTTTTGAAATCCCTAAAGGATTATTGTATAAGAATGACGTGCGTGATTATAACGAATCACATCTGCCATGAATGTTAACATGCGTACAGAGGTTAACAGGGAATCAGAATCTTTTCAGTTAGGTCGTACCATCTTGACTAGATCTTAACAGACCCCAAGCTAGGTTTCACCTTTTAAGATTCTTTATTTAGGCAGATCAATATAAAAGGAATGGTTTTGATTTATTTTTATATATATTAAAACAAAACTCATAACATACATTCCAAAATCTCAAATACAATTACATATTGCCCTAAACGGGTCTTTCAAATAATACATACCTCCATAGAGGTTTTAAAATAAGTGACAAGTCCACGCAGGGACTAGTACAAGATAGGTGTCCATGCAAGGACTAAAGGTAAGTCCACGTAGGGACTGAAATACGATAAGTTGTCCACACAGGGACTTATTTCAAAGTAGAAATTACATTAGTACTACTATTAAGGGCTAATGGTCACGTTTCTTCTTTTTGCCCTTTAATAGGTTAGCCAAGCCCTTGAGAAATCCTCGGTGGCTTTTCTTTTCTTCCTCGAACTCTCTCTCCACACGATCTAGTCGATGGAGTATTTCTTCCTGTTCAGGAGGAGAGAAACGTGGCTGTGGCGCTTGATGCGGAACTGGAGGTCTGGGAGGTATTGGATACCCATGAGCTGAGTAATCCGGTGGTCCCATGTTTCCATGTGCTCCGTCAGGGTAGCGCGCATTATATCTAGCCGACACCACATATGGGTCGCGCTCATAGCCGTAGTTGTATTGTGCTTGTGATGGTTCAAACGGGTTGTAAGCCGTTGGACCTGTGTAAGCTGGTATGGGTTGGTCATACCCAAATGGTGGCGAATTTCGTGCAGCTGGTGCGGAGTTCGCCTCCTGTATAGGACTTGAAGGTCCTTCTTCTTGTAGCGGCGGATAGTGGCTACTACTAGAATGTCGAGGAGTGCTGAAGTGGATACCCCCTCCTCCTCGTGTAGACATACGAGCATTTGTCCTCCTACGCCTCGGCGGATCAGGTATTACTGGTTGTGCCGGTGGCGGAGGTGGTGGCGTAACTGCCTCAAAGCGTGAATCCTCAGAGGGATCCTGCGGATGTCTCGGTTGTTGTGATGTCTGTTGAGATGGCGTGTAGTACCATTCATGTCGGTCAAACATCGCTTGGAAACTGTCAGGTCCTTGATAGGGCGTTCCATGGAAGGATGACCCATCGGAAACTTCTATCGGATGCGTGGGCGTACCACGAGCTGGTTCAGTTGGATCCTCATCCTCCTCCATGGGATCTTCAGAAAAATGGTCTTGTGGCCCTAGTGGAACAAATCCTGAAGGTTCCTGTATGTAGTCAGCCGGATTGAACTGACCTATGTAGTATGGAGTAGGGTCGTCATAATTCCGGTGCGAAACCGAACGTTGTAGAGGTATGAAGGAAGGTTGTGGGTTGTTGGGATTATTCTCTGAGTCTGGCCCAAAGGAGTGCCGGTAGGATGGCGTCGAGCTGTGCGAAGTGGAATACCTCGCGGGTTCGTAAAGATCTCTTCGTCGTTGTGGCTCTTCGCTCCGTGTCATCGAAGGATGTCTTGTACCAGATGGTCCAGCTTCTTGATCGTGATGTGTCACGATTTCTCCTCGGCCTCTTCGTCCCCTTCCTCTTCCTCGGAATATAACAGGTGGCATTTTCCTGCTCCAAAACTCATTAAAAATCGAAATGAAAGTAAAGACAAAAAGGAGTATTAATCCGAATTTGTCCTAAGTTCTTGTCTAGACTCAAGTATGTGCAATTGTGTCATTGAGATTAAACACAATAGGATAGTGTTTAATTCACTCAATGTTGGCTCTGATACCAACCTGTCACACCCCGATTTCCACGTGTCTCACCGGTGGGCCCGGTGGGGGATTATCGTGACGATGTTGGCAACAATATAGTCAAACCACACAATTATATAATGCACAGCGGAAGCATAAGATAAATATATAAATTTCAACCTCTGATTGTAATATCAAAATGTATTACAGGGGTTGGATATATCCACAGTGGATCGTAAATAAACATAAAGTATTGTTCCATCAGATACTGCAATCAAGCTTGCGAGACTTATCCCGACGCTAGGGAGCTAATACCAGCCAATTACGTTTAGGTACCTGCACTTAATCTTTTTGGGGAAAATACGTCAGTTTACACTGGTAAATACATTCAACTGACACATTTGAAAATGTTTATTAAAATTGATTTGAATGCACAAGGCACAAACTCTTTTATAACTTGGGAAAATTCATAATGATCTTGTGAACGTTTTACATGTTCTTTTATGCGTTCAGTAGTCCGGGTCGTGCCGGGTTAAAGATTTATAGACACACCACGTTTGCGTAAAACCGTAGTATGAAAACCAACGGCTACGTCTTTTAATTTTAATGTCGACACTTTATACCGGGTGTACGCCTACACCGGGATGTCGATGGTCGTGGCCATTTCGTAAAATGATGCCAAGGATATCCGGGACAACGGTCATTAAACCCCCCAAAGGCTTATAAGCAACAAAACTGTTTAAATGAGCCGATCATATTAAATCAATTAACCACCTAAGCGATGGAATCATATAATGCTCAATCAAGCGGTATTAATATACCGTAACCCAAGCCCATATAGGGGAAATAAGTTAAAGTATTTACCTTTGCAAGTATAAATCCTTAATTTAGATCAAGTCACCGATAGCTTTTACTGGGGCTCCTAATCTGGAACGAAGGTTTTAATTAACCTCTTAGAATCCTAACGGTCCTTATATTAGCCGTAGCTTAAACCGGTTGATTCCGATACATAGATATGGTTAATTCGCACGAAAAGGCGAAAACCGAGAATGGAGTATGATTTGGACCCAACAAGTTCAGAGACTTGTTTTATATGGGTTAATAGTTCATACTCTGGATTTTGGGGTTCAAATAATATAATTTGACCCATATCGGCTATTGCACAAAAACTAGTTCCATGAGCCGTACCGTGTGCGCAAATAGGCGAAACGGTTAACCATAAGTGTCCTACGCTTATTTCCTAAGTCAATATGCCTTAAAAGTATTTTGGTATCAGTAGGATACCTTCCGTAATGCCCGTAACGAGTTTAAGTTAATATTATGCCCCGTAGGGGCTTTTCGGTCATTTTAAAGACTTTAAAAGGGCTTTTTCGAGTTCTACAGGAAATCTGAGTTTCCCGAACAGCTTATAAAGCTTAAAATACTTTATTTATTATTTAAAATCAGTGGCAACTGGAATCGGGTCAAAAGACCTTGTAGAACTCCCGTTTTGGCCAAAAAAGGGTATATTCAGTATTTACCGAACCGTAGCCATAACCGCAGGTTATGAGCAAGGTAAAAATTATTAAAAATCTTTAAAATTCCCAAAATATTATTTTACCACAGTGGGTAAAAGTTTTGGTGACGAAAACTTGGGTTAGATGGGCGTTATGCTAATTGCGCCGTTAATTACAAAACTTTCTTAAAAGTGCGCCTTTTAGCATAACTCTCATTCTAGGCCTCGGATTGACGTGAAACTTTAAGGACATGCTTATAATTTAACAAGCAAGGTTTTGGTCCGTTCACGTGTCCGAAATACTCGTTTTAATTTTAAAAGGCCGTTACGGTCAACTTTTAGGCGAATGACGGAAATACGTAAAAGACTCGGATAACTCATGAACCGACCACAGAGGCGTATACCAACATGTGACCTGGTCCTAAGAGAGTCCTAAGGTATATTTATACCTCACTAAAACGGGTCAGAACTGAAGTCAAAGCAAAAGTCAAACTTTTGCGACTTTCGGCTCCGAACCGGTTCAATATAGCAAATGATCGATTCAAACGAGCGCAAACATGTTTATATACTTATTATCATGTTTTATGATTATCAAAACATGTTCCATAACATATACATTACAGATTATGCATAAATCGCTAAAATAGCTTTCTGTTGACTTTTTAACCGCACGTTTGACTCGACATTTGACATAGTTAGAGTGGTGATCAGGGGGAACCATTTTAGAGGTTTATTAACCACATAAATACCAACTCATAACCACTTTTGATTCGTCATAAGACTGAACCATTTCTGATTTATTGTAAAGTCAAACCGTAGTTACGACGGTTTGGTTCTTAGCCATTTACTAAGGAAATGTGACACCACAAAGGGTTAGATCACTTACAGAAGTTGTGTTCTTGCTTATGGAGCAGAGAAGAGGACTTGAGGGCTCTTGAAATGATCAGAGGTGTGTGTTTTGATGTTGTGAATGTTATGTTGCATACTAGTGCTATTTATAGCAAATGTCATGGCTCAAGATCATTACACACAACTCTACAAGTGCCCTTGGATGAATGGCAGGTGTATTAGAGGGTTATGGGTCGAGTAGGGGGCACCCATGCCTCATTGATTGAGGTTTGGTCGTTCATAAGCTCCAAAAGCCATGTAGTTACAACAATTCTGCATCTGGGCACTTTACGCGACCCGCATGGGAGTTCCCATGCACTTTAACGCGGGTCGCCTAAAGTTCAAATTTCAGGCGTGTTATTTAGGAGGCTCGCGGCCCGCTTACACTTAAGCCTAACCTTCACGCGGGTCGCGAGAAGTCTGTTTTTCAGATTTTTAAAATCTTTTGTCATGATTATCAGAATCCGGTAATTAATAACGAAATCTTTCGTAATGATTTACCTGACCTTTCGGTTTTGAAGGGGTAACTTTGCGGTTTGGCCCTCGGTTATTTACCGATAGGGGCCTCGTGTTATTTACCCGCATTATTAGGTCCCCGGTTTATTTATTAATTATATTGGAAAGCCTTAACTTTCACTGTTGACGCTTTTAACCCTTCTTCTACGAATTCGATCGTAACTTTCTCGTTTCATATCGAAACTTCGCGAAATTCATATATATTATTTTAGTGAGGGTATAATACCGTTACAAAGTCTTTGGAACGTTAAAGGGTCACTCAGAGGTATTATTAAACATGTTGACACAGTTAACCCCTGTAGTTTGAAATCTCTCACTTTCTTTCGCGTTTTGTTTTTGTACGATCTAAAATTTATTCGTTTGAAGGTTTAAGCATTATTTAGGGATACTATACAGTATATTTACCCTTGTTGACATTTATAACCCTCGAATTTATATACTTTCAAGGTTTGTCAAAATTAGTCCTTTATTTATTATAGATGCCACGTGTAAACAAATGACACGTGTTAACACATCATTGGACACAAAAATTCGAGGTGTTACAATAGTTCGTTTTCTTTGACCTTTTGTATAATGCTCATGTCTAGACATGAGCCAAGGGTGTTGTGTGTTGCCTGTCATAAATCAGGTATAGATCAAAACCTGAGGTGACAGTAGTTGGCACCTCGTGCGTAAAAGCCGCCTTTCTCAGAGGAATATTCACAACTGTGAAGACTCGTCAGTTTCCTTGATTGTGAGAAAGTGTGCTGGTAACTTGAGACCATCAGTGATCACCCAGGTGATATTGTTTCCGTTTCGAGTTGTAAGTAGACTAGTGGCAGAACCCATGGCTGTCTGTTCTCATTTCCATATGTGTGTCTCTGGTTGCTGATACTTCCCCTTGACTTTCCCACAAGTCAAACATCATTCCCACACAGAGCTAGGTGGGTCTTCATGCCCAATCATCAGTACAGAATTTATAGATTCCAATATCTCTTCATCAAAATCCAGACGACTAGAATATCGAAGCCGGTGTGCTTTGCTCAACACAAGTTCCCTAAAGTTGCCGTATAATGACATCCACACTCATTCCTAGAGGTAGCGAATATCATCCAACCTGCCGAAGGTTGCTTCTAGAGGTCCCGCATGGGTTCAATTTGAAAACTCCTCTCCCTTCAGTTCTCTAGTTTGAACAGAGCGAGTCTGATCAGGTAAGTTGGAGTCGATAGTGAGCTGCAAAGCTCGTGCACATTCAAGTTTCACAGTCGTAATCATCCAAAAGTTCCTTCCAGCGATGCCATTAACTGATTTAGCTTCTTCGAAACCAGGGTGCACGGGAGGCCCTTGTGATCGGTCTAAGTAGTGCATTTGGTACCGTCCAAGTAATGCCTCCAACTTAAATCTAAAGACCACGGTTTCCACCGCTGGCTGTGCGTCGTGCAGTTCCTATTTATATCTCCATTACGTAAGTTATCACTTTCTCGTGTTGAATCGGTGTGTAACTAAGACTCCGATTCGAATCATCATGGTATACCACCAAATCACTTGTACCCTCAGGTAAAGACGATGCTCAGTGCATTGTTGAGTTGGGTTTCCAAAAGTTGAAATGATGCCCGTCTGTGGTGTCACTCACAAGTACACAGCACCCTGCTGTGCTAAAGAGGTTAAAGCTGCGCAATCTTCGAAAATCCCTTGATAAATCTGTGATAGTATTTAACTGAACCAAAAATTATTGTATCCCCGACGGACTATTTGGTGCCGATAAATATCTAATGAAATGGATCTTTAACGAGATCTGCACGTATCCCCACTCTGTGAACTATGTGACTAGGAAAGAGTATCTCCGCACCCTGAAGTCACACACAAATAGACTTCGCGTGTAGTTGCTCCTCCCCTAGGAGCTCTAGAACAAAAATACATGTATAAGGAGTATGAGTAATCAAGGCTGTCTTTGGTCATGAGATCAATCTGAGACTCTACTTAATCAGTTGTGAAAGTAAACCTGAAAGTTCCTCGAGTACCACGAAAAATTGGTGGATCCTCGATCCTCTTTCCCTAGCCCAACATAGTAACGGTTGCCAACATAGCGGAGTAATCCCTCCGTAGGCTCTCCTGGCCCTCAGTGCCGGACAAATACTAACCTTTACCCCACACTGATGCTTTAGGACAAACGACGATCCGCCACTAGAGAGGAAGATACGCAAAATATTCTCCTCACTAGGTATATCTACGCGATATCTGGGTAACCAATCCACATTAACTACTTCATCGAGACCATCAAGGATAGTAGAAGGAAGGTCGATGTCGGACACTTGTCCCACAAGGTCGAGTTTGTATCCCAACAAGCATATGAGGTTTCAATTGGCTTGCCATCCGCCGATTCCACAACAGGTTTGATTCCGAGAAGCATCAGGGTCAAACAGAATAGAGACGAAATAATTAGTTACCCAAAAACATACAAGCTATCATGTTGCTATTACACCTGGCATTGGCTATGCCAATCCTAAATTCCCTTCCATGAGCGTTATTTCTAGTGTTTGTTGTTTTCGTTACGAGAATTTCCAATACTGTCGTCGTTCCCTTGGTTGTTGTCGTGACTGCTGCCTCTAATGTCGTTGCTTGAAACGGGGCCCTACGGTTGTTCAACAACAGGGTCCATCTTGCCCCATTTTGTGTCGCGTCCAAAGACACTACTCACTACGTGGGAAGTTACACATTCCACACTGTAATCAGTTGCCATTGCTTATGTCCCGATTGATTCGTAAGAGTTGACTCCCATGAGTCGCTGACTAGGGTTCAAGATTCAATTGGAGTCAAATTGCGGATGTTCGTTGCTAGTAATCAGGGTCGTTCTAATACTGAGGTTGGTAAGGCACTACGCTCCTCCTCTTATCCATCGTTCTTGCAAGTTGACAAAGTAATACACGGTATGTCGCGAGAGTGTTGCAGAAGTGATCACACTTCGGGATCTAAGGCGTCAATACGCTAAGTTCCAGCAAACAAAGATAAGTGAGGAAAGTATAGTCCAATCATTTGATGCTGAGCCATCCAACTCAGGGACGTTCGTACTAGCACCTAACATTCTTCACAGTTCAATAGGCGTTCAGATGTGTGATCAGATGATACTCGATGGCATCGAGATTCGTAAGGATTCAGAAAGGGGGTGAAAAGATCATGTTCGAGTAGGAGACAATCACTGCTATGACTCTTATAGACTGTTATGTTTCACATCAACCAAATAATGGAATGGAACCCCTTTTTCACTTGTTAAGCCTCACTGGGACTCACATGCACCCCACATTATTATTATGTGTGCACCCACAATAATATTGCGATTTGCATGCTCATCTCAGTTCCTCCTAACTCATGTCAAATGGTTCCTCAAACTCGAGTAGCAAACAAAGAACATCACAAAAAGGGAGTCGTGAATGTCTAAGGAAACACCACACCATCAATCACATAACATATGGAAGTAGTACATGAATTCATACTATTGTGCTAAGTGTGCAGTCACATGCAACATCATACGTAAGTGGTCACTAGTTATGCAGTATAATGAGTAAACAAGAGACGAACCTTGGAGTCTGGAGCTGAGTGTCATGGTCGATTTTCGTAGTTGTTCGGTTATAGTCCGGTTTTATAAAAACGTTTTAAAACCAAGTTCACTATAACCAGTGGCTCTGATACCAAACTGTCACACCCCCAAAATACCACATGCGGGAACACCGCGGAATGTGTGACGCATCAGAGTTCGAGCCACCAATCGCATTGAACCAATCATGTCATTAATTACCAATAGTAAATGTCAATCATAAGATTAAATCAAAAGAGTTGTGTAGCGGAAGCATATAATAAATCGTTTAACAACTGTATCATAATAAATGTTCAAAACCAATGTATCAAATATATGTTAATCCATGAGCCTCGATCCATGACCACTCCAGCACTCCCAGATAGCAAGTCTATGTCACGAATTCTAACGACCTGCAAGCATGCAGACAAGTGTGTCAGACGACGCTGGTGAGTTCAAAGTTTTGTTAACGTGCTTAGTTACCAGATGTGTGTATAAGACAGTTCAACGTTTTGTTTTGATGTTGTTATTACTTGATTACCGTATGTGGCGACTAGATGTGAATGCCCAACCCCAATGCCTCCATTTAGGCATTGGTCATGAGGTCAAGGTATCAAACAACCTTGAATAGATGTAAGGGGTCTTATATGTACACGATGTGAATGCCCAACCCCAATGCCTCTAACTAGGCATTGGTCATGAGGTCCAGGCAATTAGTTCACGCCCGTCCTTTCGGCCCGGTGTGAGGGTGCCAATCCTAATAGCGCTATCAACTAAATACCTCGTTGCTTCTTCAGCAACACGGTAGATGTATGGGGTCTTACATGATTTATACTGTGTTCAATAACCAACATCCCAAATAAACAGTTTACCCAGTATTCCCTTCAGAAACGTTTACCAGATGTCCCAAACCACCGGGACGCATGCTTAGAAAAGTGCAGTGAACTCACCTTGGTTTGCTTGGTAGGACTAGTTACTTGTTCACACATAATCAATCAATGCCTATGATGTTCATGTACACGGAGTCAGTTTACGTTCACGTATGTTCATAGTGTGTAATCATAGCAAGGATTATCGTCCAACAGATAGCGATCTTTCATAACACACATAACAAATAAGTTCACCAGTTACATACATGTTTCATGATAGTGCTTAACCGTTAAGTGAGATACGTATAGTAGATCTTTACATGCAACCTTGATAAACTCTCCTGACAATCACAAGTATAATTTAACCGTTAAATATATATGATTGGGGCCGATTATTAAGTTATCATTTGGAATTGTTATTGTTATCAAGTATTGAACCAAGCAGCCACTTGATCAAGCTTCACGAGACATGTTCTTTTTTTAGCACATGGGCTGCTCTACTTAATAGATATATAATTGGACCGATTCAATCATTTGGATTATATCAAAACTACGGCTGACAGCCTTTAAATAATTTTGCCAATATTGCTACTGATATAAATTAAATTGGACCAACTAAGATCAACCAACTTTATACTTTTACACATCCCACAATCCACTGTTCTAACTAGAACCTCGAAGCTACTCTAGATTCATGCACACACACACCCATCTATGTAACAAGTTTCCATCACACATGCATGCTACACCTTGGCATTTAACAGTTGATTTGTCACACACATGGGTGTACTTCTAACAAACTAGTGTGCGATTCCAGTGCTCCCCATTCACAAAGCCCAACCCACCTATATGCGGCCCAAAAAGAGTACGATTGGGTTTGTCATGTGCGACCCGTATTCGCCATCGTGAACCGGTGTGCGAGTCTCCAATGCATGGCCCAATTTTTCTCCGGCCAAAACTACAAGTGTGTGATTCATTTGTGTTTGTGGCCCACCAACTATCTTGCGGCCCAACTAACATAATAGGCCAAATTAAATGTGTGATTCTATGGTCAGTGTGCAACCAGGTTCTATTTGTGCGATGTAGATCCACTGTGTGACCCAAATAGGAGTGTACGATCAGTACTAAAGTGTGCAACATGTATTGTATACGTGCACCAGATAAACTTAATAACATATGTGCGATGACTTATTAGTGCATGTGACCAGTATTGTGTGTGCCTCAAGTTGACCAGTATTTTTATTTTCATTTTTTTTCTTTTGCAAAAGATCCCACTAATATCATCAGGGTACTCCAATCCTTCAAATAACAACACATTCCATTGCATTCAACAAGTTGCCAAAACAAGATTTCGAAACAAGTGATTCGTAAGAAAAGGACCTTGAAATCTCAGTTTGTCACATCATCCCCAACTTGAAAGAAATTCCGTCCCGAAATTTGATAAGCAATCCCGAACAGCAAGGTGTTAGATCAGGATGACCGTGGATTTTTCTCGGGTACCACACACATGATCCAATACTAATCAGTCACCATTTAAGTTTGAGATCCAGCTAATACACTACAAATTCAATTGCATCTTCTCTTAGAACAACAATTAGGGCACGAAACAAACACTAACAATCCAATCCAATCGAATACAAAACTTAATCAAATGTACTGATTCAAATTTCTCTCATTTATGCTATCAAATGTACAGATTCAGTATCACAAAGCTAACAAATCTCACAGATTTGTACCACAGGGACCATTCGTGTATTTTCACCTATTAAAAATTCGACCATTTTATTGTTGATTAGCTAAACAATCGTTCGATTTGTCAAACATTGTTACTATTTTAACAAATTTTCAAACACCATTATGATGCTAATAAATCAATATCACATAATCAGTTCCGAAACAAAATTTCGATAAGCCCCTTAGTGGCTTAGTAAAAAATTTATATGATATACCTGCTCCACTGGTTGTCCCGTCTTTTGAGCCAATTCCTTGAAAAGATAATCTCTAATTCTTAAAAGCTCATTCGCCTCATTTTGAATATCATCAGCCTGAAAATCATCATTCGGTTTGCAAAATTACAAGATTAGACATAATAGTAACCTTTTATTAACAAGATCATATGTTCAAACCTGACCATGAGCCGCTCCAGCCGGTGACTCTAAAGCAATTCTTTAAGGAGGCATCGCAAATCGTTGACCCTTTAAAATGTCAAGATATTTATTAAATGTATCAAAAACACATTGCTAATTAATCTACCATACAACCCACAAAATGTATTAGTAACTGTCGATGTTCTTGAAAAAGAATTAAAACTTCAAAAAGTTACCTTTTCTCCAGCTGCAAGAAGAAAGCCAGCCAGATTATACATGTACCCAACATAGTGAGTGCCAATCTGCATTAGAGCAACACTTAAATATCTAGCAATCGCGACCATATCACAAATCTGCATGGTGAAAAAAAAAACAGTTAAAGTGTTTAATTACATAATAATGAACTTATGAGTTTAAGTTAAAAGAGATAGCACTCACAGTCGAATGCATTTGATTCATTCCTCCATTACACGAAACCACTAAGTAACCTGCCTTGATGTAATGATTCAAATTTCTCTCATTTATGCTATCAAATGTACAGATTCAGTATCACAAAGCTAACAAATCTCAGAGATTTGTACCACAGGGACCATTCGTGTACTTTACTCTATTTAAAATTTTGACCATTTAATTGTTGATTAGCTAAACAATCATACGATTTGTCAAACATTGTTACTATTTTTAACAAATTGTCAAACACCATTCTGATGCTAATAAATTAGTATCACATAATCAGTTCCGAAACACAATTTCGATAAGCCCCTTAGTGGCTTAGTAAAAAATTTATATGATATACCTGCTCCAGCCAATTTCTTGAAAAGATAATCTCCAATTCTTAAAAGCTCATTCGCCTCATTTTGAATATCATCAGCCTGAAAATCATCATTCGGTTTGAAAAATTACAAGATTGGACATAATGGTAACCTTTTCTTGACAAGATCATATGTTCAAACCTGACGACGAGCCGCTCCAGCCGATGACTCTAAAGCAATTCTTGAAAGAGGCATCTACAATGTCAAGATATTTATTAAATGTATCAAAATAAAATAAAGGGATTTTAAAAAGTTTGGTAGCGCTTACTGCAACATTAGCCAAAGTTTCTATATCTTCTTCAGTTTGTATGCATGAATCCCTACATACATTTGATCTATTATCTGTACGATACCAAGTGCATATCAATTAGCATTATACGTCATAATAAACTGTTTAAAATAATATGCACTAAAATAAATAATCCGGATATCTCACCTTGCTATAACTGTCGCAACCCCCGTCCCTTTATACAAACCCGGGAACAGGCGGCCGCGGTCAGTTTCGGTGGTATCCTGTTTTTGTCTAGTTTGGCAGCGGAATTTACATCAGGACCGTAGTTAGTAAATATTTTATCAGAGTAAAATACCACACTTTCATAATATTAAACACATGGGATAAGACCCAAGTTTTCAGTACACACTTTTTCATAGGAATAAATCCTATTTTTATTTAGTAAAAACATCTATTTCTTTTAGGTAACTTTATTGCCACTTTTCCAAGCCTTCAGTGCTGTCTAGCTGGCTTCTATTTGGCTTTCACATATTGTTACCTGAAACGCGTTTTAAAAACATTTTGTCAGTGGGAAATACTGGTGAGTGAATCCCAGTTCAATCAAGTTTTTAATAAAAACCATTGTACAGTATTGAGGGCGCTTCCGCAATTACATTTGTTTCCAAGTCATATCAATTACCACCCACGGTACTGTCGTTCCAACTTATGGTCATGTTACTCCTCGCAAGGCAGTAACAAATTTTATATACAAAACCCCAAATTTACCGACTGTAATTGTATCCTTACAAATACTCAATGACTGCTTAATGTATAATTAATTAAGTGAGGTTTTGTAGAAACAATTTGCAAAAAGGAGATTACTCACATTGTTGTCTTAGATTATCCTTTTGGGTTTCCTGATGACAATCTATAAATTATACAAATGCACGCGTGTTAGTATAATAACTCATTTTAACATTAGTAATACCCTCCCCAAGACGGCATTCCAACGACTACATCGGGCAGAACCACGACAGCCATTACGGAACCCTAGATCAATCGGGCAGAGTATCTAATACGTCTCCAAGGGTTATGATACTTACATCGGAGCAGAACCTCGCTATTTAGGGGGGTATTAGACCCGAGTATAATGCTTACTATTTAGAAATTAAGTGAGAAAGAAAGTTTTGGGACGAACTGACTGAAGATCCGAGCAAATCAATTTATAGGGCTGAATTCGACTTTTACGTGGCCCGCGTAAGAGTAGGCAAAGGCTTACTCGGCCCGCATCAACTCTGGTCAACGGCATAGGCGATCCGGATCAGCTAGTAGGCTCGACATGTGTTGGGCCACGTGGCGGCCCAGGGTTTCGCCAGGTTTTTAAGTTGTCGCGACCCGCGTAAGTGTAGCCAAAGGGCTACGCGGCCCCCAAGCGCACCAAGATTTCATTTTTTAATTATTTTTGATAATATTTAGGATATTTGGTGCCCGTTTTCACGTGTGGGGTGTTTTTAGGGACATATTGGGATATTTTAAAATATATTAGGGTGTCGGAAAATTTATGAGGGTGTCGGTTTTCTTTAGGGTTGTTATATCCTCCCCACCTTGTTTTAGAGCTCGTCCTCGAGATCTACTGGAACAAGTGTGGATATTTCCTTTGCATTTCCGATTCAAGCTCCCATGTGTATTCGGGTCCTCTTTTGGAGTCCCACTTCACTTTGACTAGAACTAATCTCTTGTGCTTGAGATTCTTAATTTTTTGTCTTCAATCTGTAGAGGCCTTTCTACAAATTTGAGTTGCTCATTTACCTCTATATCCTTAAGAGGTACTATAAGTGATTCATCAGCTAAGCATTTCTTGAGATTAGATACATGAAATACATCATGTATTCCTGCCATTTCCTTTGGCAGTTGTAGCTGATAGGCTACAGGTCCTATTTTTCTAATAATCTCAAAAGGTCCAACATACCTGAGACTTAACTTTCCTCTTTTGATGAATCTTACTACTCCTTTCTAAGGAGAGACTTTTAACAATACTTTATCTCCTACTTGAAATTCCAATGGTTTACGTCGGTTATCAGCATAGCTTTTCTGCCGATCACGTGCTGCTTTCAGTCGTTCTTTGACTGGAATAATCTTATGTTTCCTGTACTATCTCAGGTCCAGATAGTTGCTTTTCCCCAATTTCTGCCCAACAAACTGGGGTTCGGCACTTTCGTCCATAAAGTGCTTCAAATGGTGCAGCATTTATACTTGTGTGATAACTGTTATTATAAGAAAATTCTATTAAAGGTAAGTGATCATCCCAATTACCTCCGAAATCAATTACACAAGCTCTATGCATATCCTCCATTGTCTGAATTGTCCTTTCGCTTTGTCCGTCTGTTTGAGGATGATAAACTGTGCTTAGATTTAACTTGGTTCCTATTGCTTTTTGAAAACTTGACCAAAAATAAGAGGTAAAACGGCTATCCCTATCAGAAACAATTGATAAAGGAATTCCATGTAATGAAACAATTTCATTTAGATACAATTTGGCTAATTGTTCCATAGTGAAAGTTTCCTTCATTGTTAGGAAATGAGCTGACTTGGTTAGCCTGTCTACAATCACCCAGATTGTATCATTACCTTTTCTTGTTTTGGGTAATTTGGTAACAAAATCCATTGTTATCAACTCCCATTTCCAAACTGGCATTTCTAATTGTTGCAACAATCCTGAGGGTTTCTGGTGTTCAGCTTTAACTTGTGAACAGGTTAAACATTTAGAAACATAAGTTGCTATATCCTTCTTCATTCCTATCCACCAGAAATTTTTCCTTAAATCCTGGTACATCTTATCACTTCCTGGATGCATCGTATACTTAGACTTATGAGCTTCTTCTAATATACGATGACGTAGGTTTCCTAATTTAGGTATCCATATTCTCTTTTTATGGAATCTCCAAATTCCATCTGTTCCTTGTTCTAATTCCTTAATCATTCCTTTTAATTTTCAGTATCATCCTTGATTACTGATTCTTGTGTTTTTCTAATTTGATCATTTAAATCTATTTGTAGATTTAATTTAAGAGAACGTACCCTTTTTGGCATTTCATGATACTTCCGGCTTAAAGCATCAGCCGCTACATTGGCTTTCCCTGCATGATACTGGATATTACAATCATAATCACTAAGCATCTCCATCCAGCGTCTTTGTCTCATATTCAATTATTTTTGCCCGAAAACATACCTTAAACTCTTATGATCTGTGAATATGGTAAACTTACTACCATAAAGGTAATGTCTCCAAATCTTAAGGGCAAAAATTATGGCTCCTAATTCTAGATCATGGGTTGAATAATTCTCTTCATGATTCTTAAGTTGTCTGGATGCGTAAGCTATAACCATTTGGCGTTGCATTAATACACATCCGTAACCTAACTTAGAAGCGTCACAATAGACCACAAAGTCCTCAGTTCCTTCGGGTAACGCTAGTATGGGTGCATGGGTTAGTCTTTGCTTAAGAATTCTTAAAGCTTCTTCCTGTTTTGGTCCCCATTCAAACTTAATAGATTTACAGGTTAACTTGGTTAAGGGAATGGCTATTCTAGAAAAATCTCGAATAAATCTTCTATAATAACCAGCCAATACTATGAAACTTCTAACCTCGGTTGGCGACTCAGGGGTTTTCCATTTGGTAATCGCCTCGATCTTTGTTGGATCCACATGAATTCCTTCATGGTTAACTAAGTGTCCAAGAAACTGTACCTGTTTTAACCAAAACTCGCACTTTGAAAACTTAGCATAAAGCTTTTCCTTTCTTAATAAACTTAGAAGTGCATGCAAATGCTTTGCATGTTCCTCTTTACTCTTAGAGTAAATAAGAATATCATCAATAAAAACAATTATGAATTTATCCAAATATGGCTTACATATTCGGTTCATCATGTCCATAAATGCAGCTGGGGCATTGGTTAAACCAAATGGCATGACAGTAAATTCATAGTGGCCATACCTTGTTCTGAATGCGGTTTTAGGAATGTCCTCTTCCTGTACCTTTAGTTGATGATATCCTGATCTTAAATCGATTTTAGAGAAAAATCGAGCTCCTTGAAGTTGATCGAACAGGTCATCGATCCTTGGTAATGGGTACCGATTCTTAATCGTGACCTTGTTCAATTCACGGTAGTCAATGCACATACGCATTGATCCGTCCTTCTTTTTGACGAATAAAATCGATGCTCCCCACGGCGATGAGCTTGGTTGTATGAATCCTTTCTCTAACAATTCGTCTAACTGTTTCTTCAGTTCCTGCATTTCGGCGGGTGCCAAACGATAAGGTTCTTTGGCAATCGGTGTCGTTCCTGGTAGCAGATGGATTCTGAATTCAACTTCCCTGTCTAGCAGTAGTCCTGGCAATTCTTCTGGAAAAACATCTGAATACTGAGACACTACTGGAATGTCTTTTAGTTCTTTTCCTTTAGTGTCAGTGACTATAGAAATCAAATACACTATAGATCCTTTTCTTATACAACTTTCAGTTTTCATCACAGAGATGAATTTAGTGGATCTAGATGGTTTATCTCCCTTAATTGTGATCTTTTCACCCCTTGGTGAATTTACTTGAATTGACTTTTGATCACATAAAATATTAGCTTTATTGGTTGTTAACCAATCCATTCCTAATACAATATCAAATCCTGCCAGATTCATGGGGTAAAGGTTTGCAATAAACTTTTGGTTTAAAATTTCTATTCTTGCTCCCTGCAAGATTTCAGTAATCCTAACGGTTTCTCCATTTGCTGTCTCTACTAGACATTCTTGTGGGAGTTTAGTTAATGATTGATTTAGAACTTTGCAAAACGAAGTATTAATAAAACTTTGGTTTGCACCAGAGTCAAATAATACTTTAGCAAAAATATCATTAACTAAAAACGTACCGGCTATCACGTCTGGAATCATCTTGGCTTCATCTGTAGTCAGAACAAATGCTCTAGCATTTTTAGTGTTCTTGTTATTTCCAACTGGAGCCAATTTCGGACAATTTGGCTTGATATGGCCTTTTTCTCCATAGTTGAAGCATAGTCCATTAGTTGGTTTCCTTCTGCAGGTTTCTTCCTTGTGTCCTGGTACTTTGCAGAAATTGTAGTAAGTGGAGCATCTTCTAGAATGCTTCTTTTTGCAGGCCTTGCAGTATGGTGCAGAGGTAGAACCTATGTTCCTACGGTTGGAATTTCCAAAACGGAATTCTTGAGTAAGCCTTTGGGTTAGGTTTCTCCTCTGGTCTTCTTCTCTAGTACGGATTAATTCATCTGTCAAGGTATTGGCTAGTTCTACAGCTTCTTCGATAGTTTGGGATCTAGCTGCCTTGACTACATGCCTAATCTCCCCGATTAGTCCCTAGATGTATCGGGAGATTAATACCGGTTCAGGTGATGCAAGGGTTGGTACTATTCTAGCATATTCAAAGAATGTGGTAGTATAACCCTTACTATCTACCCCGGTCATCCTAAGGTTCAGAAACTTATTTGCTATCTGTTCTTTTTCATTGGGAGGGCAGAATTTCCTTTCTACCATATTTTTAAATTCCTCCCATTCCATGTTATACACCCTATCACTTCCTCTTGACTGGGGGATAGTGTTCCACCATTCTAAGGCCGAGTTCTTAAACAGATTAGAAGCAAACATGATCTTATCTTCTTCCGCGCACTTGTTTATTTTTAAAACTGCCTCAGTCTTTTCTATCCAGCGTAGAGCTGCAATGGGTCCTTCATTGCCCGAGAATTCTATTGGTTTGCAGGACCAGAATTCCTTATAAGAACAACCATACGGCATGGTTCTTCTTCTTTTGGGAATGGGCACTTGAAGTACGGGTCCATTGTTTATGCTGTGTTCTGGTTTAGTTAGTCGCTTACTGCTATGCTTACTTTTATTTTCTGCTTCCTTAACAGTTTGGATAATAAATGGCATTGCATCTATGATTCCTTGTGCCACTATGTGTTGGATGGCACTATTATTCACTTGGTTTCCATTGTTATTGTTGTTCAGATTCTTATTATTCAGATTATCGTTATTCGGGTGGTTATTACTCTGGTTTTCCTGGTTCACTTCGTTGTCCATCTAATTTTAAACATTTATCACGAATTAATATCATAAAATAATATTTGAATATAGCCAATCACATGTCACGCACTTTGGTCGAAAGCGTCGAGCATTGCGACTTTACTCTAATCATATAATATGCATCTATTACACACCAGTACTGAAATTAAAATTACAATATCGACTGAAATTTAAAGTTACACTAATAGTAATAGGCATCCGTAGTTTTTTTTCATACACACATATATATTATTATTATTATTATTATAACCTTCTCCACCATCATTCCTACGGATATGGATTCATCCAGAAATCCATATTGCGCTCGTCGTACTTCCAGACGAGTCGCTCTCCCACCTGTCTCATTCGTTCACTATTCTCCAAAATTTCCTCACCAAATGTCCTAAGTTCTTGTACATTTTCTACACTCATTAGGGGTGCAGGTTCTAGGACTGGGTTCAGAATCTAGGGTGCGGGTTCCTGGTATGGAGGTGTAGGGGCCTGAAATGGATAAGGATTCTCTAAGATCCCCCTAATGTACACATCATTATCGAAATGGGGATCTAGAGGATCTAACCCTAGGTAGGCTCCTAGGTTTTGCATGGGCATGTCTTCGTGTATCGGGTAACGTTGCACATAGTCCCTGTTGTCTTCCCACCATGGGTCGTAATTTGGGTCTAAGGGATTTGGTGCGGGTATCCTAGGTATTTCCTCTGGATTGAAATCATGCATTTCTACTTGGTTTTCAGGGTTTTCTATCTCCATTGGTTAGTCAGGAATTGGTGGTTGTGGTTGGGGTGCTAACATTTGCTCCAGGTTTGGGTCAGCTGCAGTGGTTGCTAAGATGTGGATATTGGCTATACCCCTAATAAGCATATCTTAGGCATAAGCATCAGTCTCTCTTTTGGTTGCGGCTAGTGCTCTCTGGTCTTGTAACTTTTTCATACGCTTTCTACGCTCATGTGCTCCCCTACTGAACCATCCCCTCTTTTTCTGAGGAAATGGCTCTTCAGATTGAGCCTTAATACAAATATTCCTTATTCCGTATCAGCAGAGTACCCTGAGAGGGCAGGCTGAGAAGAGGCACCTTCGCTTCTAGGCGAACCAGACAATTGACGGTACGCGTCAGATGGTCCTTGGTCGCTCATACTGTAAAACTAACAAATAGTCAAATAACACATAACAAGAAAATACAATTATGCATGTATTTCCGTAATTTATTTCCTAACACTTTGAATTTTGGTGTTAGCAGAACACTTCTGTGGCTGAATCAGTGGCTTAGCTCTGATACCACCTTCTGTCGCAACCCCCGTCCCTTTATACAAACCCGGGAATGGGCAGCCGCGGTCAGTTTCGGTGGTATCCTGTTTTTGTCTAGTTTGGCAGCGGAATTTACATCAGGACCGTAGTTAGTAAATATTTTATCAGAGTAAAATACCACACTTTCATAATAATGGGATAAGACCCAAGTTTTCAGTACACACTTTTTAATAGGAATAAATCCTATTTTTATTTAGTAAAAACATCTATTTCTTTTAGGTAACTTTACTGCCACTTTTCCAAGACTTCAGTGCTGTCCAGCTGGCTTCTATTTGGCTTTCACATATTGTTACCTGAAACGCGTTTTAAAAACATTTTGTCAGTGGGAAATACTGGTGAGTGAATCCCAGTTCAATCAAGTTTTTAATAAAAACCATTGTACAGTATTGAGGGCGCTTCCGCAATTACATTTGTTTCCAAGTCATATCAATTACCACCCATGGTACTGTCGTTCCGACTTATGGTTATGTTACTCCTCGCAAGGCAGTAACAAATTTTATATACAAAACCCCAAATTTACCGACTGTAATTGTATCCTTACAAATACTCAATGACTGCTTAATGTATAATTAATTAAGTGAGGTTTTGTAAAAACAATTTGCGAAAAGGAGATTACTCACATTGTTGTCTTAGATTATCCTTTAGGGTTTCCTAGTGAAAATCTATAAATTACACAAATGCAAGCGTGTTAGTATAATAACCCATTTTAACATTAGTAATACCTTCCCCGAGACGGCATTCCAACGACTACGTCGGGCAGAACGACGACAGCCGTTACAAAACCCTAGATCAATCGGGCAGAGTATCTAATACATCTCTAGGGGTTATGATACTTACATCGGAGCAGAACCTCGCTATTTAGGGGGGTATTAGACCCGAGTATAATGCCTACTATTTAGAAATTAAGTGAGAAAGAAAGTTTTGGGACGAACTGACTGAAGATCCGAGCAAATTAATTTATAGGGCCTGACTTCGACTTTTACGCGGCCCGCGTAAGAGTAGGCAAAGGCCTACGTGGCCCGCGTCAACTCTGGTCAACGGCATAGGCGATCTGGATCAGCTAGTAGGTCCGACATGTGTTGGGCCACGTGGCGGCCCAGGGTTTCGCCAGGTTTTTAAGTTGTCGCGACCCGCGTAAGTGTAGCCAAAGGGCTACGCGGCCCGCAAGCGCACCAAGATTTCATATTTTAATTATTTTTGATAATATTTAGGATATTCGGTGCCCGTTTTCACGTGTGGGGTGTTTTTAGGGACATATTGGGATATTTTAAAATATTAGGGTGTCGGAAAATTTATGAGGGTGTCGGTTTTCCTTAGGGTTGTTATAATAACGCATACCAAGAGCATGATCATAATAAAGTTCTCCTCTAGATCGATCTAGTGCTTTTAAATACTCCTCAAGCGGGAAGCTTCCATGCGACCAATCATCTCCAGATTCTTGATTAGAGAAAATGGTGACAAGTTGAGTAAACGGTTCATCAGGAATGTTCTTTTGTATCCTGCTGCGAGGTTGTCCGTTTTGATAACTCAATTTTGAAAATCAAAATCAGAAACAAATTCAGAAAAATAGAGAGAATGAGCCAATGAACCAATGAGCCATGTTTAGGGTGAAGTAGCTAGTGCAAAAGAACATATTGACATGTATTATATATGATCAAAACCATATTGTATGTTGTTCTCATGTGAGGGCCCATTTTTGTTCAAATCCACTTCTAGGCATCTTAAAAAGATGGATCATGTATCTTATATCTATCAATAAATGAAAGTGAACTTGAAGTTATCCAGTGACTATTGACTATTGCGTGATGCTAGGTCTATTGAAAGTGAACTTATATCTATCAATAAATCCACAAACGGGTCAACCCACTCACATGTACTCAGATAAGTAATCCGTATAAAATTTTGATAATGTAGTGTTTGGCACCTGATAGTTGACCGTTGATGAAAACATGCAAAGAATGACCAGCAGAGAAGGCGGTTAGTGTCGGCTGTTCCCCTCTTATCAAGAACCTCTCATTGAAGTCAACTTTAACACTGGTTGACAGTTAAAATCAGTAAGCTAACAAAATGTTCCAAAAAAATATATCGATTTAAACATTGTTTGTATAGAAATCTTGGTCAACTTACTCAGTCATGTACCACAAGTAATCAGAAGCATCTCTAGTCACATTCAATTGCTCCAATAATCCAACTGTTCCAAACGTATCATTGTCATAATATTCGGTTTCATCGTTATACGATTGCCACGCAAATCCTATCGGCTCACGAGTCATTTTCATCAGTGTCGTCTGGGCACCGACCTGTTTATCATACATTAGTGATCACATAATCAGTCTTATAATGCATTATAACCATTTTAAATAATCTAAATCTTAAATATGATATTTCGCACCCTTGCTGTATTATAAACAGTTGTCTTACAATCAGGTAGAATGCTGATTGACCATGGAGGCAGATTGTAATGCTGATTCTGGAAATTCACTTTTGCAAAATCAGATTTGTCGTCATTTGCAAGAAACGCCCAACACATCCGCCTGTTTTGTTCTAACGGGGTGAAAAAAATCAGACCTTTTGATAGTTTCCAAGTGAGATAACAGACGGGTCCCCGTTAACTAAGACGGGCTCACACAGTTTTATTGCTCGGAACTCAAAGATGCCATTGATTGATTCTTCTTCCTAGTTCATCCTCATGCTATAAATCAGGTTCAAAAAGTAACATACATCAAACGAACACCAATGTCACAATCGGCAACAGAAAACCCTAAATTAAAAGCATAACAGACAAAGATTTCTGATTAAGAGAATTAACATCAAAACTATTAAAAAAAACATTACCTCTAATTCAAATATTTTTTTCAATCAAAAAAATGATAATTTTTTTTTTACTTTGAAACAATCAACAGTGAAACGGGTAAGAAAAAATTGAAATGCATGACTAAATTATTCTTCACATACCACAAATCATTGATAGATACCGGATTGCAAGTTACTCATCTCCCCTGCTTTAAAATTACTTACTAAATCAAATTCAAAATAACATACAATTGAGTTAAAAACAGACAAAATTGGTAGAAAATAAACCCAAACATATCTTTTTTTTTTGTCAATTGTCATCCCAGTTTTAGTATCACTATGAAACCCTAACCTTTATGAAAGATGAACAACCAAAAACGATAAAGAACAGAATGTGCGAATTCACACGATTAATCTAAAGGTACCAGAGGAGCACCAAGTACAAATGCAATCACCTTAGATAACAAAAGCGCAAACTACCTTTGTATCTAAGCGACACGTTCAACAAACAAACGCGAAGGTCCCAAACGATCACCAAAAACCCTAAATCACATGCCGAAAATAAAATAAATTGACTCTATGGACATTCGCACATCCTTCTCTTTGGTTAACGATTCCATTGCAGCCTGCAATTAAATTCACAATTAAAACTATAAATAACAATTTCTTCACTAAGATCAAGATTCGAAACCGCACTGTTTTATCTGATTCTTCTTTTGCAAATTTCGCTCGTAGGATTGTACAATCTTTCGTAACTCCGTGATAATTAGTAAAACACCGTCCGAACTAACACCACCATTCACCGACTGGGAGTAACCTAGTGGTGAAATCAATTTCATGGATCATTCAATTGCTTGATTTGAAACAACCTCGTCGATACCAACATATGAACCCTAGAACTTCAAATTTGTGTTAAAAAACAACTTGAGAAAGGAAGAGCAAATATGAGAGGAGGATTTCTAACCTTGAATCTCTAATCTGTATGGCAACGATGAGGATCTCTATAGTTTGTGATAGTTTTTTCTTTGAGAGGGAGAGAGAGAGAAGAAAAGGGAAAGAGGGCGGTGATATTGATTCCCTCCAAAGCATTTATTGAGCCCTCTTTCTCTATTTTGAATTTTGAATTTCAAATTTCAAATTAAAATGGTATTATAAATGAAAGTGTATATATGATGTAATAATGAGATATGAAAATCCTAGTTGGCATAGCTGAGAGGATGACACCTAAGCAAATCGAGGTCATCTTCTAATCTCCTTTTATAGACTATATAGATTACACTAAAAAACACTATATTGTGTCTCTACTTTTCAATTAAACAGTATTTTTTTATACTTTTATCATTACTTTTTCTCTCTCCTCCACTTACAATCACTTTAAAAATATTAAAAAATTATAAAAGTGAATAATATCTCCTTCAAATTTCCTCATGAACATCAAGTTTTTCTCCTTTTTTTCTCTCCTCCACTCACAACAATTTACAACCACTCTCACAAATATAGAGGTTACACTCACATAGAAATGGAGGTTCCATTGTAAATGCTCTAACATGTATGCTTATGTTTCGATTACTTGTACATATCACTCATGACACTATCTCAATAAAAAGTTATATTAAGAAGTAGATAAAAATACGCTCGTCAAAGAAAAAAAATATATTAAAGTTTAGGAAGTGTATAGTACCTTTTAAGTCTAGGAGCATTAGCGTAAAGTGACTTAAGAAAAAGATAAGGAAAAAATTGAGTAAAGTTCGGACATATTAAATGTAATATCTTCAAAATAAATGTAAAAGTATTGCACTGCCTGATTTTCAACTAGTTGATCCCTTGATTCTGATTGATCATACGTCCAACATCAAAACCACTCGATCACATGCCCATTTAATATTGGAATTCGCTTTCAATTGTACATATACTAACTTGAAAAAAAGGAACTAGGGGTGTTCAAAAAACTCGTGGCTCGCAGCTCGCTCGAAACTCGCTCGAAAAAAGTTTGAAAAAAACTCGGCTCGAAATTGGCTCGGTTGTAAACGAGCCAGCTCGGCTCGGCTCGATTTGTAAACGAGCCGAGCTCGAGCTTGGCCGGGCTTGGCTCGGCTCGTGTGTCACGACCCACGACCTGTTTCCCCGGTTCGGAAGCCGCGGGACAGAAAACCGTGGTACCGGTGTTTATTAATCGGCAGCGAAAATTTCGTCAGGACCGATTGTCAGGAAAATAATATTAGAGTTTTAAAAAAAACACCGAATTATTTTATTTCATAACTGCGGAGTAAACCCCGTATTTACAGAAAAGGAATTTCACTGGGGAAATCCTTTGATTACAAAAACATGTTTTATTTCTAATTTACTGAGCCACTTTATTTAAGCTGGAGTGCTACGCGGCACTTTTCCTTTCTTCACAGTAAATCACCTGAAACATGTTTTTAAAATATTTGATCAGCGAAAAATACTGGCGAGTACATTCAATTTATACAAAAGACACATTATTATAACATACAGTATTAAGAGCGATTACAATGTTTATATATCAACCAATTACCCCAAATCGGTATTTGTCACTCGACCGAATCTGTGACTATGGTCATATCATCCATTGGCTAACTCGTTGTCCAATGGTGAAGATTATCAAGTAGTGTATACAAAACCCCACATACCGGCAGTAATTGAAGATTACAAAGACTTAATCACTGTAATTACAACTTTGAAAACAAGTAGGGTTTTGAAAGCAATTTAATAAAAAGAATAATGACTCACATTGCAGATCTAAACGGTCAAAGCTTGCCTACTGGTTAAGCTAGTAAACCTAATTAAATATACAATGCAATACGAATTTGGTTATTAACTTAATACAACATTTACGATAATCGTGAGATCGAAACCCTCAATCGACAGCACTTAAACATCCATCGGATCGGTTTTAATCGATCGGATATAGTACCGTAGCAGTGATCGAGTTATTACCCTGTTATCGCTGCAGAGTTCCGAAAATTGGAAAGAAACAGGAGGTTGAGCAGTGTAACGAACGTATTTTTTCGTCATAAAGTGAAATCTGATCAAGTGCCAACCCCTGGGTTTTATAGCCAATTTTGGTCTCTCCCGTGCGTCGCACACGGTTCGGCCTTCCCTGGCGCGTGTCGCGGGGAGGGTCGACCTAGCTTCGGTTTCCACGTGTCCCATGTAGGTCTGACACACGTCGCAGTGTCGTGACGCGTGTCTTTGGCCGCCCTTCTCGTCCAATCGCGTGTTTTTCTCGATTTGCGTGCTGATACTTATCGCGTATGCTCGGGTCTTGATTCCATTTGGTTCGGTTTTTAATTTTGAATCTAATGAAAGTTACTTTTGTGCGGTTTGGTTCATTACTCGGAAAGTTTTCAAGTTCCGTCGCGCACACTTCTGGTTTTGATTACGGGTTGTTGTCGAGAATATTTTCGAGGGTTGTTACATCGTGAGCTTGTGAGCCAGCTCGATAAGGTTTACATCCTTCATTTTTGTGTCCCACATCGCTCAGAAGACAAAAACTAAGGGAGTATCTCCCTTATAAAAGAATGTAAAGAAAATGTACAAAGTAAGCTAACTATTTATACTTGCATATATAGCCATTTGGTTACATTAAATTGCAATTATGGCACTTAGTCTATGAAAAGATTCATTTTTAGGGCTTTTTAAGTAGTAAATTTTGCGGTTCTTTGTTAGTTCGAGCTAAATCGAACCGAGCCGAGCTAGCTCGAATTTTAATCGAGTCGAGCTCGAGCCTCAAACTCAGCTCGATTTGTAATTCGAGCTCGAGCCGAGCCAACTCGAACTGAGTTTGAGCCGAGCTCGGCTCGACTCGTTTACAGCCCTAAAAGGAACAACCAAAAAGTTAATAAAAAAACCTAGTGGATATCACATGATATCCACTAGTTGGGTAGCCATCCCTCTCAACCAATAGAAGGCATGAACTAGGCTTTTAATATACAAAAGAATATTAAAAAGAAAAAATAGGGCTGAATTTTGACCACCCTAACTTGTCCAACCCAAATTGTTCTCGAGTCCTTAAGATGATGTTCAAACCACTGTTTTAAAAATCGGTTCAAACCAGCTAATTATATCGGTAGAACCGATTAAACCACCCGGTACACTCGGTTGAACCACTTGATATACTCGGTTAAACCGTTTCTAAGCTAAATCTGGTACAGTATAAAAACCGGATTTTAAAGCATTGAGTCAAACCATTCGGACTCAGTAATGCAAATTGTACGGTAAAAAAACATTTAAAAAGGAGTGAATCTCAAGAATTGTCCTTTATCTTTATATCTATTTTCAGGCGCTGTCCTTTATGTTCAAAATTGACGAGTTTTGTCCTTTATGTTTTCATATCATACACGTTTTGTCCTTTAGGCCTAACCCAGTTAGTTTTTTCAGTTAAATGTGGTCATGTGTTTTGCACATGAGGGCATTTTTGTCAATTCAAAGGTAAGTTCAACGGCAGATTTACAGCTCAAAGCTTATGCAACATTTGAATTGACAAAAACGCCCTCATGTGCAAAACACATGACCACATTTAACTGAAAAAACTAACTGGGTTAGGCCTAAAGGACAAAACGTGTATGATATAAAAACATAAAGGACGAAACTCGTCAATTTTAAAAATAAAAGATAGCGCCTGAAAATATATATAAAGATAAAGGACAATTCTTGAGGTTCACTCTTTAAAAAGGAATAACAATGTAATGATAATTATTTAGGTTAAATTAAATTTTAAAAGTACTATTATATTATATACAGTCAGAATTATGTTTTATCTACTTAAAATATGTTCAATATGATAAGGGTGTTAGGAGTGGTTAAACATTTTAGAGTGGCAAACCAAAAAACCGATCAATCAGAGCGCGCCATGTCAATCAGTCAAAAGTGTTTAAACTTTGCTGAAAATTGTTGGCAATGGTTTAAACACTTGCTGAGTGGCAAACTTTTCTTTTATTTTCTGTTTTTTTTTTTTTTAATTTAAGATAAAATGGAAAAAACATCAACTTTTTATAAATGAAAATAAAGCATTACATTTTAAATAAAAATAAAGCATTACGTTTTAAATAAAAATAAAGCATTACATTTTAAATAAAATCTAACTTTAAAAAAAAAACTAAAAATCACAAGGCCATCTATATTTTTTTGCGATCTCACGTTTTCTACCGAGTGTGATTTCCAACATTGCAGGGTGAACATTGTCGGTAGGTCGATTATACGTCTCCAAGTCCTTGTCGAACATTGTTTGTCGCAACGCCTCTCGTTGCTCATCCGACAAGGTCAAGTATTTTTCTTCTCGTATACGTTTAATTTCCATTATCTCTTTTTTCATGGCCTTGTACTCTTCGAATTTGTGTGTTATATCTCTTGGGTCTTCGTTTCTTGAAGACGGCCCTTTGTCCTTTTTCTCCTTTCTCGTTTGTCGTCTTGGTGGTGGTGAAGGATCCTCGTTTATGTCGGGAATACCGAATCCGCTCGAGATTTCGACATTCGGTAATCCTCGTGTATAATTTCCCGAATCCGAACACTTTCTTTTTAGACCCGAGCCGGAGCTTCCTTCATTCAACAAAGGTACCGGCGACCACTTTTGATTTGTTCTAACAATCTCCCAAGCCGCAATATGAGCAAAATCAATTTTTTCTTTGCTTTTGTAATCATTTAGCGCTTGCTTCGTTACATAAGCATCGTCCTCCCCGCTAGGACGTAAGCGATTCTAAAATAATAAATTATCAACAACTTAATCCAAATATTTCGTTAAAAAATAAACCGTATAAAAAAAATATACCGCTTGATGAAATAGATCGTTGAATGTGTTAATTTTTGTTTGCATCGTCATCGGAGTTATCTTGTACGTCTCTCGGTGATTGTGACATTGGGGTTTGAAAAGGTCTCAGTGATAGTGAGCTTGGGGTTTGAAAAGCAAACGAGTCAAAAGCATTATGGGCTTCTAGGGAGTAATCATAATAATCGGGTCGAGTCATCGTCGGACCGTGTTGCATCCAATTTTGGATGGGTTGGGTATCATAACCGAAAAGTTGATGCATGGGTTGGTTAAAATAAAATGGAAGTTGGGTTTGATTCGCAAACCCAAGGTGCGGATGAAACGGGACACTAGAACCACCAGAACCACGTTTATCTTGAGCCCTCGACTTCGAACCGGACCCTACCATTTTTTTCTTACCTTCACCCTTGTTTGAGCCTTCCATTTTTTGAAAAGTTTTAAAAAAAAAGAGAGTGGAATGTAGTAAAGTTGGATGAGATTGATGCTTGGTGAAAATGGATTTGAAAAGGTTAATTTATAAAAGGTAAAAATGATTTTTTTTAATAAACCAACAGCATTATAGCCGTTGAACCTCGTTCCCCGCATCGGCATTGATCCCCCGATTCATGAGTTGTTCGGCAACGGTAAACTGTTGACAACGGTGTTTGCCGATCGGCAAACCCGTTTGCTGACCAGTTTACCGCTCCACTCCTTAACACCCTAATATCCATAAATTTCTAGAAAGCAAGTCACTTATCTAGCTTATATATGAAGCAATCAACAACATATTTTGTCGGTGATACACACGCTAGCATTGCTGACACATCGTGGTCAAACCTTTCTTGTGGATTCCTTTGTCCTAATTTTTATGTCGGTGCCATTGTTTGCATCACCCTTGATTTTGAAGGGTGATCCAACTTACTCTAAAGGGTCTGTTGGTCAAATCTTCATCATAAGTTTGAATCTCTCCCAGTAATACTAACTCATATTTATATAATTTGTACTTAGTAGAGATTAAACCTAAGACATCCAAAAAAAATGTCAGTGATCTCTAGATCAAGTGGTGGAAGTCTTTCATTTCTCTTAACAGATGAAAGTTCAACTCTGACTTGGTGCAGAGCGAGACATTGGTGGGCAATGATAGGAGACCCAGAGAAACTTGGGTTCAATCCTTGAGGCAAACGGGTTTTACCGGTAATTTCACCGTTGTGCTTACGGGCGGATGGGTTACCGGGTTTTCCTCGGAATTGGTGGTGGACTCGGGTTACTCTCGGAGTACTCCGTTTGATCCAGTGAATGCACCGAAAATGCCTATGATTAATTCTGTTGGTCGTTAAAAAAAAACAGAAAACAAAAAAAATTCTAGTTTAAAACAAAATATCTATGTGATAATTGAGAAGTCACTTCAATCTATATATGATAAAATTGAAACTCTAATGTGATTTATTATTTATTTTTTAAATTAAAATTAAATAGTAACATCATTAAGAGATGAACAAATGGTATTGGGTATAGGTATCGGTCTCATATTTATCAAACCGGTGTATTTTCGTTACCGGTTCTACACAGGTATTCACCGGTTTTTACCCTCAAATACCGGTGTCGTACCAGTACCGACCGGTACCGAACCGTACCATACTAAGTATATTCGGTACCGGTACCCACTTTTGGGGATTTGGGTAATGGTATTTTCGGTACCGGTTGGTACCGAGCTCATCAAATCCTGTAGCAACGCAGCAATGCAAGTAATCCGGTCTCAAATTTACCAAACCGGTGTATTTTCGGTACCGGTTCTGCCCAGGTATTCACCGGTTTTTACCCTCAAATATCGGTGCCGTACCAGTACCGACCGGTACCGAACCGTACCATACTAGGTATATTCGGTACCGGTACCCACTTTTAGGGATTTCGGTAACGGTATTTTCGGTACCGGTTGGTGGTACCGAGCTCATCAAATCCTGTAGCAACGCAGCAATGCAAGCAATTGCACCGTTTAGATTACTTTTGATACACACAGTAAGTAAACTGTATTTCGTTTGAATGAGGTTCTATATATATACAACTTATTTTGCTTTCTTTTATGTCTTTTCTGTAATCAATGACTTGTAGCATGTAAAATTAACTTGGATATTTAGAATATTGATGAGCAAACCGTATCAAATCCTGTAAACGAACCGGTATCGTATCGGTACCAAATTTACTATACCAAATCATTTTCGTTACCAATTTGGTACCCACCTTTTGGCGTTTTCAGAATCGTTACTTTCGGTTCGACACCGGTCTAGTACCATACCTGTATTTATTGATTTTTACCTTCAAAGACCATACCGTATTGTACCGAGCATTTTCGGTGCCGGTACCTAATTTCGATGATTTTCCGGATCGGTACTTTCGTTGCCGTTACCGGTACCGAGCTCATCCATATTTTAACGTGTTAGCACCGTAATAACTGAACTGAAAACAACCGAATTTCCAACGTGTAGGACGTGTGGGTCCTATTATTATATATTAGGTTATTTAAAATCGTTTTTTTATGACGGAGTGATTATCCTTACCACGTCATTTTTTTTATGTTTTGATATTCGGTATCTGTTTGCCGTTACTGACACGCCTTTTGTAGTCATTGGGTCCCGCCGCAACGTGCGGACGAAAAATAACTAGTTGTGTTTAGAGATCGAAACTCACACATTCCGAGAAGGAAACCACTTGATTTTACCAACAATAGATAAAAGAAAATTTTGCCAATGAAGTAGTGGTGGAGTGGTTGTGGAAAGACTTGATGTTCTTGTAACCCAGGTTTGATTCCCACTTGTTCCATTATTTTCTGCGACATCTAGGTGAAGGGCGAATACGGGATGCGCCAGTTCATATTAGATGAGAGGCGAGGTTTTACCGATTATTCTATTGACCAGACTTTTATACACAAACATATTATTGTTAAATCAAAATCTAAGTTAAAGTAAGAATAAAAATGCATGATCTCGACAAGAGTTTCGCTACAGAAACTAGACTATGAATCGCTCGATCCCGATCTTATAGAAATCTCTCACTTTCTTTGTGCCACTCCACTTGTATTCTCATCGATCAGTTGTTCATAGACCATGACTCTTGGATGAGAAGCAATGTCTAGTAGAGATGGTGTGAACATGTAGAAGGGGGTGTGAGTGTGACAAAGATATTTTTGGGGACGTTAGTTTAACGTGTATTTTTCATATTAACGCATGTTTGTAAAAAGATCAAACATGTTATGGGTCAACGTACTATATTGTCGGAATGATTCAAATGAAACATGAACACTTTTTTAGTTATTATATCCAAACAAAAATAAAGCTTGATGATCGTACGAAAATCTGCAACTGTATTGTCATTTGAAAATTTGCGTAAACATAAAAAAAAAACTAAGAAAGTGCTAAATTAAATTACAAATTTTATGCAAAGTTTAAGAGTTAATTAATTACACAAATGGTCTCTATTCTTTGCACATATTTCACAAATGCCCCCAAACATAAAAAAAAGTCAAAGTACTGAATTAAATTACAAATGTATGAATTTTGTAATTATGATAGTGCTTACCATGGATAATCGTTAAATTGACTCGTTAAATGCGTGTGAAATGTCTAATTTTCTCTTTGCTAAAAGATAAAACAATAACAAGAAAAAAGAAATATAAAATTAGTTATATCATTAATATATACAAGTGGGCCACATTTTTATTTATGTATAATAATACTAATAATTTAATCATACCACCCTTTCTTCTTCGTCTTTTGCAACAACCACCACCATCGGCTCACTACCTCACCACTGACTCCATCACCACCACCCATATTGCTACCCGTATACGAGCTTCACACCCACTCCAATCACCATTATTTTCAGAAGTCTTTGTAATGAACTTTATATACTTTTTCGATCTCGGCCTCGTTGGATCTGCAAAAATGACAGAGGCGACATGCCATACCCATCGGCCTTAGGGTGAGGGACTGTCACAATTATAGATTACAAACCACTAGTAGCATCTATGCAATTTTGAAGTTTTATAAACCAAAATCTTAATATTTGCAAAATACAAGGACCATTCGTGTAATTAAGTCAAAGTTAAGCTATGATTTTTTTAACTAATTTTATATGAGAATTTTGGAATATAAAATGTCTACCAAGCATGTGCACTTAATAATTGGACATGACACTCCACGTGAACCACTTTCTTCTTATTCCTTCTTTTCTTATTTAAAAATATCATTTATTCTCGTTCAAGACTTAAAAATATCAATTATTCTCGTTCCAAGACGTATAATTGAGTGATTAAATTATCTCTTTTGCTGGTTGGATATGGACATACTATTGCTACAACTTACAATATCATGAATCGAATTTAAGATTGTAAGTATCTTGTTGATAGATTTATAAATAGAATTATATAAATTTTTTGTAATATTTTTCTATTTTACATTTAATAGTTATTTCATGAAATTAGTGGTTAGTATTTCTACACTTCGTATTTTGTCACTGAAGTAATTTTATATATCCCTTACAAACTCGTAAAATATTATATTTGAATGCCAATAACTGTTTATATTCTATATCTTTAACATTACATACCTTATTTTATTAAATATATCCAAAGTATTCTCGAAAAAATGTTGTTGAATAACTGATTATACAATACTTATATCACGACGAGTAATTTAATGTCGAGAGACAACCATAAATAAAAAGTGAATTAAAAAAAGTTCGTTTTATTTGCCATTTGGCTTTAGTTTCTAGATTTTGACCAATAAACCAAAAACTGATACGATCACACGATCTTACTAAAATGCTTGTAGCTTAATGGTACAAATGTGTTCATCGGTGTTCTTCTCCTAAAATGATTAAAGTATGAGACTACATGGTATGGTGATGGACCATCCTTGGTGGATGATCCGCCACGTAGGCGACACATCATAGTCCTCCCAAGGATGGATCATCCTCCAAAACTAGGGGGCATGGGAGGATGGTCCTAGTCATCATCCTCCACCACTTTTATATTTTTTTTATTTTTTTTAATCTTCAACTTTTTTTAAACATTTAACAAATAAAGTAACAAATAATTTTCATTAATATTAAAAAACATTACATAAACTTAAAAAAAATTAAACTTAAAAAAAATAAACTAAAAAAAACATAAACTTAAAAACCTAAAGTTAAAAAAAAAAACTTAAAAATATCCTAACATATTAAAATAAGCTACTAGTCGTCGTCTTCCATGTGGTGGGCGGGTTCGTTTTGAGCGTTGTTCCAAATGTACTCCACCAAGTCCGCTTGTAGGTTGTGATGTGTGTACTCGTTACGTAGAGCGAAGGCGTTCAAATCTTGTTGTTCCTCACTAACTGGAACAGAATTTCCAGTAGACGCGTTTTCATCGTAATCGTATATCGCTCTCCCTTCGTCTTCAATGATCATGTTATGAAGGATGATACAAGCGTACATAATGTGTCGTAACCTCCTTGGTGTTTGCGAACGTGCTGGAATAGAAATGATGTGCCATTTTTTTTGTAGAACACCAAAAGCCCGTTCAATATCTTTTCTTGCGCCCTCTTGAAACTTTGCAAACTTTTTCCTTTTGTCGTTGGTCGGGTGCGGGATAGTTTTAACGATTGTCGAGTACGTTGGGTATATCCCATCGGCTAGGTAGTAACCTCGCCTGTACTCCACCCCTGAAACTGTAAAGCTTGTGTCTGGACCTGTACCCGCCACTACATCATCAAAAATCTGTGACTGGTATATGATGTTGAGGTCATTGAGCGAACCAGGTAGACCAAAAAAAGCATGCCATATCCAGAGATCCTGTGACGCAACAGCCTCTAGAATGATAGTCGGATGTCCCTGATCTCCCCTAGTATATTGACCTTGCCATGCAACCGGGCAGTTCTGCCACTGTCAGTGCATGCAATCAATGCTCCCGAGCATTCCTGGGAAACCATGTCTCTGTTCGTGTGCTTGGTATAATTTTTGAACGTCGTTTGCGTTCGATTTCCGCAGGTATCGCTTGCTATACAATTTGACAACCCATTGGCAAAACTTGTACAAACATCGACGTGCGGTTCTTTCAGACATCCTAATGTACTCGTCTAATGCATCTGGTGCGTAACCGTACGCAAGTTGGCGAATGGCCGACGTACATTTTTGTAAATTACTGAAACCCCTTTGCCCCCTAGCATCGTTTCGCAATGTAAAAGACGGATCAGACTGGGCCATGTCGCCTGCAATACGTAAGAACAGTTGACGACTCATGCGGAAACGACGTCGAAAAATATCGGCTGGGTACACGGGTTCGTCGGCAAAATAATCGGCTACTAGTTTATCGTGGCCGACTATAAATTTAGAACAAAACATAAATGAAATTAATTAAAACATACATTTTAAAATCTATATAAAACATAAGGAAAAAAAATAAAATACCTTCTTGGTCTCGGTTATATTTTGCTCGTCTAGTTAGCGGTTGGGACGACCCTTCAGCGGCCGCCATGAACACCTGAGCCGCGTTCATAATCATGTTGTGCATACTAACATCCTCTTCCGAAGATGATGAATACCACTCCGACGAAGACGATGAAGACATAGAAGAAATTGAAGAAATGGAAGAAACGGGTGAAGCCATGATAATTTTTTAGCGAGATGAGGTGGTAGCGGGTAAAAAATGGTACAACATATGATGATTTTTTATAAAAAGGGAAGAGTGATTTATAAAATGTGAGAGAGATGGGGTGGTAGTGGGTGAAAAGTTGTGAAAATAGGGGTTAAAGATGTGAGTATTTATAAAAATGGAAGTGAAATGGGTTTTTTTTTTAATATAGCCGTTTGAAAAAGTTTTTTTTTTATTTCTAACGGTCAAAAGGTGGGGGACCCACCAAATTTGCATCGTTGCAAACGGCTACTTTGGGACGGAGAGGACGGGGACGGTAGGGGGCGGCACGGTGTTTGGACCGTCGCCGACCCGCGACGGGCCGGGGCCGACCCCCATACCGTGTAGCCTGAAACCCAAAATCAACTTCGTTTAATGTATACCGAATACATGTTTTAAAGGATGAAGATGAATCGTATTATTCAAGGAGGAAGGGTAGGCTATATACCTCATGCCATTATAGCTCAAGGGAATTTACACAGTCTTACAAAATAATACAAAAACAGAACCTGCAAGTGTTTTGAGTTTGCAAATTTATTAGGTATATGAAAGTAATTAAATGTTGTAACTAAGAAGAAAGGGGTTTCAATATTTACAAGAGAAATCTTACTTACTACTGAATCTCAACTCTTTTCTACTGGGAAAACAAAACATTCACCATCTTCTACCACAAGATTCATCTGCCTGAATCCTAACAACCCTGACTGACTTGCTATAGAACCCTAAAGCCACCGTTGTTGGGGCTTCGCGTTGTCCACAACCTACCACCGCCATCATTCGAACACCATCATCACTGACTCGACGTCATCTCAGGAGGACTTCTTAATATGTGGGGGTGGCTGGAAACGAACGGGGCTATTGAAGAGGAACAACTGAATTAAAGAATCTATTGATTGCATTGAAAGAGGAACTGTTGAGTTTAAGAAACTGATAATGGCATTGAAGATTGAAGGGGAAGGGAACCGCGTAGAGAGAATCAATCAATATTGATAAATGGTGTATCCATTTTGTGTGAGGAGGGGCATAAAGGGAACAAAATGATTAAAAAATAGGGATTTTAACTTGACCTTTTATATACTATCTTAAAAATTGTGTAGGAAATTATATTTAGTACATCTGAAATGCTTTATATTGGTGTATAGATAAGGGTGTTAATCTCAATAAAAACAAGTGATAGGGGCGATAATTCTTAACACGAGCCGCTAACCCGACTCGAATCCGACACGAAAAAACAGGTTTGGGTCGACTAGCACGACCCATTTTAAAAAATGGGTTGACCCATTAACCCGTTTAACTATTTAGAAAAAAATCTTTTTATATTTTTGTTTTTGTTTTTTTCGTTTCTATTTTACATGGTTAGTTGTAACAATGTTAGTTTTGACAAATTGTATTATTTATTTGTTACATTCATACTCATCATTAAACATGTTATCAATAACCCGCTCGATAACCAACAACTCACTTATAAATCGTCAATTTGTATGACTCATCTAAAAATATGAGTTAAATGAATCGGGTTCGGGTTGAGCCGAATTAATATGGGTCGGGTTAGAGTTGAAATCTTTGACCCGAATAATAATATAGGTCGGGTTCAGGTTGAACATTTCAATCCACCAACCCGCAAACCATTAACCTGCCAACCTATCAACCCGACACGATTGACACCTATAGAGTTTATGAGTAGTGTAGTTGCCATTCAAATAGAAAAAAATATCTTTTTTTTTTCTTTTCCCTTAGCCTTAAAAAAATGCTTAATAAAGGCACAGTTACAAGTAAAATTCTACTAGAAATGTTTGTTTGTTTGATGTTAAAAGCCAAACACTAGATCCACCAAAATAATTAACTAACCTAGATAACTCTATCCATCTCACTGTACGGAAGCTTGACCATGGATACAACAAGTGTAAAATCAAAACTAAGAAAAAAACGTGAAATCATAAGTTTTTATTTTCCCCGGCTATTCCAAAGTGGCGAGTGACCGGTAAAGAGGCATGTCTTCCCTAGTGGAGACGTCAGTTTGATTACAGCCTGAGTCATTTTCAACCAAAATCTAGGTGAACGGACGAATTGGGCTTTAATCCCAGATTCGAACCTGACGGGAGACGAAAGTTTACGGATTCCATCCGATTCCCGCGCATCAAAAGGTACAGTCTCACGGCGATCGAGGAGTCGACCTTGGACATAGTCTCGAGCTGGGTGAGTTTACACGTAAGATTTTTTGCCGTTTAAAAAGAAATTTAAAAAAAAATAAAAATAAAAGGCACCGTAACCGACACTACCCACTTGCTACGATCCAGTGTCCCGATTCCTACAATACATCACCGTCACGACGTCGTTAGATCAGTTCCACCACACCGATAAATCCTACTCGTGACACCAGACAATCACAATCCACTTCACACACAGCTAATCGCCACAACTGGCCCCACCATTCCCCTCTGCATAAATACCTAAAAATCTCCCCGTCCTTACCGCACCGGATCCAACCCCTAAACAACACAATGGCGAGAGTAGATCTCGACGGAAACGTCATAAAGCCCATGACGATATGCATGATCGGTGCCGGAGGATTCATCGGCTCGCATTTGTGCGAGAAGTTGATGTCCGAGACGCCGCACACGGTGTTGGCTGTTGATGTCTATAATGATAAGATCAAGCATCTGCTTGAACCGGACTCGCTTCCCTGGAATGGACGTATTCAGTTTCATCGGTTGAATATTAAGAATGATTCTCGCCTTGAAGGACTCATTAAGTGCTCCGATCTGGTAATTTGTTTCTTGTTTGTTCTAGATTTGTTGTTTTGCAGTGCGTATTTTGTTGTTTCAGTATTTTATTAGTCAATTGTATGATTAAGTTGGTTGATAGTTGAGGATTTGTTATTGTTACTTTGTTCTGGTAATTAGTTCATCATTTGTTTCAGATGTGTTGTTTTGGAGTAGATATGTTCTGGAATGTTCGTGTTCGTTTGGAAGTGATTCGAGATGTTTTATTAGTTAGTTGCATGATTAAGTCGGTTAATTATACTTGAGGATTTGTTATTGTTACTTCATTCTGGTAATTTGTTCATCATTCGTTCCAGATGTGTTGTTTTAGAGTAGATATTTTGTTGTTTCAGTGTTCTGGAATGTTCGTATGTGTTCGTTTGGAAGCGATTCGCGATGTTTTATTAGTTAGTTGCATGATTAAGTTGGTTAATTATACTTGAGGATTTGTTATTGTTAGTTTGTTACTTTATTCTGGTGATTCGTTCATCATTTCGTTCCAGATGTGTTGTTTTAGAGTAGATATTTTATTGTTTCAGTGTTCTGGAATGTTCGCGTTCGTTTGGAAGTGATTCGCGAAGTTATATTAGTCAGTTACATGATTAAGTCGGTTAATAGTTGAGAATTTGTTACTGTTGCTTCGTTCTGGTAGTTAGTTCATCATTTGTTTCAGATGTGTTGTTTTACTGTACGTATTTTGTTCAGTGTTCTGGAATGTTCGTGTTCGTTTATATCGCGTAAGTTCGTTAGTAGTTGAGAATTTGTTATTTTTACTTTATTCTGTTGCAGGATTTAAGTGTAAGATAGTTGATGTGGTGTTAAACGAATGCTTATAATGCTATAGTGGTTAAAGCTTAGTGAATTAATTGATCTTGTTATTTTAGTGGTCTGGAATGTTCCGTGTTTGTTTGCTTTGGTTAACTGTCTGTTTGGAAGTGAAACACGATGTTTTATTAGTCACTTACATGGTTAAGTCGGTTAATACTTGAGAATTTGTGGTTGTTCCTTCATTCTGTAGTAGGATTGAAGTGTAACATAGTTGATGTTGTGTTAAACAAGTGCTAATTATGGTTAAATAAAGTGTAGTGGGTTGTGTGATTTTGTTTCTACGAATGCAGATCGGCTTAGAGGATTACTCTGTCTGCTGAATTGTCTAATTTCTGTTGTATATCTGTATTCAGACTATAAATCTGGCGGCTATTTGCACTCCAGCAGATTACAATACCCGTCCTCTTGACACAATCTATAGCAACTTCATTGATGCACTTCCTGTGGTAAGTATAGCATCTTGTTTATATACTTTTTAAAGGTGATCATGCTGTTATTGATGCAAAGTTTTATGCTGATATATGTCACCTACCTTCAATTATAGGTTAAGTACTGTTCAGAGAACAACAAGAGGCTCATTCACTTCTCCACATGTGAGGTGTATGGGAAAACGATCGGTAGCTTTCTTCCCAAAGACAGTCCCTTACGTCAGGTATGTTACAGGTCGTTGGTTGTCCATTTGGTACTGTGATATGTGCTATGATTATATATTGGTTGATGATATCTGTTGTTTATATTAATCGTACTTGAGCTTTCCTTGCCTTCTGCCAAATAATTATTCTACGGATACTTTTTCACAACACACTTTTTCACACAGTGTGTTGTAAAAAAGTGAAACTGCTGTCGTTAATGAGTATTCATGCTCCCTTTTGTTTCAAATCTGCTCATTGTCATCACGTGTTAATTTGATCATGAAGTATGATTTGTGATTTGATAGCTGAATCATGTGCTGATTATCTATTTGTGTTGGTTTGATCGCATCTTGTTGTATTTGATCTCCATATATATGAACACTTTAATCTACAGGATCCTGCTTACTACATTCTCAAAGAAGACACTTCCCCATGCATTTTCGGCTCAGTTGAGAAGCAGAGATGGTCATATGCATGCGCTAAACAGTTGATCGAGAGGCTTATTTATGGTGAGCAAATTCGAGCCACACATTATGTTAAATTTATAACAGAAACCACAGGATACTGACTCTCTTTTTTCCCACAACAGCTGAGGGTGCAGAGAATGGTCTTGAGTTCACCATAGTAAGACCTTTCAATTGGATTGGCCCTAGGATGGATTTCATTCCTGGGATTGATGGTCCCAGTGAGGGTGTTCCAAGGGTTCTCGCATGCTTTAGCAATGTTAGTTTATATTTTTTTTAATCAGTCACTTTTTACTGGAATATTATTTATTTACTGATGGTGTTTGGTTTTCTTTCCACACAGAACCTCCTAAGACGGGAGCCTCTGAAGCTTGTGGATGGTGGAGAATCACAAAGAACCTTTATTTACATCAAGGATGCCATCGAAGCTGTTCTTTTGATGATTGTATGTTTAATTTTTTTTCTCCTTTAACATACGGAAAATTTTGTTTTTTTGGAAAATGTCGGTAATGTCTTATCTGATCTATTTTACAGGAAAATCCAGCCAGAGCTAGTGGTCACATCTTCAATGTAGGCAACCCTAACAATGAAGTTACAGTCAGACAACTTGCTGAAATGATGACTCAGGTTTGTCAATCTTTTACCCTGAAAATATCTGTATTATTTTGCTAACTAGAATTGATTCCCCGCGTTGCGGCGGTTGTTTTTTTTAAATGTGATTTTAGCATACTGATTTTTTTTGTGTAATTGCTTAATGATCAAAAGCTATACCAACTGAAAATGATCATAAAAATAAGCACGGAAACGTATTATATTGACCCGGTCTGTTTCGAAACAAAATTTACGTCAAAGTGTAGATCAACTGAAAACGTCCATAATATTAAGCACAAAAACGTATTATACTTGACATGACTCATTTTTAATTTATTTTTTTTACGCCAAAACATAGGCCATCTTGAATTTATACCGGCATGCACATAAAAATAAGCACGAAAACGTATTATATTTGACATGACTCATTTTTTGGAAAAAAAAAACGAAATGTAAACCAACTTAAATTTATATCCACGTGTACAAAAAAAATAAGCACATAGGTCAAAATGACATTTTACAAAAGGTTTAGAAAGTTAGTGTGTAAGCTGAGAATGAGATTTACAAAAAAGACAAAAAAAGATATTGTAGCCAACAACTTGATCTATTATTTATATATTATAATACATATATAATAGTTCGACTTGCATTAGATTTGAGGGACATAATTGGAAACTTGTTGAGGAAATAAAACTTGTTCACATTGCTGCTCTGGACAGGTGTATTCAAAAGTAAGCGGAGAAGATGCAATAGAGACTCCCACCATTGATGTCAGCTCCAAAGAATTTTACGGGGAAGGTTATGACGACAGTGATAAAAGAATTCCAGACATGACCATCATAAACAAACAACTAGGTAATCTTCTTCTTCTAATAATATCTGCAGACAGTAGAACATCATCATCATACTCAGTATATCCCACCAATAGCAAAGCTAAGGTAGGGTCTGAGGATGGTAAGATGTAGACGGCCTTACCTCTACCCCGTAGGAATAGAGAGGCTGCTTCCAGTGAGACCCCCGGCTCGGTAGTAGTTTTGCATCAAGCCTTGGACATAAGGCACATAACACTCAGCAATTGGGACAAAAGCCAATTAGCGCATGTAACCCCTTGTCTTTCGGCTATCAACGCCACCACATGATGCATGATTAACCGTCCCTCGTTTAACGTTATTTTCACGAAATTAGTAAAATAACGTTAAAATTAGTGCACTTTCACTTTTGCCCCCCAAGGGCCCACACATATATACATTATATGCGCATATTGCAAGCGGGGTTTTGAGACAGTAGAACATGAATAGGTTATCTATTGATATTTTAACGAGATAACTATGAGCAGGTTGGAATCCAAAGACATCGCTTTGGGACTTGCTGGAATCAACACTTACATACCAACACAGGACATACGCCGAAGCTATCAAGCAAGCAATTGCAAAACCATCAGCAAATTAAAAGCACAAAGTAAGGATTCTGGTTCTCATGTGGTAGTAAAGTGTCTTCTCAAGGTGTGAGCTGCATCCATCTGTAGCTGGTGTTTTTGTTCTTTTTCAAAGACCTTAATGAATGAATATCTGTTTGGTTCATATACAGACCTTTTTTTTTGTTCTCATGTCAACAGTAGTTGCTAATACTTCTAACGTCTAGTAGAAACTACCGAGGAACTCTGCCTGTGTACAACCGGATTGGCCACATAATAATTCGGTTTATTGTTCATCTATTTCTTTTCCTGCAAAGGACCGAGTCCGAGTGTGTTGTATTCTTTTGTTTTAGAGATTGTCTAGACATTGTGCTATTATAATTTATTATTTATTTGATATTGTTCGACTAGTTGCATGAATGTTTCAACTATTTGGATTTCGGACACAATGTCGTGTTAGGAATACTGTTGGGTGAGCAGGAAACCGCTTTATGACCCATAGCCGAAATAACCAAGCTAAACCAAAAATTGGTATCATACGGTTAACTGACCCCATAACTAAACTGAACTGGCACAAAAATCGATGATAAAAAACGTAAATACTACCCATTTTTTCTCAGTCTCATGCATTAAGATAGAATAACTTTGGTTGTGTATGGTTTGATGAAATGACGAACATAGGAATCCAAGATTGAAATTGAAAAAAAGGATTCAAGTTTATTTGGGTCCACTCTAGCTATACAAGTCTATTTGCGCCAAGTGAAACTAAACATCATGTAAAAGAAAGGATGATTATAAAACATTTGCCAGCTTAAATGAGGAGATCAAATGGGCGAGAGCAACACACGGCCACTAGTTGCCGTACCGTTTATTGTGGTTGTCTCCACCATCGCCACCAACGCAACCTCAGTCGACATCACGATCACAACCACAAAGCAACTTCCACCGACTTTGCCACCCGTTGTCGATGCAACCACCGACCACCGCTGCACTACCGACAACACCACACCACAACCACTGACATTACCATCATTGACTATTATTGTCTTCTCCAATACCGTTATCAGTGGTATCACTGTCACCATCTCCTCTGCTAGGGTCTCCACTGCCGCTACTCGCTGCCGCCAATACTCCTTGTCCCTAGTCGCCATAAAGATGGATATAACTGATGAGCCATTTTGTTTTCTAAGACGACTCGTTTGAACCCATTTTAATTTAGCTAAAACCGATTTGACCTAAACCAATGTGATATTTCTTTTTTAACTTTTTTTTAAACAAGCTTCTTTACCAAGCTCATTTTCGCTCTAACGGTTTTGACCCGAACTTGTTATGACCCGAACCCACTATGACTGACACTCAACCAGATCATACCGTTTTGCCATACTTACCACTGATTAGCTTATTAACTTCTTTAAGTTGTCACATGTTTGATAGCAACTGAGTCAATTGACCAACTGATTTTGACTTTACAAACTATATTAAATGCCTTGTCAATGTACATTAATTTACCCATTTTAAAATTTAAATATGTAATTATCATCTACCTCCGTGTGTTAGGCCTTGGGTATACTTTAACTCTTTTTAACACCACCTAGATGTCACATCACTTACTTTTCTTCATTTCACTTTACCTCACATCAAGGAAATGGTTTAATCCCCTTAACTTTATTCTTTTAAAAGTTTGAGTGTAAAAACTTTTAATGTTTTGGGTGTAAAAAAGGAAAACAAATTAAGACAATCTTTTAACATCATGTTAACATATAATCCCTTTAACACCCCTTAACACAAGAAGGGAGTGGTTTACAATGTCGTTTAACATGTCATGTCATCATTAACACCCTAGATGTTAAGGTACACCCCATGGCCTTACGTCAGAGAGTTCTGCTCTTGTGGTGACACAACGACTGTCAAGTGACAGCCGACAATATGGTTTTCCACGGGAACGCCCAAAAAAGCCAAACTTTGAAGCCAACATGGGCCCGATTAAGACAATATAATTTGGACAAAGTGAGGCAATACAAAACTCTCTGATTTAGAGAGTGTGATAACCTTATATATGAAATTCACAGTTAAAAAAAAAATCTACCAATCTTTCTATTCTCATAATTCATTTTCCATACCATTTACGTACATATACACAAGTCTTAATTTATAAAATATAATACACTACACTATCTAAAAGATATTTTAATGCACTTAGTATATTAAACCAAAACAAAATAGTAAAAGATCATAGAACTATTAAAAAGATGAACTATTAAAAGAATATATAAGGATACACAAACCTTTTCTTTCATTTTCATTTCTTTTCTCTTATATTTTGGCAAATTGGATTTAAATAATCGCAGTTTTCTCAATTTGGCTAATAATAATCTCAACTTAGTTATTGGTCGATAATAATCCGAACTGGTCCACTTTTGGCCGGTAATAGTCCGCCGTTAAGAATAGCCTAACGGAGTTAAACTTTTTTCCGAATTACAAACTGATGTTTTATGGCTTTTGATCAGAACAAGGATACGAGTCGATTTATGTAAACTTATCTCGAAACGATGCTTCAAACGGTTTGATTTTTGTTAATTGGAAATTTAAACACCCGAATTGAAGCACGGTTTTCGTTGTTTGGGGCAGTATTTCGAGGTAAATTTTACGTCAATCAACTCGTATCCTCGTTCTAATCAAAAGCCCTAAAACATTAGTTTGTAATTCGGAAAAAAAAACATAACTCTGTTATGCTATATTTAACGCAGACTATTATCAGCCAAAACTGAACCCGTTCGGATTATTATTAACCAATAACCGAGTTAGGATTATTATCGACCAAATTGAGAAAACTGAGATTATTTAAATCTAATTTGCCTTATATTTTTGAGTTTTCCATTATCTTTGGGGTTGTTTGTTAATATGTTATAAATATGTTATAAATATAAATCCGTTAAAAAAAAGATAATAATGACGATAAAAGTACATCACACAGCTGGATCATCATCATATATAGTCAAAACCTTATATTCAATCTAACAAAAAAAAAAAAAAAAAACAAAAAAAAAACAAAATTCCAATTTTCACATTCTTTTTTAAATCAAAAATACTTTTTATATAAAAAATAATAATCAAAATAAAAAAAGTCACCACTCTCACCGCCGACGTCTATTCCAAAACTCTCCTTCAGTCCACCATCTCCCCTTTCAACTTTCTCTCTCTAGAATCTCTCTCTCTAGATCGCACCTTTTTCTTCATGAATCTTCACATTTCCGCTCCGATTGCACTCTAATCGCTACCTGCAACTGAATTTGATCTTCAATCGGTTTGTTCCAGAGCTGTTGAGTTCGGATTTCGATCGAGAAACGAACGGATAGGATCTAGAGAGAGAAACACTTCCCTGTTTGAATTGATTGGAGTAGAGTTGTTATGGCGTTGTCAGGTATGAGAGGCTTGTCCGTGTTCATCTCCGACGTGCGTAATTGCCGGAATAAAGAGCAGGAGCGGCTTCGTGTTGATAAAGAGCTCGGCAATATCCGTACTCGGTTCAAAAATGAGAAGGTTAGGCTAGGGTTTTGTTTTATTGGATTTTGTTAATTTTATCTGTGTTGATATAATCCAGTATTTGTGACAATTGAAAGTCTTATTATTAGGTCAAATTTTAGGCAAATTGAACTAGTATAGTTGGTTTTGAGGTTGAGGTTGTGAGGATTGTTATGCTGCTGAGATCAATTATTATGAAATATGACTTCAAACTAACTTTTATATGCATAAGTTTATAGTTCATAGAGAAATATCAAACCTAAATAGTAGTCAAAGTTGTGGACAAGGCTAGGGGAGGGATTACTGGATTAGTGCTGCAATGTAGTTATGGTTAAGTGAATTTATTAGACTATGAGTTATGGAATTAGGATTAATATTAAGAATGTCACTAGAATGTCCGAACTCGCTTAAAAATTAAAAGGTTAGTTAGGGTTTTGGTTTATTGGATGCTATCAGCTATGAACTTTATCTATGTTGATGTGTTTTAGTATTTCAGTATTTGTGGAAAGTGCATATTGTATTAGGTCAAATTTTCGGTGAATTGAAGTTTTAGGTTAGGTTTATATGGTTTTGAAGTCGTGTGGATTCTTTGAAGTTGTGAGGGTTGCGAGTGAGCTGAATTGCCATGGAATATGTATAAACGTAACTCACAGATGCATAATTCGCATGCTTCATAAAGAATTAGTGCTGCAATGTAGTTATGGTTAAATGAGAATTATGAACTACAGAAAATAGGGTTAATAAGAATGTTTAAAAATAGGGTGCTCCATTTCATCACAGAAATAGGATTAATAATTTTTAGCCGGGTATGTCATTAGCTTGTCTTCACAAGAGTGCTCTTAGAAGTATGTATTTCATTTCTTTGGAACTGGACTGTTACTGAAAAAGTGATGGATTGATAAGCCTATAAGAATGTTTTATCATACTCCCATCACTTGAAAAATGCACCGATTACTACTTTAGTCTATCATATGTTAAATGCAAGTTTTACATTTTGTCAAGCTTTTAAGCTTTTACCATCAACTCAATTTTACAAAGTCATGGTTCATATTAGTAGTATATGCATTAGCTTGAAAACTAACGTTTAATCTCAAACCATGTTAAGAAAAGCGAAATACTAACAGTCAAGGTTTAAAAAAACGGAAACGAGTTTCGAGGCGTTTTCCCTTCGCCTCACGAGGCGTAAGTATCGAGGCGGAACGAGGCGTAAGGCCGAGGCGGTATTAATAAATAAATATTAAAATTATATATATCATAAAATAAAAATTACTAAACATAAGAAAAGCACACATAGAGAAAAGAAATATAAAAAATATGTTATGTTTTGAAAATAAATAAGATTCCACATATAAAATTAAAAAAAAAAACTATTATATATGCCATTTAAGATCATGGAGCTAATAGTTAGTAGCAAAAATTTAGGACTTATATGTTGTAAGTTTTGGGTGTGTGAATAAAAGTCTCAAAAGGTGGTAAATACTTTGTCCCACATTGGTGTGGGGACAAAGTGAGTGGTTGTTTATAAGGTAAAGACTTTACTACTCTATTGTAGCTTTATGACATGTTTTACCACAAGTCCTACCCGCGCGCAGGGGGGGGGGTGCAAAAATGAGCTTCTTAGCTGAAATTTGGTTGAACTCATGCGTGCCCGCACCTGCGGCCACGAATGCAGCTCCGAAAAACCCGGGCCCGCGTGGGGCAGTTTTATACTCAACTCCAGTTCGGTTTTTTGCGCCTAAAAACAAACGTACGCCTCACCCAAATTAGTTCCGCCTCGAACCGAAACTTGCGCCTCACTCCACTGAGGCGTACATATTATTTCTGTCCCTGAGGCGCCGCCTCATACGCGTTTTTGCTCCGTTCCGCCTCGAGGTGCGCCTCAGTACGGACGCCTCGGCCGTTTTTTAAAACCATGCTAACAGTCCACCATTGTGGAGATTGACTGATACTCAAACCTCAATGTGAATATATCCTTGAAGTCGACGCTAGCAATTTTAAGCGGCGGATGGGTTGTAGTTTCACTTAAAAAGTAGCACATGCGTAAGATTGATGGCTGTTAAAGTACAAAATGTATATGTAGTCACATGAGAATACGATGGATTAGATACGAGGATATCAAAAAGTAACCGTTGCACAAACTGAGTGGATATTGGCTTATGACTTGATAGGGTTTAGTTGATAACTTGATATGTTATACACTTGTGGATGCATCCCTGAAGAATGGTAAAACTAAAAGGAGATCTAATGGTAGTAAAAAAATAGCATGATTTGCATTTAGCGTATAGGAACTTCACAGACTAAATTACAGTCAGGGTTCCACTTTGGAACTGTAATAATAGATTCATGCAAAAGAATGTTTGTAGTCAGGACATTGTTCTTATTTACTTGTTCTACACTTCTACACACAGGGTTTGACACCATATGAAAAGAAGAAGTATGTTTGGAAGATGCTATACATATATATGCTAGGATACGATGTTGACTTTGGTCATATGGAAGCTGTTTCCTTGATATCTGCTCCAAAATATCCCGAAAAGCAAGTTGGGTATATAGTGACATCATGCTTGCTCAACGAGAATCATGATTTCTTGAGATTAGCAATAAATGCAGTCCGCAATGATATTATTGGTCGCAATGAAACTTTTCAGTGCCTGGCATTGACACTGGTATGGATACAATAATATAACAATGATTATCTAGAACATCCATATTTTACTTTGAAAAATGTATGATCCAATGCTAGACTTTTTTCTTTCTTTTTTCATTGGCAATTTAAGGAAATTCATTTATTACAGGTTGGGAATATTGGTGGCAGAGAATTTGCGGAATCACTAGCACCTGATGTTCAGAAGTTGCTTGTAAGATGAAAAATACACGTGAAATTTAATTGTTTATATAAATAGTTGCTTACTCTGATACTTACTCTGTTTTACTTCAGATTTCAAGCAGTTGCAGGCCACTAGTGAGAAAGAAAGCTGCGTTATGTCTATTACGGCTTTTTAGGAAAAATCCTGATATTTTGAATGTTGATGGCTGGTCAGATCGAATGTCACAACTTTTAGATGAGCGGGATCTCGGTGTTTTAACATCTTCAATGAGTCTGTTTGTCGCTTTAGTATCCAACAACCATGAAGCATATTGGAGCTGTCTTCCAAAATGTGTTAAAGTTATGGAAAGGCTCGCTAGAAATCAAGATATTCCTCAAGAATACACATATTATGGTATTCCTTCTCCATGGCTTCAGGTTCGTGACTCCCTTAACACAGACGATTTGTGTAACATATTTGTTATTACTATCCGTAATACAAATTGATTTCTGGTTCTGCAGGTGAAAACAATGAGGGCACTTCAGTATTTTCCAACTGTTGAAGATCCAAGCATTAGAAGAGCGTTATTTGAGGTATATTTTATTATTTTAGTAGGTTTTGACGTTTTGTTTTCTTTCTCTATGTCAGGTTTTGGATAATTAACTAATGGAGCTTATTTGTAATGGTTAGGTTCTACAACGAATACTCATGGGAACAGATGTGGTGAAAAATGTTAATAAAAATAATGCTTCTCATGCTGTTCTATTTGAAGCCCTTGCTCTTGTAAGTTTCTGTTATCATCAATGTTTTCAGGACTGAACCGGACATCGAACCGGTCTCCGTACCGGTCCACTGGTCGAACCGGGTTATTCCTTAAATATTACAAAAATAAATAGGGTAAAATTGAAAAAATTAAATCAAAATCCGGTTCAACCCTTAAAAAAATCCAGTTTGACCATCCGGTTTTCCGGTTCGACCGCCGTTTCCTGGTCCAACCGGCCAGTTCAACCCAAAACTGGTCTGATAGGGTGAATCGGACACCGGTTCGGTCCGGTTTTCAAAACATTGGTTATCATGTTTCAATCCATGAAAACATAATCTAATGTGGACCATTTTCATTGAGTTAAGCTTATTTTTTGCTTCAACAAAATGTTGACAGGTCATGCATCTTGATTCTGAGAAGGAGATGATGTCTCAATGTGTTGCATTGCTTGGGAAATTTATAGCTGTTCGTGAGCCGAATATCCGGTATTTGGGTCTGGTAAGTTATGAAGCAGTCTAGATTACTTTCTGGATTTTTGTTTGCTATCTGATGGTAAGTAAAACTTGGTGAAAATGGATTTTGCAGGAGAATATGACTAGAATGTTGATGGTTACAGATGTTCATGAGATTATAAAAAGACATCAAGCACAGATTATTACCTCATTAAAAGATCCTGATATCAGGTGAATTTTTGATCACTTATAATCACTAATCATTTTGAATGTTTTACATTTTGTTATATGTTGATAATCTTTATATAAAAACGCAGCATCCGGCGACGTTCCTTGGATCTGCTTTATGGCATGTGTGATGTCTCGAATGCCAAAGACATTGTTGAAGAACTATTGCAGGCATCTATAATCAGCCAATAAATGTTTATTTTAGAAATTAAAAAATTTCCGTTAAATTTTGATTGTAGATTGTTAGATTCTTATCTAGTGGATTATGCCACTGACACACCTTTTTCAGTATCTTGGCACAGCAGATTTTGCAATGCGTGAAGAGTTGGCTCTGAAAGCTGCTATTCTTGCGGAGAAATTTGCACCTGATTTATCATGGTATGCAGTTCCGTCTTATTCTGTTAATCACATCTAAGTATCTAACAACATAACTATAGAACTTGATGGAACTTTTTTTTGAAAAATGTATTTTGTACACATATGCAAATCTATTTTTCACTTCATTTTATTATTCAGGTATGTGGATGTTATACTTCAATTGATTGACAAAGCAGGAGACTTTGTCAGTGATGACATTTGGTTCCGTGTAGTGCAGTTTGTGACTAACAATGAGGACCTTCAGGTACCTTCATATCTTACTTTAATTTGATATCCATACTTGTTTTTTAATCTCTCTTTCTCTTTGATTTTCAATTTTCGGGGTTGTTCTTATCGTATAATTGTATATTTCATTAGCCTTATGCAGCACTGAAAGCCAGAGAGTATATTGATAAGCCCGCCACACATGAGACAATGGTGAAGGTATGTAAACTCTCATTTTATATTTATTTAGACCGCTCATATTTAGCTAATATTAATATTCAGATGTTTTAAAACGGTTTATTTATTTATTTACTTTTTGTTTGAACAGGTTAGTGCTTATCTGCTTGGAGAATATAGCCATCTCTTGGCCAGACGACCTGGTTGTAGCCCAAAGGAAATATTTAGCATCATACATGAAAAACTTCCTACCGTATCGTACGTATACCTTTTTCTGTAACTTAATTCTTTTATATTTTCAAATAAACATCTAAGACCTGCTTTTTTGTTCAGGACACCTACAATCCCTATTCTTCTTACAACATATGCAAAGATTCTGATGCACTCACAGCCACCGGACCCAGAATTACAGAATCAAATTTGGGCAGTATACAGCAAGTCAGTTAACAGTTGTCTTAAACTCGTTTCATATGTTCATTTTTTTAAACATGTATTCTCATCAATTTAGGTATGAAAGTTGCATTGATGCTGAAATACAACAAAGGGCAGTTGAGTATTTTGCATTGAGTAGGAAAGGTGAAGCTTTAATGGATATATTAGCTGAAATGCCTAAATTTCCCGAACGCCAGGTGATTATCTAATAACTTTAAATCTTCAATATTGTTCCTTATAGGGGTGAGTAAACCTTAACCGTTAACCAAAATTAACCGACAACCGAACCACCACCAAACCGAAATAACCGATAAACGATATTAACCGACGGTTATGGATAATGCGAATTGATTAACTGATAAGTCGGTTATGGATATGGCTAAAGGTGTCCCATAACCGAACTTTAACTGAACCGAAATGAATTAAGACATGCTTTTAAAATATATCTATATTTAAAATATACATGTTCAAGAAGTCAAACTCTATAAGTCTATATACATCAAAAAACGTATACGAAAGCTTTTTATGTTATATAATTAGTTTTAAAATGTTCAAAAAATAATTATTGTATAAAATTTGACTCAATTTATGCATGTGTATTTTTTTTGTCTTTTTTTATTTGTAAAAAACGATTGTAACTGAGACTAGAATCGTCTAATATGTTCATTTAGTTTAAAACTAATGGTCACGGATATGGTTAAAAGTAAAAACCGAACCGAACCGCCATTTGCACACCCCTAGTTCCTTATGGTGATTTTTGTATAACACTAATGTTTTTTGTGTAGTCATCATTGATTAAGAAAGCTGAAGATACTGAAGCTGATACAGCAGAGCTAAGTGCAATCAAGTTAAGAACACAGCAGCAGACATCGAATGCTCTGGTGCTGACAGATCAGCGCCCTGCTAATGGCGCTCCACAAGTGAGTCAACTCGGCATGGTTATGGTCCCTAGCACGAGCAATGCGGTGAGAATATATTGCATAAAGACATATAGTAGCTTTAGTTTTTGTTTTTGTTTGGTGTTGGCGTATAATTCTGTATAATTACAGGATCAAAATGCTGTTGACCAACGGTCAACGCAGTCCAACGGGACTCTGAGTGTTGTTGATCCTCAGTCCGTTGCTCAAGATCATGCACCTACTGGTGATATCCTTGGGGATCTGTTAAGCCCACTGGCTATTGAAGGTCCTCCTGGTGTATCTCCTCAATCAGAGCTTAATGGTGTTCCTTCTCATGATGGTTCAAATGACGCTTTAGCCCTTGCACCTGTTGAAGACCAAGAATCTACTGTCAAGGTACTGAGACGGGATGCGTAATATGTGAAAATGGGTTTGGGTTGTAGTTTTTCATCATGTAGTGCGGGTGGTTTGGGCTGGGTTGGATATTTTAAAATGCCTAAACACTCTTTTGTCCGGTTATTTTTACAGTTTTAAAGTAATTTATGCCTTATGACTACAAATCTTAAGTTAAACCACTAGGAGTAGGGCTGTAAACGAACCGAACAAAAACGAACGAGGCCATGTCCGTGTTCGTTCGTTAAGAAATTGCAGCTGTTCGTGAACTGTTCGCTAACACATGTCGAACAGAAGTTTATGTGTTCGTTTGTTAAGGCATTTCAGTTCGCAAACAGTTTGTGAACACTGGTCACGAACACAAACGAACTTTAACTTGAAATGAAAAAAAGCACCGTTAACCTTCAAATTTATCAAAACGAACGCAAACGAACACAAACAACATTAACTTGAACTTAGAACTTAAGAGGGAAAATATCAAAAAACATTAAAACTCATAACAAATTAACATAAACAAATGAACACGAACGAACGTAAACTAACATATTACCGAGTGTTCACGAATGTAGTCGAACGAACGTGACCTTTGTTCGTATTCGTTCATTTAGTTAAACGAACATAAATGAACTTTCCGCCAAACGGTTCACGAACTGTTCACTAAACTTTTGGTTCGTTTACAGCCCTAACTAGGAGGTTTGTACTTTGTATGTATTAGAAATAGACTCTGTCCGACTTTTAGTTGGTTTGTCACTCTTGACTTTGTTTTTGGCTTGTTTGTGGTAAAACACAACCCAAACTGACCTATTCGTAAGTAAATTGGTCGAAAACTCGAAATTGTCACTTATATTTATTGGTCCCCATTATCTCATTATTGAGATTTTCAATCATATCTTGTGCTTTCACAGCCAATTGGAGATATTGGTGAAAGATTTCAGGCTTTATGTGTTAAAGATAGTGGAGTACTTTACGAAGATCCTTATGTTCAGGTAATTAATATTAATAAATAGTAATAATGCAACTTGATATTATATCTTCTTTTACACTCCAATGGATTCAAGGTAGTAAATATTATCAAACATTATTGTCAGATTGGTATCAAAGCAGAATGGCGAGGTCACCAGGGCCGTATGGTACTTTTCTTGGGGAACAAGAATACCGCTCCACTTGATTCCGTACAAGCAATAATATTACCTCCTTCGCATTTGAAACTGGAAATCTCTCTAGTACCAGAAATTATACCTCCACGCGCACAGGCAAGTAATCAAATCACCTTTTCTTTTTCTTTTTCTAATATTAAGTTTTATTATTTTGTTGACTTTGTTTTTTCGCTTTTTTTTTTTTTCTAATTATGAAGGTCCAATGTCCACTTGAAGTGGTAAATGTCCGCCCGAGTAGGGACGTTGCTGTTCTTGACTTTTCCTACAAGTTTGGAACTTATTTGGTATGTGGTAATGATTGTTTTTATCTGCAACCTTTAACCATAACCATGACCGCTAGCTTCGGTTCGGTTAATCGGGTATGAGACTCGGTTATGGTTCGGTTTTGGTTAATTTCGGTTAATTAACCAATCTAGGTTTGAATTAAAATTTAAACGAACTGAACATATTAGACAATTATTGTCTTAGTTACAATCATTTTCATAAATAAAAAAAAGACCCAAAAAAACATACACATGCATACGAGTCAAATTTTATACAATAATTATTTTTTTAACATTTTAAAACTAATTAATTAGATAAAATAAAAAGCTGTCGTATATGTTTTCTTTATGTATATAGAGTTTAATTCTATGAACAATTATATTATAAATATAGATATATTTTAAAAGCATGTTTTAGTTCATTTCAGTTGGTTATGGGAAACTTTTAACCATAAGTCCATAACCATAACCAACTTATCGGTTAATCAAATAGCCTTATCCATAACCGTCGGTTAATATCGGTTAATTTGGTTTGGTGGCGGTCCGGTTATCGGTTAAGATTTGCTCACCCCTAGTAAAGATGTTTAATTATCTACATTTTCACATCACAGGTGAATAATAGACTTCGGCTTCCTGCAGTGTTGAACAAATTTTTTCAGCCTATTCAAGTATCGGCTGAAGAGTTTTTCCCCCAGTGGAGATCACTTCCTGGACCTCCATTGAAACTTCAAGAAGTGGTAATGCATCATCAATGGTTCTTTTGGATTCACTTGCTTAATAGTGTGTAGTGCATGTTTTGTTTCATTGTTTTTTTTATATCATTTTGCATTACATAATTTATTATTTGTATAACGTAACAGGTTAGAGGTGTGAGACCCATGTCATTGGGAGAAATGGCAAATTTGTTCAACAGTTTGAGGTTGATGGTTTGTCCTGGATTGGTGAGTTATTTATAATATTATAATAAACCATATCTCTATTTTAACTTTGGTAATAAAGGCAAGCACTTAATACTTTTTTATTTTTTTTAATTTTTTTATGTTTTGTGCTATTTACAGGATCCAAATGCGTGTAATTTAGTTGCAAGCACAACCTTTTATTCTGAAAGTACACGAGCGATGTTATGTCTGGTAAGTTCGTATACATGTTTTGAACTCGTATTTAACAAAATTGTAGTATTGTTTACTCGTCTACACTTTTAACACTGGTCTTTAATGGTAATTGATACTTGTTCTTTTGTGTTACAATCAATCTCCCCTAAAATTTACGTATATTCATTTGAAATTAAATGAAAAGAAGTTTGTTAGACTTTGAGAGTCGACTTTTGGCTAAAACTTTGGCATTCTTTCTTTCAGATAAGAATTGAAACTGATCCAGCTGACCGAACGCAGCTCCGCATGACAGTTGCATCAGGCGACCCAACACTAACGTTTGAGTAAGTTTTGAGTTTTATGTTCGAGTAAAATGCTGTTTTCATCCCTGCGGTTAGGCCAGTTTTGCGACTTTTGTCCAAAGGTTTGTTTTTCCGCATTTGGATCTAAAAGGTTTGAAATCTTGCCATTTTCATCCGGCTCGTTAACTCCATCCATTTATCACCGTTAAGTCAAGGATATTTCCGTCTTTTTTGCCAACTTAAGGTATTCAGTCTTTCTACTTAAAGTGAAAAAGACCAAATTGCCCTTTAAGTTAGCAAAAAGGACGGAAATACCTCCGACTTACGGAGAAAAAATGGATGGAGTTAACGAGCCGGATGAAAACAGTAAGATTTAAAACCTTTTCGATCCAGATGCAAAAAAACAAACCTTTAGACGAAAGTCGTAAAACTGACCAAACCTCAAGGATGAAAGTAACATTTTACTCTATATGTTTTATACCAATGAGATAATGAATCAATAAGATAACGAATAAACAGGTGTAACGGGTCAGGTAATGGATCAACATAAATTTAGGTCAAAATGGGTGATTTTAACTGCATGTTGACGTGTATATATTAGTATATTACTACAGAACTGTAATACGAGAGTAATAATTGTTTGTTCTTTTTGATACTCATCAATCTACTACATGTTTACACAGGCTAAAGGAATTCATCAAGGAAAATCTAGTAAGCATTCCAACAGCTGGCAAATCTCCTGCATCCGTGGCTCAACAACCTCAGCCAACTAATCAACCAATTGCATCATCAGACCCGGGGGCTTTGCTCGCTGGTCTGCTTTAAAAAAAACCTTAAAACATTGTATTATTAAATTACAAGCCCATTTGCCGAGAAAAACTGTAAAATGGTTATAAAAGTTAAAAGCAGCGGTACAACAAAAGGGGCAGACAATGATACGAGCATGGGCTGGCGGGATTAAAATGTGAGCTTACAAAATGAGCGGCATAGTGTTAGCGTCGGTTTGTCGGGTAACATGTGGGATATTGTGTTATGAGGTCATGTTTTTTTTTTTTTTTTTTTCCTCTGTTTTTACGAGGGTTTATTTGTTTATACAAGTTTTGAACGTTTTGGCGTGGTATAACTAATATAGGGAGTGATTGCATCAATTGGTTTATGTAATATGGATAGGGTGTGAAGAAGGTTAAAGTTGATTGTAACATTATTATTTGCATTTGGTTGTCAATGCACAAAATATTTGATCCTCTTTTTCGCCTCATATGTTATTTGTGAACTTTTAGTACTGTTAGGGTGGAATCGTATAAACTTTCGGATCGTATTCTATCATCGTAAGAAAACTTGTGCCGCGTTTTGAGTTCATTTCGTGAGTGTGACACGATGTTTAGGTTCAACCGACAAACACGACATATTGGTTTCTTAGGCTAGTGTTATTTGATATCCTGACATATACTTTATGATTAACCTTGTGTTTGTAGAAAAGACTATTACATTACATCTAAAGAAATATATATTTGATTTATGTTTGTAGAACTTGTACATAGTTCAAGCTATCTCGTTGGAAAGATGATTAGATCATACATTAGCAAACAATTTATAAGTCTTTGCATCTAGACTTATCTGTCTTAGAGCAGCAACCGCCGCAATAACTCCAACCGCCGAGAATATCACTGCTATGCTCGAGTTTAACCAAAATAAGGGGCTTTGTTTTGACGGCTTGAATGTAAGATTATATAACACCACAGGTAAAACAAAATCAAGTGGCAAAAACCCGAATGCGCCTATCATTGCATTAATATCACCAAAAAAGGGCAACATTGCTGCTATTGTTGTTGCCAAGATCACAGATATTGATCTTGAAATCGCTCTCGGAATCACATTTCTTGCTGAGAATTCACTCCTTGTTGGATCCGCAAAGGCTCTTTCAAGAACTTCGTTTGTTGGTTGCAAGTAAACCTACGAAAGTGCAACAATGATATAATTTTAATACATTGTTTTGAAGACTTGGTTACGAGTAGTTAACGTACTTACTGCTGAGACAGCTGAGAGTTGTAGTATAGTAAAAATGTTGATCATCATGATGAACCATCTTGGAACCAATGGGTTACCATCATGGTCAATAAAGTTGCTTAGAACGAGGGCGGATGCTTTGTTACCAAAAGCCCAGTATCCGGAAACCGAAACACTCAAGAATGTTACTATGATCACCGTGTAGCAAATACACAAGCCTTTGAACATCTTCCCTTTAGTTGGAGGTGCAAGTGTTGCCTACACACAACACGCGAATGAGTCTAAATATTAAAAAATTGGACGCCTTGGTGCACCAAGACTCACCGGTCGAGGTGGTGACAAGACGAGTAAGTCAATGGATTGATAACGACTCAAAACATGGTCAAGTGGTAGTTTACTTGTATTTCCGGTATGATGCCATTTCCAAAAGTTGTGGAGATAATAGCCATTGCATTAAATATTCCGAAAATTCGTGTTTCATCATTGTTGCTTAAGGAGTAGTTTTTATGGGGTCCTTTTGAAGAATTTCCTAATAGAAACAAAAAAAAAAAAACATATATAAAAGAAATGATATTTTTATGATAATAATTACTCTAATTTAGATATTGTAATTTTTTTTACCTATGTAGATAGAAGCTGCAGCAGCAGATGCGCTATAGAGAAGACACAACACTAGAGAAATGAGGTTCATATAACGTAGCGAATGGAACGATGGAATTTGTGCCAAAATCAACATAAAAACCCCAAAAATAACAACAAATTCGTATAGCTTCATTGTTCCGTCTGAATTCCATAGCACGTATATTGCCTGCATGATACTTGTGTTACATATTCAAATCGGTCTAAAAAACCAAACCTCAAAGAATAGGATCATGGATTTCTTATTTTGTGGAATATTACTTGTAATAATCATCTATTCTTATCTACCTAAATTCTTGTGTTTAATCTTTATCCTAATTGCATATAAACTTCTTACCTTAAGGTAGTGGTGCACAAAAAACCCGAACCCAGACCCGAAAATAAAACCCGGAACCGGTTATTATAAAACCCGGGTTTTTCATACCCGAACCCGAACCCGACCTTACCCATAGGGTAGGGGTTGGGTATGCATTTCTGTTATAAAACCCGAACCCAGAACCGGGTTTTTTTATACCCGTTTTCAACCCGGGTTTTATGAGTACCCGGTTTCAACCCGAACCCGGAACCGGGTTTTTTCAATACCCGGTCCGGGTTTCCCAATACCCTGTTCAGGTTTTTTCGTTTTTTTTTTTTTTGTGTTTTTTCGAGTTTTGTACCTTGGTAATGGGCTAACGGCTATATAGCCGTTAGAAAGTGTATTATGATCATTTGTTTGGTTTACTTTGTATCTCTATACCCTATAAAAGGGGTCTTTGATGACGAACAATAAACGAAGACAATCAAGTTATTCAAAGCTATCTATGTTCATCATCTTATTTGATCCGGTTCAATGATTATTTAGGTGTCATGTATTTCTATGTTTTATGAAATAAAAAGGTTTTACATTTTATATTTCTATGATTTATCCCAAAAAATGAATACGCGAGGCATACCCGAACCCAACCCGATCCATACCCGAACCCGAAAATAGGGTATTATAATACCCGGGTATTAGAAAACCCGACCCGAACCCTACCCGAACCCGGGTATATAGGGTATACATTTTTTATATAAAACCCGGACCCAGACCCGACCCATGTATTGTCAATACTCGATTTTGTAGAACCCGATCATACCCGAACCCGGTTCCATACCCGGAACTGGGTATTCAGAAAACCCGATTTGTGCACCACTACCTTAAGGCATTGACCTCCCAAAAGGTGAAAACCCACCACAGTACCATAGCAGGCCGTAAATTGGATTGGGCCTACATAATATCTACTCCATCTTGGGCCTGCAAATTCAGCAGTTTGACATTAGTGACCATTCAAAGTACACACTTTTTTTCTTCTAAATTAAAGTTAAAGTCAGAACAAAATACAAATTTATACAGTATTAAAAACAAAGGTCGGTGATCCGGTCTTTGTTTTTTTGTTTTTTTTTTTTTTTTTCACTTGATGGTTCTATTGGACCATCTGTCCATCATCTGGTACACCACGTTTTCTTTTCCCCCTTATTTGTACAACAACAAACGTTCTCTCACTTTATGTTATCCAAGTACCACCGCCATAGGTTTCGTTATCAAACATTTTCCGGTCTCGATCAAACAAACAAGCTCTACTTTGAAAAGAAAAACGAGTATAAATCAAACGTAAGGTAAAAAAATTAGAGAGACAGAGAGAGAGATCCAGTCACCGGATGACGCGGCTATACTCCAACACCGCCGCAAGATATGTAGGCCGGAAAACCGCCGCAGCCGCGTCAAAAGCGAAAAAAAGGCGGTGTTGGTGGATGACGATGAGGAGATTTCCGGCAACAAATCGGCGACGATTTCATGATAACAGTCGTGATGACCGACGATGACAACAGAGAGTGGAGCCACCATTTTCTCCGACTCAGTTCGATGGTGGCGGTGGGGGAAGTGGTGTGATGGTGACAGGAAGTGGTGGTGGTGACTGTGACGGGAAGTGGTGTGGCGGTGGGGGAAGTGGTGTGGTGTCTGAGACCAAAAGAAGAAGTTTGATTCTAAATTAAGCTAACAAATATTGTTTGTGAGCTGTTAATTCAACTTAGCAAAGCTTACTAGACCAGACTTTATTAAACATTTGAAAAAGAGATTAATTGAGCCAGAATAGCACGTTTTTTTTTTTTTTTGTAGAAATTTTTATTTATATATAAACAACTGGCCGAGTTACATCAATATCGCAGGTAAGCGAGCAACAAGCTGCGCCGCTACCAACGTGTAATAAGTTTATGGCTCTTTACTCTAGAATGACTTAAAAATTTGTCAGGGTTCTTACTTAACAGTATTAAAACATGCTCTTCATGCAAAAGAAGAATCTCACCAAGTTTATAAACCAAACTCAAAAACTTAAAAAGTACTCGAGAGACAAAAAAGTGTCCTCGACGTGGGGTGCACCTCCCTTATTTGAACATGAAGTTGGTTTGTTTTCAAAATGTTTCGCTCGATATCTTATAGATATTTTTTTTTTATAATAATACTCTTATAAATCTTATAATTATATGATAATAGTTCTTATATAGATGATTCTAACGAACCATCACGTGTCAGCTTCAAACTCTTCTCCTAATTTTAATATTATATTAACATCTTGACATTTCATTTTATTGACATTACTTTTACGACTTTATACTATAATATGCGACACATTACTATATTTTTTTTTATCCATGTTGGTGGCACAAACTCCAAAAGAAGCAAGACGTAAATATTGATGATTGTGATGTCAATATGGAAAACAAACAAAACAAAGTCAAAGGTGATTTTCTTTTGTGGGCTTATTGTTGACCAAGAAAGCAGGTGATTTTCTTTTGTGGGCTTATTGTTAACCAAGAAAGCATGATTAAATACGGGGCTTTTTCTTGGAGGTTTTTTTCGGCCTGCCTTTTAATGACACACATGACATATATAAAATGGTTTTTGGTTTTGTCGACTTAGTAAGTTAGTATGTTATTAGATCGGATACGTTGAAACACGTATTTTAATAACGTTAACGTATCACATAACGTGCTGCCAGCTGTAAACAACTAAGACGTTGCCGCCGCAACGCGCGGCTATGGCAAGAATCTAGTTATGCATAATTTTGGATGGATTTATTCCGCTTTTGAGGAATGAAATATGATTGGAATACATGTAAAAGAAATATACAAATTACGTTCTATCAAATTTTGATTGTTAATAATAATATTGTTTAAGCAAAAACATATCATGATTTTTAATTTTGTAATTTATATCATTACAAATGACTATTTTCCTTATGTATATACTTTTGAGTTTTTAGGTCTTTAACATAAAATACAACATATATGAAAAAGAAAAAAATGTACGCTAGATCATATATTTTAACTTGATCCTACACTCGTCTTAAAGAGAAAAAAATTATCCACACTAGAATCAACAACAGACCAATCAGTTTTTTCCTACGGGGTCACTCTTTTAGGTTGTTAGACTTCTCATAACCAGACGTTAGAACTTTTGAACTAGGTCGGGTCATGGAACATAACAATGTTGGACTCTTAGAGAAGACAAGTTGAGCTATTACGCATTTTTCTGTCTGTAAATGTAAGTATGTAATAGTTTATTTGAATTAAGTCGACGTTTTCAACAAATACTACTTTCAAATATGTACAAACACGTTCTTTTTGTTGATATCATTAGGAAATTTTAGCAAGATACTGGAACTAATAATTAATATTAGGTCACCGGTTGCATTAAAATTTAAACTAAGTTATGGTGTTGTGGTTGTTTGGTAAGAAAATCAAAACATGTTACTATCTTTTTATCAAGTTTAGATATTAATAAAATGTATGTGGCATATTTTTAGTTTACGTAATCATCCCAATTGCTTTGTTATGTGCCTTAAGTCCAAGGCTTGATGCAAAACTACTATCGAGTCGGGGGTCTCATTGGACGCAGCCTCTCTATTCCTACGAGGTAGAGGTAAGGCTGTCTACATATTACCATTCTCATACTCTACCTTAGCTTTGCTATTGTGGGATTTACTGAGTATGAAGATGATGATGAATTATCCCAATAAATAAAGTGCGATGTTACCTAAGACATCATATGCCATGTCACGAAACCGAAGATGTCGGTGACCCAACTCGGCATGGTGTTCAAGGACAAGAGAAATAAGGTTATACGAATAGAAAGTCACGATTGCTCCAATCACCAATGACAACACACCGGCGGTCCATCCTAGCGATGCAAATGCATATGGTAGACTCAACAACGACGGTGCTACAATGGACGTCGTCAAATGATAGCCGCTATGCCACCATGACCCTGCCACATATTACATTAGATCCATTCATTTGAAGTGGATAAATATTCGTAGGATAAGTTAACACAATGTAAATTGAAAGATAATAATCTTACACAAATTTCTAGTATAACATATATAACAATCAACAATGGTTCTAACAAAATGTATAACGTGGTTTGTATGGTAAATCGGTTATTTAAATTAGCATCTTTTTTTGGGTAAAACAAAACCATGATAGTAAGTCATTACTAACTCGCTAGTAAAATTTATAAGAATTCACAAATTTTATATTTAGCAGCCAAAATGTAATCGAAACGAATCGAATAAACACAAATGAAGGCTTGTTCATGTTCACCCTCTTAACTTTAACCAAACAAAAGAAAGAGACGAACACTTAAACAAACAAAATTCTCTACTTTTATTTGTCCGTTTAGACAAAATGAACATGTCCATGTCCGCTTTTATTCATTCATTAATATTCTAAACAATATAAATGAAAGAAATGAACACACGGCCGGCCCATAGCAAGTGCCGGGTAGACGACCGTTCTTTGCCCAAATCGAAATAGGGCCCAAAAAATTTATATGTTTTTATATATATTTATTAGAAAAAGTATGTTTTCAAAGAAAAAAAAACTTATGGCCTAAATTTCTAAAGCAAAAATGTTAAAGCCCAACTGTTTAGAAGCCCAACTATTTCGAAACCCAACTGTTTCGAAGCCCAACTGTTTTTGCCAATCAAATTCAGAAGCCCAACTGTTTTTGGCAATCAAGTTTAGAAGCACAAATGTTTTAGTGTGTAATGAGTTAATGACTTGACCCAAATCAATAAACAAACACATTGGATTAATAAATAGGGCCCAAATTTTTTATCTCGCACAAGGCTAATTTTTTTCTTCTTTTTTTGATCTTCGGAGACGGCCGTGATCATTGTAATGCATTTAGTTCCTAGCTAACAAATCTAATGGTTTTAGCATGTCTAAGTTAAGGATTAAATGTGTTACAAAGTGCAAACTACAGAGACCATCCATGTACTTTTGGCAAAAGTTGTGGACTAAATGCGTTACAAAATGCAAACCACAACGACCATCTGTGTACTTTTGGAAAGCTAGGGACCAAATCCAAAATTTTGGTTAACCATACGGAGTATCCATGTACTTTACTCTTATTATTATATACTATTTTTTCGATGAACATTAATGTTAACAAATTCTTAAGTAAATAGGTTTGTTTACATTAAATTAAAAAGAATTAAATGTGTAGTTGTATTTACCTGTTTTTTCTCAACATTTCAAAATAAAGTATCTTTTATACCATAAACTATACCGAGTATGACACCATAACAAATCGAACTGTAACGGCCGAACGATATCGGTAATACAATATTTTTTAATACCATAAACTATACAGAGTATTGACACCATAACGAACCGAACTATACCGACCGAACGATATCGGTACTGGTATCGACATTCATTTTTATGATTTTTGATCAGTACCATAACGAACCAAGCCCATACCAACCAACCAACCAACTAACATGAGTAACCAACATCATCATTCATATTAATGGCCAGTGGTATCCATTGCACATATTATTTTATTCAAACCAATTAAACCCAACCTCACATCATATATAGTAAGAAGTATCATACAAAAAGGAGTTTAAAAATAAAATAACAAAACAAAGAGATAACATGTTATATCTATTGCTTAATGGAGAACTTAAATTCATGAACTTAAACATATGACCAACTAAAACTGGAAATTAATAAAAGATCATGTACCTTTGGATTTGAGAACAAAAAGAGCACCGGCATCAAGGTGTTGTTTGTGATGGTCGGTGGTGGTGGAAAATGTTTTGATGGTTTCCTCTTGCAATGCTCCAGTATCGGAGTCTATGCGAATTGTGCTCATCTCTCTCTCTCTCTCTCACACACACAAAGAGAGAGAAAAAATGATTACTTTTAATCGCATACAAACAAAGTGTTATATATCAACTTAATTAAATATAAATTGTTGTCTTAATCAAACTTGACTTACAATGTTTAAGTCTTAGGTTTACATCGGAATAATAATAATAATAATAATAATAATAATAATAATAATAATAATAATAATAATAACTAGAATTATCACCCGCCGTAATGCGGCGGTGATTCATTAGTTATATATCATGTTAGATGAAAGACAAATGTTTTTCACATGACCACGAACCTATGTGTAAAACTGAGAAAAAAATAACTAAGTCGATCTCTGACATGTCAAGCAGGAAAAAAATACGTTGAACCCACACGCACGTTGCGGCGTGTTAACTCGGAACTTAGAACGACACGTTAAACAGAGAACTTATGAAAGATGAAAAGTATATAAGAGAATAAAGTTGAAAGTAAAAAAAAGTGTTGAGATTAAATTGCGAAAGATGAAAAGATTTGGGTTGAAAGTAAAAAAAATTAAAGGGGTTAAATTGCAAAATATGAAAACTTTTGAATTAGAAGTGAAAAATCAAATTAATCAAAGGGGTTAAAATACCAAAGATCGAAACTTTAGACTTAAATTGTCAAAGATTGAAACTTTAGAGTTAAAAAAGAAATCAATTTCAGATTATGGAAACAAAAGAGATAAATAGATTTAGTTAAATTGATGTTTAATATTATTATTATTATTATTATTATTATTATTATTATTATTTAATAAGATAAATAAAAAAAATAAGGGTGATAAATTACCAGAGAATGACACGTGTCCAAAAAAGATTTTTGTTTATTAGTATAGATAGATAATAACAATAACAATAACATAACTATAATAGTAATAGTAATTAAAGGGTGTTGCTTTTCCCATTATTTGGTGGAGTGGTAAAGCCAATGAAGATAAGAACTAGGCATCCTTTGGAGGTCGTAAGTTCGAATCCGAGTCAACAGGGGTTTTCGGCACACTATGTGTAATGATAGAGAGTCTCGGCTCTTGTGGCGGCGCAATGTCTGTCAAATGACAGTTGGCGGTATGGTTTCCCATGAGGACACAAACGGAGAGGTCTCATTAAGGCGGTGTTATGCCCCTCTGTGAAGAATGCGTTGGTAATACTTGAGATGCAATGAGATGCAACATTACTTATGTCCCAGTATCTCCTATGTACATAGAATAGAACAAAACGATGTGGGATTTTCCCAAAGCATTAACGATGCATCAAAAAAGACAAATTGAATTTCTTTTGAGAAGGTGTATTGTGACAGTTCAAATTCGGGAAACATCTAACATAAAACGACATATTCCCAAGTGTTTACGTTTTAACCATGATAAACTCACTCAATAGAAAATAAGTGCCACTTAAGATCAATCAATCTATAAGGAGATGTTAATGTATTATATTATTAAACACAATAAGGAGATGTTAATGTATTATATTATTAAACACAACTACACTTTCAATTAATCTTCAACATGAGGTACAAAAGATTTACATAAGATTTTATGTGGTGATGTGAAACCTATATTAACACAACAAAGCATAGTAATATAGTTAAAAGGTTAATTTTGCAAGATATCCTAACATTATAGTATTTGATTTTTTTTATGTTTGTATAATAGACTATATTACATTCTATGTTAGAAATAAGTGTTGATTTATGCTTTGTAAAAATTTTACATAATTTAATTTAAGCAATCTTATAAGAAGATAATGAAATCATACATTAGCAAATAATTTATTAGTCTTGGCATCTAGACTTATTTGTTTTTACTGCTGCTATTGTCGCAGTAACTCCGATCATTGAGAATATCACCGCTATGGTGGAATTTAACCAAATCAAGAGTGTTTGCTTTGACGGTTTGAATGTGAGATTAAAAAAAATTGCCGCTATTGTTGTTGCCAAGATCACGGATATTGATCGTGAAATCACTCTCGGAATCACATTTCTCACCAACAAATATTCTTTCAAGATCACTAGTTGGATCAACAAATATTCTTTCAAGAACTTCGTTTGTTGGTTGCAAGTAAAGCTCTAAAAGAACGAATTCACAACAATGATTTTTTATTCACTGCTTTAAAAGATTATGTTAATAACATACTTACCACTTAGTGGTGAAGCTTGAAAATTTTCACCGGGGAGTCAAAAGTCACCGAACCTAAAGTATATACCAATTTTTTTTTTTTTGCAAATCGAATCAAATTTGGTTTTCAAATTGGGTTAGCATCCAGAACTAGTTCCGAATTATATTCGCAAATCGAATCTAGATTGTGGTTTTCGAATCCATCGAGCTGAATTTTTGTATTTGAACTACATATATAACTTTTATTTAAACACCATTTTTGTTCGTGTTTTATTAACTTAGAAAGTCTTAAACCAAAACATATTGACCATCTTCAATTTTTTTATTTTGTGTTTTAAAAAGACTGATTAAAAGCAAAAGGTGTGAAATTAATTTGTATTAAGAGTTTTTTTTTTTTGAACGGTAACAAACTATATATAAATATAGCGTCAGCCAGAGGCTGAAAGGGAATAACAAAAGGTAGTTAAGAGCAATTTAGATAGTATAAATTAGCAACAAGTTGATGGATTGAGGTATTGTACCCCATGCATTGGGGGTTTTTTAAAAAAATGATATTACACTTTTAACCCAAAACTATTCGTTTTACGTTTCGTTCTAAATTTTGCGAGTTAACACGGCATAATATGCGTGTGTGGTTCAACGTTTTTACGTTTTGTTATACGTTTCGTTCTAAATTTTGCGAGTTAACATGACGCAAGGTACGTGTGTGGTTCAGTGTGTTTACGTCATCTATTTTTTCCCGTTTAACAAGTTCGTCGCAACGCGCGAGCCTAAATCGAGTTAGTTATTATTTTCTATGTTTTATATGTCGGTCTAATCCACATTAAGACGCCACAACTTCAATGTTGATGATCGTTAGCTATAATATGGTATTAGTGCTATTTGTCACAGTTTTACGCCGTACCATTAATTTAGAAACAAACCTTGAGACATTGACCTCCCAAAAGGATATTACCCACCACAGCACCATAACAGACCATGAACTGGATTGGGCCCACATAGTATTTACCCCATCTTGGGTCTGTCGATTTCACGATTTGATTTGGGTTACTATTCAAAACACAAACACAATTTCGTTTTTTCTTTGAATAAAATACAAATCACGCATAATTGTGGAAAAAGAAATATGTTGTAAGACAAAAAATAATAATACATATAGTATTACGATCAAATATAAATGCTCCTTATTGTAAGAATGGTATAAAGTCTTTTAAAAAAACCTACCACAAAAAAAAAAAAAAAAAAAAAAAATCTAAACACCCACCACCACCCAAAAACCTAACCCCCCCCCCATTTTTTTATCGAGAGAAGGTGTGGGTGTGTGTGTGTGGCTCGGAAGCACGGAAACGCCTTGGAGGTGCCGTCTCCCGTCCCGGGGACTGCTAGGGGACGGAAACGGCACGGGGACGGCCGGAAAACCTCCCCGGCATGTTGGGTACGACGTGGAAACGTGCTGCAGAAGGGGACGGCGTTTGGGGACGTGCAGGAAACGTTTCCGGCATGTTTCCGTTTATTTTTTTTTTGGTTTAAAAAAAAAACAAATAGACAATCTCGATGTTCCAAAACGCCTTCCATTGATTTGTAAAAAGCAAACTGGAATGATGAATTAGGGTTCCGGTCAATGTCCAGGAAGAAGGGGAAGAAGAAACAACGACCACTAAGTTTTTGTCTTTTTAGGGTTTAAATTAGTTTAGTTATTTCAACATTTAACCCCTATATTTTTACTAGTTTACATTTAAACCCTAAAACTTGTAATTTTTTTACATAAAAGTGTAAAAATAGTTTGTGTATTTAAACATTTAACCCTTTCTATCTTTACTAGTTTATATTTGGTTCTTAAACTTATAAACTTATACATAAGAAGTATAAAGTAACATTACATCAATATATAACTATTTGGGGTTTTGTGTTACATTATCTTTAATATATATTTATTTTTTTATATGTTTTTATTCCCGTCCCCGCTTCTTGAATTTTTTAGTTTTACCGTTTCCCGTTCCCGTACCTGTCCCGTACCCCGTTCCCGTACCCTGTTCCCGTACCCTGTTCCCGTACCCGTCCCAGTGCATCATAGTTGTGTGTGTGTGGGGGGGGGGGTTTAGATTTTTGGGGTGGTGGTGAGTGTCCCCCCAATCACCCACCCATTTTTTTGTCGAGAGAAGGTGTGGGTGGGTGGATGGGGGGGGGGTTAGATTTTTGGGGTGGTGGTGAGTGTTTAGGATTTTTTTTGGAGGGGGGGGGTTTAGGTTTTGGGTGGTGGTGGGGTGGGGTGGGGGTGGGTGTTGAGGTTTTGGGTGGTGGTGTAGTGGGTTTAAGTTTTAGGTTATTAGACACTTGTCACTCTATAAATTCTTTTTACACTTCTTACAATTAGGAATCTTTGTAGAATAACTTAAACCCAAATCATCATAACAACTTTCTTTTAGAGTTAAGAATTCCTTATAAAAGTTAAAAATCACTTTAAAAAGTCATGCTAAATGGTCTATATTATTTAGCAAATTAAATCGTGTTATGGTGTTGTGGTTGGTAAGCAAATGAAACTAGTATTAAGCACCCTCGCGTTGCGGCGGGGGTGAGCACTAATGTCAGACTACTGTCAGCGACCACGGACACTGAAGTTGCGGTGTTAATGCGAAGAAATTAAACCGAAACGTAAAACATAGAATAAAATAACTAAGTTGATCTAGGACTCGCGCGTTACGATGAACCACGTCTATTTTTTCTCGTTTGACAGGTTCATCGTAATCTATATATAATATATATCATTACCACTATACAAACCATAATGCATACATTACAACAACCATTGCATCAATATGTTGCAAATTATATTTATACAAGATTTTGGCTAAATTAATTAGATTATTATAAATAATAATAATTTATAAATAAAACAACACAACTTTGAATGGATCAAGCCGATTGAATATGGTAAGATAATGAAACCATTATTTGATTAGGGTACAACCACTTATGCACAATTTACAACCATACATGCATACAAAACAGATTGAATTTGGTAAGGTAATGAAACCATTATTATTTGATTAAGGTACAACCACTTAAGCACAACTTACGACCTATATTTGATTAAGATACAACCATTTAAATACAACTTACAACCAAAGATGCACACAAATGTTTCAAATTAATAGTATATAAATATGTTAACCTTTTATTGTTATGGCAAATTGGATTTAAATAATCCCAACTCACTGTTATTGGTCAATAATAATCCCAACTCATTTAATCACCAATAATAATCCGAACTATTCACTTTTGTTTGTAAAATACTCCCAGTTAAAAAAACACTAACTAGGTTAAACAATTGCTGATGTGGCTTGCCACGTGGCAAATTTTGATGACGTGGCAGCTGATGTGGCAGTCTACGTGGCATATTTTGATGACGTGGCAGCTGATGTGGCAGTCTACATGGCATATTTTGATGACGTGACAGCTGATGTGGCAGGTGACGTGGCAAGCCACATCAGTAATTTTTAACCTAGTTAGTGTTTTTTTAACTAGGAGTATTTTACAAACAAAAGTGAATAGTTCGGATTATTATTAGAGATTAAATGAGTTGGGATTATTATTGGCCAATAACAGTGAGTTGGGATTATTTGAATCCAATTTGCCTATTGTTATTATCAATAAAAAATATAAGTATGTTCCAATTATATATCAATAAATGGAAGTAAGATGTTACCTAAGATATCATAAGCCATGTCATGAAACCGGAGATGACGGTGACCCAACTCGGCCTGGTGTTCAAGAACCCGATAACCCACCCGTCCGTAGGCATGGTGATGAAATTACCGGTAAAACTCGTTTGACTCAAGGATCGAACCCAGGTTACCATGAGTCTTCTATCATTGCCCACCAATGCCTCACTATACACCAAGTGGGAGTTAAACCTGCATCTCGCAAGAGAAATGCAAGTCTTCTACCACTTGATCTAGTGATCATTGGCAATACTTGAGCACATTATTCAAACCATGACTCTTTTCAGTATATCTATAGAAATAATTGTACATAGTTTACGCAATCTCGTTAGAAAAAAAATGAGATCATACGTTAGCAAACAATTTATAAGTCTTGGCATCTAGACTAATTTGTCTTACGGCTGCAACCGCCGCTGTAACTCCGACCACCGAGAATATCACCGCTATGCTCGAGTTTAACCAAAACAAGGCATTATGCTTTGATGGCTTAAATGTAAGATTATAAAACACCGCCGGTAACACAAAATCAAGTGGCAAGAACCCGAAGGCTCCTATCATTGCATTAATATCTCCAAAAAAAGGCAACATTGCTGCTATTGTTGTTGCCAAGATCACAGACATTGATCTTGAAATCACTCTCGGAATCACATTTCTTGCTGAGAATTCACTCCTTGTTGGATCCGCAAATGCTCTTTCAAGAACTTCGTTTGTTGGTTGCAAGTAAACCTGTAAAAGCACAAGGATGATATAATTTTAAATCACTAAAGATTCATTTAATATCGACTAAACTGCCAAAATGATCTCTGATTTTGCTAGATTAGTTCAAAACTCAAACCTTTTGAATCTGGGTCCATGTGGTTTCAATTTTGTTACCATTTTCATCCAAAATCAAAATCTAGTCAGATTTTTCAGTTAACATCCAGCTTTTCGGTCTTTTTCTTCCCTTTTAATGAAGGGCAAAATGGTCTTTTAACGATTTATCACAACAAATTAAAAGAATCTGACCATTTTGCCCTTCATTAAAAGGGAGGAAAAAGATAAAAAAGTTGGATGTTAATTGAAAAATCTGGCCAGATTTTGCTTTTGGATAAAAATGGCAACAAAATTGAAACAACATGAACCCAGATTCAAAAGGTTTGAGTTTTGGACTAAAGTGCCAAAAATGACCAAACCTCAGGGACCATTTTGGCAGTTTACTCTTTAATACCGGTTAACAAACATACTTACCACTGCAACAGCTGAGAGTTGGAGTATGGTAAAGATGTTAATCATCATAATGAACCATCTTGGAACCAGTGGGTTACCATCATGGTCAATAAAGTTGCTTAAAACGAGCCCCGCGGATTCGTTACCAAAAGCCCAGTACCCAGAAACCGCAACGCTAAAGAATGTTACTATAACCACTGTGTAGCAAACACATAAGCCCTTAAACATCTTCCCCTTAACCGGTGGCGCAAGTGTTGCCTAGACAATTAGTCCAAAAAAGGTGCTATCAAGTTCAATGTTATATATATATATATATATATAGGATAAGGATCATGTGAGAAGTGATAGGCTAGTTGAGAAACTTGAGAAGCATTCTGGACCACACATTTTTCTAAGCCTTTCGTAATATACACATATGTATAGTTTAAAATTGACTATATACATATGTGTATAACTCAATATACATATATGTATATAGTCAATTTTAAACTATACATATGTGTATATTACGAAAGGCTTAGAAAAATGTGTGGTCCAGAATGCTTCTCAAGTTTCTCATATAGGGTGGACTTCTCTTAGGATCCCTACCCTATATATATATATATATATATATATATATATATATATATATATATATATATATATATAGGGGCTGCTAGAATAAGAACCACCCCGAGTTGTAAGAACCGCGAGAACTACACCCCACGGAGCGCCGTTCGCCATGATTTTTTTTACAAGTAGATGTGTGTATTATAAACACAGCCGTAAAAAATCATGGCGAACGGCGCTCCGTGGGGTGTAGTTTTTTACACCACAAGTTTGGTGTTTTTTAATTTTTTTTCTTTTTTCTTTTTTTTTTCACCAAACTTGTGGTGTAAAAAACTACACCCCACGGAGCGCCGTTCGCCATGATTTTTTACGGCTGCGTTTATAATATACACATCTACTTGTAAAAAAAAATCATGGCGAACGGCGCTCCGTGGGGTGTAGTTCTCGCGGTTCTTACAACTCGAGGTGGTTCTTATTCTAGCGGCTCCCTATATATAGGTATATATATATATATAGAGAGAGAGAGAGAGAGAAAGTGTAAAATACATTACGGCTTAACGTATATCACGACAACGTGCGTGATTTTATTCTATAACATGCGTGATTATTGTTTTCAACATGCGTGATTTTGGATTTTTGGGTTATAATGTGCGTGATTTTAAAATGAACATACGTAATTATCTGTCGTACGTGATGTACGTTAACCGTAATGTACATATATATTTGTATATAGCATTAGTGGGTTTAATAGTAGTTTACTTGTATTTCTGGAATGATGCCATTTCCAAAAGTGGTGGCAATAATCGCAATTGCATTAAAGATTCCAAAAATTCGTGTTTCAACATTGTTGCTTAAGGAGTAGTTTTTATGAGGTCCTTTAGAAGAATTCCCTGAAGAGAAACAAACAAAAATGGTAAATATATTAAAAATGGTGATATTTTTATAGTAGTAAAGTTTAAATATAAGTTATAAAAGTTGGACCTATATATATAGAAGCAGCAGTAGCAGAGGCACTGTAAAGAAGACACAAGACTAAAGAAATGAGGTTGATATGACGGAGGGAATGGAATGATGGAACTTGTGCTAAAATTAACATTAGAGCCCCAAATATAACCACAAATTCGTATAGCTTCATTGTTCCATCTGGATTCCATAGCACGTATATTGCCTGTACCCACAGAGTGTAAGTTATTCGAATAGGATTTGAAAAAAAAAATGTATATTAATTCAAATCGCAAAAAAAGAAAAATGAATATTCAAATCGCACTAACATAATTTGGTTTATGAAATTGCGAATCGGAATGGCAATTGAAGCAAATTATGGATTCGACTTTCTATTAGAATTCGAATATGTGATTTTCAAACTGTTTCCAACAGGATATTCAAAGTGCACATGTGTGTCTATATATATATCAATGGTCCGAATTCGAAAAGGTTTTTAATTCTTATTCGAATGCTTAATCACTTTAAAAAAAACCCCATTATAATCTCAACTTTTTAGTTTTATATGAATAAATATGTCCACTAATAAAAACTCAATAAAAAGTCTCTTTAAGACTTTACTTGTAATAAAGTTTACTTTTTATATTATAAATAATCTTTTTGTTAGGTTTTTGTAAAGAAAAAAAAACTCACAGCAAAAAAAAAAAATATAAAGTATAGAGATGAATCCAAACTCCAAAGACACTGATCTAAAGCAAAATGTGAAAAAAAAAATATATCATAATGTATTGGGGTATTGGATTTTAATAATCCCAAGTTTCACTAATTGGCCGGTAATAATTCCAACTTCAAAAATTGCCTACAACAGTCCCAACTTGTAAGATTTTGGCCACCAATGATCCTTGTCTAACTGGGTTATAACCCAGTTAGTTTTTTGAAGTTTTGAGCGGCGGAGAAGGTCACTAGAGGTTGGAGATGACAAGTGGTGGTCTCCTTCGGTGGTTTCAGGGGTAAAGAAGGTCGTCGGAATAAGTTGCAGGTCACCGGAGTTGCGTAGATGGTGGAAATTTTAAACTTTTGAGAAGCGTAGAAGATTACAGGAGGTCGGAGATGATTGGTGGTGGTCTCGTTTGGTGGTTTCAGGGGTAAAATGGGTCGCCAGAAGAATAAGTTGCAGGTCACCAGCCCAACAAGGTTATAACCCAGTTAGACAAGGATCATTGGTGGCCAAAATCTTACAAGTTGGGACTGTTGTAGGCAATTTTTGAAGTTGGGATTATTACCGGCCAATTAGTGAAACTTGAGATTATTAAAATCCAATACCCCTAATGTATTTGAAGCTTTTCATTTCTTGATAATGATGTATTAATAGTTATTTATTAGCAGAGTAATCAACTCTAATACACATCAACCTTGAGGCATTGACCTCCCAAAAGACATTGGCCCACCACCGCACCATAGCAGACCATGAACTGGATTGGGCCCACATAGTATCTACCCCATCCTGGGCCTGTCATACCAAATTTTATTTTAGTAGATGATTTATTAAGTGCAAGTCAGAAACATTAAAAAGTCCTACAAAATACAAATTGTACATACTTTTGATAGTTTTCTCTCTCTTTTCTGGAAAATGAATTGTTTTGAAAAATTAAAAAGGAAGTACACAATATATTTTTTTTTTCGTTGACATACTATATATTTTTTTATCTTAGGATTTATAGTTTTCTAAGCAAAAACATATCGATCTTCCGTTGGATCTTTGCAAACATAAGATTTCGCCCATGATCCCGATTTCTAGGTTTTAGGATCGTAATATCTTGATCCGATATCGCATTACTTAAGTATGTAAGTTATAAAACTATAAAAGAGTAAACTTTATTAAAATAAAATAACATATAACCTAATTGGCTTTTATATTACTGAAAATCATGTTACAGTATTGCCATTATGTTTATAAGTTTTTAGGTATTTAAGATAAGATAAACACATGAAAATAAAAGCTTAAGGCTTAATTAATAGATCTGAAATAAGTTATATGTTTTTATTGAAATAGATCTGAAATAAGTTATATGTTTTTATTGAAAATATAATATTAACAATTACAACTAAATATGGTCGGCACAAATAAAACAATATTTGTTAAAGGAAAATGAATAAATGCGGCAGCTTTCACGTTATCTTCATTGGGGTCTGTTTTTTTTTACCAATAAGATAGGTTTGCATCTCATAATGTTTTTTTTTTTTTTTTTTTTTTTTTTTTTTTTTTTTTTTTAAGTCAAAAGAAGTCCAGTCATCCAGGTATACCCATAGGCAAAAAGCCACATACATCCGTGATCACGAACAACATTGATGACTCGAGCTGTCACTAATTCCGGAGAAACCTATCACCTGAAGACCCTAACCCCTGCTTGTGCACATGACATTATTTCCCAAATAAAAATCCTAAAATCATTATCACTAATTTCTAATTCCCTTTGTTATACCATGTTATTAGTAATCATATAAAGTATGTTCTTATTGATCCCGATAAATAAAATACCATGTTACCTAAAATATCGTATGCCATGTCACGAAATCGTAGATGGCGATGACCCAACTCGGCGTGGTGCTCAAGAACGAGAGAAATAAGGTTATATGAATAGAAGGTCACCAATGCTCCAATCACCAACGACAAAACTCCGGCAATCCATCCTAGTGATGCAAATGCAAATGGTAGACTTAACAACGGCGGTGCTACAATGGACGTCGTCAAATGATATCCGCTATGCCACCATGACCCTGCCACATATCACATTATATCCATTAATAACTTGAACTGGATAAATAATTATAGGGTAAGTTGTAACAACGCAAACCATAAGTTAATGGTTGTACTCGATTCTTAGTAGCATCATCACACGGTGTTTGGTTGATATATATAAATGAATCCATGTATTTCGGAATCCTTCAAACCCATCATAAAGGATATGCTTAGACCATGGCGTGAAGCTGTGCACAAATGGCAAAGATAACGCCCCAATATGCTCCGTATACCGCCCCCTGGGGCGTGATCTTCAGAAAATGGGTGTTGGCGTGATTGTGAAAAAGTCTGATGAGGGGCTTGATCTTGAAAGGAGAGCTTGATGCCACATGTCACATAACCCCCAAAATACAAGATAGGAACATTATCATAACGCCTCACTACACTTGGTCTTATAGTGTTCTTTTCATACTAATTTTCGTTACATTTTATTTTGTCATCAAACCAATTACCTAGATTCTTAATATGTCATCACTACAAACATTTATATGGTCACATGTTGTTTAGTATAGAATCAATATACCACGTTTTCATCCTCATTTACAGGAGTTATATCTCATGAATTTGTCTTTTACTAACATGTGAAGTTATTACTCATCTCATGGGCCATAACACGTTAAAGTCAAATATGTACAAATAAATAAATAAATAAATAAATAAAATGGGATGGGTTTAGCTTATCCCAAGTCTGGATATAATCTTGGATATAGTGGAATGACACAACACAACACCTAAGTTTACATACGTGTGTTTAGCGAAACCAGGTATTCACACGTAGAAAAATTTTAAAGTTACATAATTTTTTGATGTTTGTATAAAAATCTAAAATGCATTTATGGTATTTTTGACTTTTTGATATAGTTTAGACTTTAGGCCACACGGGGCGGTCCCGTGATGGCAATGTATAACGCGTGAAATGGTCACGCTACACCGCCGCCGGTGTGTTGAACACGCGTGGAATTCACAACGCGTTAAGCCGGTCACGCGTTGAACTTTTGATTTTTTCGAACGTTGGATCATTTGACCGTTTTAAAACGGTAACAATGTTTAAAAAAATAAAAAAAAACCTTTCAACCATTTATCTATTTAACATCTCCATTTCAAACAATTTTTCACACACCAATCTACATCCTTTAAACCCATTTCACACAATTTTTATATCTTTCTCAAATGGAATTCCCTACGGATTCGACGTTTCCGATGTCTAGCGATACCGATACCGAGTCGTCTTCCGACAACGACACGCTAAACTATTTTGTGTCGGTGTATAACGAGCTTGATGCCGAGTCGTCCTGCCCAAAGAAGAAGATGGTCGACCGTGATCGTATAAGTGCCAACGAAGTTTTGATGAACGATTATTTTGTGGAAAACCCGCTATACAATGCCGAAACGTTTAGAGATCGGTTTCGTTTACCCAAAGAATTATTTTTAAAGATTGTTGGAGACATCGAAGCAAGCGAGGAATGGTTTCAAGAACGTTACGATGCGAGGGGCAAACCAAGTTTCACGCCGATACAAAAATGCACGTCCGTCATTCGCCAACTAGCGACAGGTAACCCACCCGATCAATATGATGAATACCTAGCTATGTCTGAAAGAACTTCACGTGAATGTTTGCAATTTTTTTGCAATGCGGTCATTAAGTTGTATGCTAACGAGTTTTTACGTAAACCGACGAGCCACGACATCTCACGTATTTACGCCGCACACGAGGCTAGATGGCATTTTCCCGGGATGCTCGGTAGCATCGATTGTACACATATCGAGTGGAAAAATTGTCCAAGAGAGTTGCGAGGGGCGTATGTGAGGAGAGACATCAAAAGACCAACCATCATACTAGAAGCGGTGGCGTCGAATGATTTATGGATTTGGCATTCGTATTTCGGTGTTCCAGGTTCAAACAACGACATCAATGTGTTGCACACGTCGCCGTTGTTCCAAAGCGTAACGGATGGTACCGCACCTTCCTCTCCTTTCTATGTTAACGGTCGACATTACAGACGAGGCTTTTATCTTGTGGATGGTATCTACCCGTCTTGGTCTGTTTTTGTGAAAGCTCCCTCATTTCCTGTCGAGGCTAAAGAAAAGGCGTTAAAAAAATTGCAAGAACCGGCAAGAAAAGATGTTGAGAGGGCCTTTGGTTTTTTAAACACCGACCGGTTCGTTCGATGACCAAGAAAGCAATACATAGCATAGTGTATGCATGTATCATATTGCACAATATGTTGATCAAACACGACGGACGTGCAATATCCCCGGATTGGGTGCCGGATCCTCCTACACAAGTTCAAGTTCCACAAGATATCCATTTACAATTGCGTAACGAAGAAACTCACTTTCGGTTGAGATTCGATTTAATCGAACTAGTAGGTTCTCTAGGTTTGGAGTTTCCGGATTCGGACGAGGAGTAGGTTTTTTTTTTTTTTTTTTTTTTTTTAAAAAAATTGTATGTTTCTAGTATGTTAAATTGGAGTAGGGTTTTTTTTTAAAAAAAAAATTGTATGTTTCTAGTATGTTAAATTGAAGTAGTATGTTTTAAATTTAATGAAATTTTTAATTTTAGTGTTTTATTGTTAATTTATAATTTTAAAATGAAAATTAAAAAAAAAATTGGGAGTGATAGAATTCCATCACTAGTGATTCCACCCCTCCTACATTTCTATCACTAGTGATGGAAATTTGATTGATGACATGGCATGATTTTATTGGACATTGAGAGTGATAGATTCTATCACTAGTGAACCACCCCTAGTCCCCTTAGACAGACCGCATGATATTTTCGTGTTGGATTTAATACATTTTTAACAGTGGATATTTTCATTTTCATTAGACTAGACCATATGGTTTGCTTTCGCGGCACTGTAATCTCACCCATTTTGGCGGCCCTTCCTCATCCTGTCATAATCAAAGGGGGCGCTATGGCATGCCTACGCCAATGAGTTGGCAGACGCTATGACATGCCTCCCCATCACAACCAATCAGATTTCTTTTCTTTTTTGTTTTTTTTTCTTTGAATTAAATGCCATTTTAGTCCCCGTGGTTTGAGCCATTTTGCCAGTTTAGTCAAAAGGTTTTATTTTTCGTCTGTGGGTCCAAAAAATTTCATCGTTGCCATTTTAGTCCACCGGGTTAACTTCATCCTTTTTTTTCTGTTAACGAGAAGAGTAATTCGGTCATTTTATATGTAATTCTGTTAACTATAAAGGCAATTAGGCCTTATAAAATCACCAAATTGCCCTTCTCGTTAACAAAATAATTGATGAAGTTAACCCAGTGGACTAAAATGGCAACGGTGAAACCTTTTTGGACCCAGATACGAAAAATGAAACTTTTGGACTAAATTGACAAAATGACCCAAACCACATGGACTAAAATGACATTTTTATATATAGTAAATGAGGGCTTTAAAGAGTTTTATTCCACACCATACAAGTTAACAATAACGCCTTCGATTATATGTCGTCTACGTGCTCTGATAAACCACTTAGCCTTACTATTAATACGATTACATACGAGTCAATTATATCAATGATTAATAAAACATATCTATACATCACATAACCACAATAAATTATATATCACATACCAGGAAAACCATTAGTAATGATTTATATTAGTCACACATCAAAACTGAATCGTTTTAACTTTTAAACCGAACAAATAATATTTAAAAAAAAAGTTTAAATATAATAAAAGATCTCACTTTTTGGTCCGGTTTTAATCCGTTTGAAAATTTTAAAACCATAAATCAAATAGTTCGTTACGACCAATGGGGTGGTGATCCATTGGCAAGGCAAAGCCTTTAAACACCTTGATAGAGAGATCTTGGATTCAAGTCTCATAGACGACACAGAATAAAAGAAATTTGTCGTTCAAAAAAGGTCTTATACATCCATATCATATGATCCGTTTTAATAAACATCAAACATGTGTTTCAATTCAAATACAATCAGCCACAATATAATCAATCAAGTGCACCGGATAATAAAAAAACCAGACGGTTAAACAAACCGATGATTGGTTCAGACGATTTCATGGTTTTAAACCGAACTGAGAACAGCCATGCTCCAAATCATAAAAATTAAGTTTGAAATCTGTTGATGCATCGGATGTGGGGTCAAGTTGTAAGTTACATATATGATATTATGATCATGATAATTAACTTAGAAGAACACAAAAAGAATATATAGAGAAATTAGGATAATTATAACAATTAACTTGAACTTTGAACTTGTAACTATTTAAAAGAAGAAATGATGTACCTTTGGACTTGAGAACAAAAAGAGCACCGGCATCAAGTGGTTGTTTGTGATGGTCGTTGGTGGTGTTGGTGGTGGTGGAAAATGCTTGAGCTTCTTTGGTGTGTTCTCCATGCACTGCTCCAATGGAGCCTGTGTGAACTGTGTCCATATATCTCAGGGAGGAGAAAAGAGAGAGAGAGCTAGGGTGAGAGGAGATGAAAATGGCACCTAAAATGATTAGTTTTGAATATGTTACAAGGGTCTTCTATAGCCATATGTTTCTTTTTATAACGACTTCAATCATAGCTTTGTAATTAATGTATTTGACTCTTTTAACTTTTTCTAAAGATCAACTAGGTTGTAGTAACACGCGTGTGAGATAAGACTTTTGGATCAATTGGTCTTGGGTTCGATTCCCACAAGGGGGTTTTCTCATATTTATTGGGTTTCCTCCTGAATTGGTGTATACACATTATGTCTAGTGGAGATGGATATGATCGGGTCATGCATAATGACAACTGATAAATAAATTCGAAAAATTAAACAAAATGATATCTAAATGTTTTAATGTTATTTGCCCCGTATCTCGGCTCTGAATATCAAAATAATAAGGAAAGATAACAATAAGGTAAATAACAAAGATAAACATAAAAGAAAATGATATGAACTCGGTCCATTTTGGTGCACTCGTTATAGCAAACACAAAAAAAAAAAAAAAAAACGGTTAAAATATATGTCCAAAAGGGTATGTGCACTTGCTCAATCCGTTTAATTTTTTTCAAAAGTTAAAAATGGTTTTTCTGTATCGATGTCGGTTTTGTTCGTTAAAACAACTACACTCAAAAAAGCAAAAAAAGAGAAGGCTCAACTTATCAAGCCTCCAAGGTTCATATTAACATGTTGTCACTATTTAACTTCTTTTCTTTTATACAGTGACAAGAAAAGTTTGATCATCCGGGCAAACTCAATGGCAGAAGGTCACTCACGAACGCAAAATGATGTCGATGACCTGGCCTGTCATCATTCCGGAGGAAACTCACCTCCGGAAAGTTTACTGTGTAAAACCCCTAGCTCAATCTAGAGTATTTTTGTTTCAGACGAGACTCAAACCTATAACCTCTACGTTAATGTTAATGTTAATGTCATGTGATTATCAATACACCAAATGGCCATTGGCATTTAACTTTAATTTTAAGTTTCTAGTATGCAGTTTTTTTAATAACCAATTTGTTTTTATGTTTTAACGAAAAAATGTTGTGTAAAGTTTATCGTTGATATAATATTACGAGTAAGGTTATTGTATAAATGGATTTTAACATACAAATAGATATTAACATGAAAAGTAAATGAGAGACTTTTTTGTATATATTTTTTTCCTATCTTGTCAAACACGTATTTTAATCCTAGAATATGAACAAAAATAATCGTGAGTGTAATACACAATTTTTTTTATTTTGCAACTAAACATTATGCTTAGGTAGATGGAAAAAAAAATCGAAAATAAAAGTTCTTCCTTCACTTGTCATGTTAAGACCTATTTGTATGTTAAGACACGTTTGTATTTAATCTTTACACATAATATTATATAGAGTAAATTACTTTTTGAGTCCCTATGTTTTAGTGGTTTTAACCAATTGAATCCAAAATCAAAAAGTTTAACGTCCTGAGTTCCTTACCACTCAATTTTATAATGTTTTGAGTCCACTGTTTTAACACTTGTACTTTGATTTTGGATTCAAGTGGTTAAAACAAATAAAACACAAGGACTCAAAACATTAACAAATTAGCGGTTAGGGACTCGAAGCGTTAAACTTTTTTATTTTGAACTCAAATGGTTAAAACACATGTACTTAAAACGTAATTTACTCTATTATATAACATATACTAGGTTAGAACCCCGTGTATTACACGGGTTGAGTAAATGTAATTTTATAAACAAAATTAAAACAATCATTCTTTAAAAATCTCGTTTATTACACGAGTTGAACAAATCTATTCTATATATTAAATAATAAAAATTTATATCTCTAAGAACCCTATGTATTGTACTGAATAAATGTAATTTTATATACCAAATAATAAAAAAAATATCTCTAAAAACCAAGTGTATTACACGGGTTTAATAAATGTAATTGTATAAAGTAAATAATAAAAAAAAAATTATATCTTTAAAAATCGTGTATTGTACAGGTTGAATAAATCTAACTATATATACTAAATAATAAAAAAAAGTTATATCTTTAAAAACACTGTGTATTACACGGGTTGAATAAATGTAATTTTGTAACCCTGTGTATTACACCGGTTGAATAAATGTAATTTTATAAACTAACTAACAAAAAACTTATATTTTTATAAACCCCGTGTATTATGTGGGTTGAATAAATCTAATTATATATACTAAATAATAAAAAAAGTTATATCTTTAAAAACATCGTGTATTCCACAGGTTAAATAAATATACTTTTTGTATTGTAAATAATATGCTATTGGATTCGATTGAAAAATCATAAATTTGGTTCGGCTTAATTCGAATCGAATCATAAACTTGGTTAAGTTTTATTCGAATTGATTAGAACCCCAATTTGAAAAAACCAAAAACAGAATAATATTATTCGCTTCTCTTCCTATTTAGTGTTTTTTTTAAGTTTGGTCTAATGTCTGATAAGTTATTTTGTATATTTTGTTTGTATATTAAATTTTTGATATGAACGTATTATTGTTTTTTTTAAGTTTAAGATTATTGTTTTGTGCTATTATTTAAAAAATATCTTAAATTTATAATTTAAATTTGAAGATAATATTTTATTAGAAAGAATAGAATGATTCTATACATTCAAAGTATGATAAGATTTAATATTAATTGATTATTTACTATTTAATTAATTGATATAAGATAAGTATGAAAAGGTAGGAAATTAAAACGTAGACGCTTGAATGACACGTATCCCAAAGTTGGTTTCTTTTATTATATAGTATAGATATTGATTTATAAATCTGTTAGCTTTATGTGATATAAATTGTTTAATATAAATCATAAATGTTTCTTGATATTTTGTTTTCTAATAAACCCACAAATTCTGTTGGTGAAAAAATCGTCATTCTAAGCAACGGATGAAAAATGGGGTAAATGGCAATATCCACTGGTTTATTAGCTAAATGGTAATTGACGCATACAATACGCTCAGTCGCGTTGTGAAAATGCTTATAAACCAAATAAACATTCACATCCCACGTTATTGAGTAAGAAGATGGAAAAACGTATTTATTATTAATAGCAGAAGGATCATTTACTTGATTATTTGGATAATACTACACGTTCACACCTTGAAACACTACCCCAGATTACTTTGTTATATATGTTTTAGTGCCTGGCACAATGCCTAGATTTTCCGTTAGTGATAAAATATTACATTTTTGGATAATTTGCAGTTTCTTGAATTGATTAAACTGGAAAATACCGGACCGGTACCGAAAACGCTAAATGTCGGTACTGAATTGGTACCGGAAACACTAAATGTCGGTACTGAATTGATGCCGAAAATCGAGTCGGTTCAAGAAATCCGGTACCGGTTATTTGTTATTTGTTGGATCTATTTGACGAAATAATTTTAAAATTTTACACACTATTTTCATGTTATTTGTTGGGTTTATTTGACGAAATCGTTTTAATACTGTTTTATCTTTATTTTTATTTAAAAATTATATGATATATCAATATATTTCTCTACCCGTGTTGCACACGGATAATAACCTAGTAAACCAAATAAACATTCACATCCCACATTATTGAGTAAGAAGATGGAAAACGTGTTTATTATTAGTTCTCTAACTCAAGCTTTGCAACTAGCCTTATGATGCAACAACCATCTTTTGATAAATTCTAACCATCTTTTGATAAAAGAATTTAAGGAAGATGATCAAATAGGAAGTATAGTTTGGCTCGGAAGGATAGTACGCAATAGGGTTATGACATGTGGCAAAATTTAAAAATAAAGAAGAAGGTATCTTAGTCAGTTTTATCCAATCTTCTCCCTTCTTCTTTCCCTATAACTTCAAAACCCACAATTTTTAAAACTCACAATCTTCAACCTTTTATTTATTTTCTATCTTAATAATCACTACATTATAGTGTGATTTTCGTCATCAATCAATGATTCAAACACCTAATTAACGTGTTCTTCAACTTTTTTAAAGAAACTCAGTTTAATTTTATACAATATCTCATTTTTTTTCCTGTAATTTTGAAGCGAATCACTCGATTCGTTCGATTCGATCGCCAATAAGTGTTTCTAGTATTCAAATTTCGTCAATCGTTGTAGAAATCGGCTTCGATCTATGTAAGAAAATTTTGAATTGCATTTTTAAGATCTGGGTTTATGAATTGAGTCATTGCGTTTTACAAAGGAATGAAAAAACATTTTTTTTGTATTTTCAGTCCATTGCGTTTTAGAAACAACACATTTTGTTGTGCTTTTATGCAATAAATTAAACCCTAAAATTTACAACCCTGCACCCAAGGATTATCTTAAAGAGATTAGACACTCATTATTGTTGTTTGATCTTTAAAAAGCTTGATTCAATCTTGAGATACATGATGGAATGCGATTCGGGATGATTTTTAGGGCCAAGATCACCCAAAACTTCCCCTAGGAGCAGGGGCGGATCCACGGGTGTTTTGGGGGTTCCCAGGAACCCCTCAATTTGGCAAAAAAAATGAAAAAAAAATTAGTGGAAACGTTGTATGATTTGGAAAAAATTAGTAAGAACCTACCAAAAGGAACCCGGTGAAAAAAATTTCTGGATCCGCCACTGCCTAGGAGCCCCTAAGTCGAAACTGGGAAGATTATTTTTGAATTAGCCATTAAAACTAGTCAAATGGGAGTTTTCTCCCTTTTGCGCAGAGCCAACGTCTTAGACGCCTAGACCAGGTGTCCAGGACGCCCTGAGGTTAAAGTTGGACGCCCAGGAGCTGATGCCGATGGATATCAAGACGTTAGGCGCATCCTATAGGCCGCCTCAGACTGGTTCACAACCTCTTTTGCTCTATTTTGCTCAGTTTTACCCCCGTTTTTGCTAGTTCCATTTCAACACTCCGTTAAGCTTCCAAAACACACCTTAAACGTGTTGAGGTTACAAAATACAAATCATCTCAGAGTAGTGTGTTCTAAACTCAATTTCACATAAATCGGTAAAATTAAACACGTTAAGCTTTGGTAATGCACCAACCCATCAATGACACTCGATAATACTTAAGCAAGAACAATGGAGAATGGTTATCTCACTGAGTGAGGAAGAGGGAACAGTGGAGACTGGAGAGTGGAGACCGGAAGGGTATGGGATTGTAAACTACAAATTCTCTCTCGCTATAAAATCTCAAAGTTTAAGATTTCTTTCAATCATATAGTATTTAAATATATTGTTATATTTTTATTTAATTAACGTTTAAACATAGTTTATTATATTTTAATACAATAACTAGGTTATTCACCCCGTGTGTTACACGGGTTAAGTAAAAAAGAAAATACCAACAAAAACCGTATTAATAATATATTAATGTCACGTGTTATTCTCTATATTAATTTAGGAATAATATTATTGACTAATAATAATATATTAGTTTAATACTTTAATATCTAATATATTTTATATTATTAATACATAATAGCATATAAATCTAATCTAATACTAATAAAAGAATAGAATATTGGATTTTAATAATCCCAACTATTCGCCGTTGGCCGCCAACAGTTCTAACTTCAAAAATAACCACTGGCAGTCCCAACTATTAACTTATTGGCCACCAATAGACCCTGACTAATAGAATCCTAATGACGTTAGTCTCCGGTCGCTGGAAAAATGTTTTTGGCCGGAAAACTCAACATTTTCGACCCAAACCTCTATAACCCTATTACGGACCTTTAGGGACCTTTTTTCTAGTAAAAGCCCCAATTATTGAAGTCGCCGGAAAACTCCTTTTTTGCCGGAAAACTTCTTTTAGGCCGGAAAACTCAATATTTTCGTGCCAAATCACTTTGTAACCTTAAATCAGACATTTAGAAACATTTTTCAGGCCAAAAACGGTTTTCCGGCGACCGGAGACTAACGGCGTTAAGGTTCTATTAGTCAGGGTCCATTGGTGGCCAATATGTCAATAGTTGGGACTGCCAGTGGTTATTTTTTAAGTTGGGACTGTTGGCGGCTAACGGCGAATAGTTCGGATATTAAAATCCAATATTCCCAAAAGAATACATTTCATGTCACATGGCATTCTCTTATAATAAAGGATTTCATCAAAATGCCATGTGATAATTGTTGGATATTATGTCAGGTTCGATAAGTCAACGCTGCTGACCGAGTCTTGACCCGTAAGAGTTATACCGTGGTCAACGAACTAAAATCCACTTAACTAATTTAACTGGTAATTACGAACGATACGCGGGTATTGAACTAAGAGACGGGTTCGTAAATCGTGTGGGACAAGAATTCTCTTGCATCGCCATTTGGCGAGCACCTAGATTTCAGCCAATGGAATTACATGCAAGGAATCTTCTTGCCACTTGTCATCCACCTAACTTGTGGCCAATCAAAACACATGCATTTTGCATGTTTTGACACTTGGCGAGCATGCATATAGTCCATGTTCTCTATAAATGTGGGTCTTGTTTTGAGAGTATGAGGCACAAAAATTGCAACCAAAACTCTCTCAACTCACACACCCAAACCGGCCACCACCGCCTGCCAGACAGGCCGCCGCCGCCCCGCCGCCTGCCGCGGCTGTCGTTGTTGACTCCCGCCGAGTGCCGCCGCTTGGCGCCGCCCCTTCGTCGTGCCTCGTTGGTTCGTTAACTAGCCCTTGTTCGTTGAACCTCGGTGTCTTGACCGGTTAGCCTTTAACCAAAGGAATATCTAAACCCCCTATGATTGAGACTAAAAATGTATATATAGTTTTAACTAGTTAAAGTTTATTTTGAATGACACATATATACATGTATTTTATTTGTCAAAAGTGTTTTGACTAATTCTTGTAACGAAATAAACACATAAATAATATGAACCGGGTTCATGAAATAAAAGTAAAAATTATACCACGGAGATCCATCAGTGGTATCAGAGCCGATGCTCACCACATGCAAATCGAAACCGGTCTTTTTCACCGGAATAATAAATCACAAACTTTAAAAGTCTAAAGTTTTTGATTTATTTTATCTTTGGGCTATATATATATTTTTGGTCATATTTTAATTGTTAAATATTTGGTTGACCAAAATTGCCCAAACATACTTTGGTTATGCTGAATATGTAAATCGGGCCCGACCTTGTGGTGGTGTTTATATTTGGTTTTATTCATGGTTTTGGCCCGTTTTGCGGCTCAAAGTTGTAATAGATCAGTTTATCGTTTTGGCCCGCTTTGTGGTTCAAAGTTGTAATAGATAAGGTTCTTTATCTTTGTTATATTTACTTGTTAAATATTGTTGATGCGAAGACCCGAAGCAAACCCGAAGCAAAACCGAATGCCATGAGGAGTCTTGGAGTTAGTGGGAGTCGCTCAAGACAACAAGATGCACTCAAGTCCATCCTTGTGGTTGTTTTGTGTTTTGTGACCGTGACCTCTTTGATCTTGCTACTTGGCTCTAGCAAGATCATATTCATGCCCATATGATTTACATATTCATTTTTGCTATTATGGTTGCCCTTTGATAAATGTTGTCACACTTCAACTTAATACCAAAACGCATTCTTAAAAAGTTTTTTTAAAATGAAAACGGGAAAAGCAAGTTCTGGCAACTTGCATATTTTGTAACCACTAGAGTTTTATAACATGTTTTTTCTCACATCTTTAAAACTCATAAACTTAATAGTTTTTACTATTAACTTTAATTGGTTATTCAAAGTCGCGACAAACTTAGTTTTGTAGGTTATCTAAAACTAATTGTCTCGAGAGGTGAAAGGGTCTTTTTGGTTATGATGCAAATTTAATACTTAAATTAAAACCGACTATAACGACCTTATTTGATAAAAATTAAAATCAATGGTCTATGCCATCCTACTACTAGTAACACTTGGGACATAATGCGAACCATCAGTGTTGGAGCCACAACACGACACTTGGTGTCTAGTTTATCCTTCCAAGGTGCAAGGGTTCCGTCGACACATCCGGCCCTTCCACATGTGCCTGTTTTAGGACGACTATTACTTTTCTTCTCGTGTTGCGTGCCCCAGCCGTCTCGAGAACAAAAGTGGCATAGATGAGGCCAAACGTATCAATGCAAGGACAAAGGTTGTCCTCGCAGCCTCATAAATCCCGAGAGTTGTGCTTTTCTCACAATTAATAATCGTTGTCAGTCCGCTTAAACCTCTCGCTAATGTTGCATGCCCCAGCTGCCTTTAGAAAGAGCTTCTAACCGGATTCTCATTCCTTATCGTCTCACCTCACTAAATAAGGAAATACATTAAAAATACTAATTAAATAATTTTTGCTTAACAGATGTCATCTGAAAACAACTCCTCTTTTGCTCTCAAGTCCATACTTGAGAAAGACAAACTGAATAACACCAATTTTCTTGAATGGCACCGCAACTTGAGAATCGTTCTCAAGATGGCAAAAAGGCTTTATGTTTTGGAAATCCTGATCCCAACCGCACCCGAGAACAACACTGTGGTTGCGAAGAAGGCTTTCGACAAACATAAAGAAGATGCTATGGAAGTTGCTTGCCTCATGCAAGCCACCATGTCTCCAGATCTTCAGAAGAATATGGAAGACATGAATGCCTTCGACATGATTGAACAACTCAAGGGCATGTTTCAGAAACAAGCTCGTCAGGAACGCTATGACACCATGAAACAGCTCATAAGCTGTAGAATGCAAGATGGTTCCTCAGTTAGTGCTCATGTCCTCAAGATGAAAGGCTACATCGACCAACTAAACAAACTTGGTTATCCTCTCCAAGATGAGATGGCTATTGACTTCATTCTCAACTCTCTTTCCAGTCACTATGATCAATTTGTTATGAACTTTAACATGAATGACTGGGTAAAGACAGTGTCGAAGCTGCATGGGATGCTCAAAACGGCAGAGATGAACATTTCCAACAAAGTAAGCCAAGTGTTAATGGTTCGATCTGGTGGTGTTAAAAAGCCCAAAACAAAGAAGAAAAGTTATAACAGAAAAACAAAGGAAAGGCTCCTTTTGCTGCCAAACCTGCCACCAACAAGAGCAAGCAAGCTGTGAAAGCCCCTCTTCCAGAAGAGCGGCAATGCTATGAGTGTAACAAGATGGGGCACTGGAAACGTAACCGCCCCGAGTATCTTGCCAAGCTCAAAGTGAAGAAGGCTATTGGAGAAGGCACTTCTTCAGGTATTCTAATATATGTTATCGAACTTTTCACTGTTTCAAGCAACACATGGGTATTTGATACCAGGTGTGGTTATCACATCATTAATGTCTTGCAGGAGCTTGAGAAGTGGAAGAAACTGAAGTCGGGAGACATGGAGCTCATTGTTGGCGATGGGAAAAGAGTCCGAGTTCTGGCAACTGGCACATTTAATCTTACATGTCCTTCTGGTCTTGTCGTTGTTTTGAACAATTGTCTCTATGCACCTGGTTTAACCAGGAACATCATTTCAGTTTCGTTGCTTTTTGAACAAGGATTTAGATATGTTTTTAATGGTGTTTCTATTTCTGCTTATCTAAATGGTATTTACTATTTTGAGGCTAAACCTCGAAACGGTATCTATGAAATTAATGTTCCGCCTAGCAGTAACATATATCACCTTTCTAAATGTCAGAAAAATGGTGCTAGTGATTCATTCCTATGGCATTGTAGACTTGGCCATATAAGCAAGGCACGCGTAAAATGGCTCCAATCTGAAGGGATTCTAGAATCCACTGGAACGGGCTCATTTGATGATTGCGAGTCTTGCTTAGCTGGCAAACTCACCAAGGATCCCTTCACCCATGTTGGTGAACGAGCTAGTGATCTACTAGGACTCATACACTCAGATGTATGTGGTCCTTTTAGAACCATGACTAGGAATCACGAGAGATACTTCGTTACGTTCACCTACGACTATAGTCGATATGCTTATGTCTATCTCATTAAGCATAAGCATGAAACTTTTGAAAAGTTTAAAGAGTTTCAAAACGAAGTTGCAAACCAACTTAATAGAAAGATTAAATGCTTCGCTCAGATCGAGGCGGTGAATACCTCAGCTTGGAATTTCTCGATCATCTAAAGGAACGTGGTTTCACAACCCACTCCACCAGGCACACCCTAACTTAATGGCGTGTGTGAAAGGAGATATCGAACCCTACTAAATATGATTCGATCGATGATGTGTAGAACAAATTTACCTTACTCCTTTTGGGGTTTTGCTCTTATGACTGCTGCTCGACTCGTAAATCTAGCGCCGACCAAAAAGGTAAACAAAACTCCATATGAGATATGGCATGGGCATAAGCCAAATTTGAGTTACCTAAGAGTATGGGGGTGTGATGCTTACATCACAAGTGACTCTGATGACAAGCTCGACCCTCGAGGCGAAAAGGTTGTTTTCGTCAGATACTATAACCAATGCAGTTATTACTTCTACCATCCTGATGCAAATACGATTTCCATTAAAAGGAAGGCTAAAAGGTTTCTTGAAGATGAACTTCTTAGTCGAGGAACTGGAAGTAACTTAGTAGATCTTGAAGAAGTTCAAGGACTACAAACAACCGTTGACGAGGTCGGAACGTCTGAATCACAACAAATTGTTGATACCGAATCAGACCCGAACACAAACCTTCGCAGGAGCATCAGGACTCGTAAAGAACCCGATAGATACCTTTGGCATGTTGAGGGTTCTTGTCACACCCAACCAATGGCGGAAACATCGGGATGAGACGAAGTGTGAAGATTGCTAGAGACATCATAACGCTATTTGTGACAATATTTAGAAAATCCAAATTTCATTTCATTTCATAACTTCAAATAGTCAACATTACAAGATATTCAAATACGACAAGTTTAACAAAACAACATGATAACATAACAAAATTTTGATACAACATTTTAAACCCTAACGTCTATATGTGTATCTAGGCATCAACGCTACTTCATTTCATAGCATCATCGTCCTCAACCTGTAACATGTTTAAAATAAAGTTCAATGCAAAAGCAAAGGCGAGTATACAAGTTTGATACGTACATAGCAAAAGATAAGTTTGAACAATTCCTCATAGCAAGCATGTGATTCAAGATAAACATTTAAACATGGCATGTGTCTAACATATCAAACCAAGAAAACGCAATATGCTCAAGACATAACCTCAAGTTTACGGGCGGGTCGTTAATCCTATAGCGCTACATATGTCAAGGTTTGGCTCGTACGAAGTTAATGATAAGTTCAACACATAAGAATAACCCAAGTTTAAAGTATCAAGTCATCACGTATACAAGCATGTTATAGGAACGTTCATGTGTTTAATAAAGTGTTCATGTGTAAGTTAATAGGTAAACATGTTACACCCCAAAAGTGGTAAAAGTAAAAAGGGGGAAATACGAGTATACTCACAAAGTTTGCATATGTTTTCCGATTATCCAATTGTTGACGAGTAGAGATTTAGAGTCCGAATGTATAAGGGTTAAGGTTCAAGTATGTTTAGAGTCGAGATTCGGTGTTTAAAACAACATAAAAATAAGATATGAGAATAACATGGAAAATAATCATTTAGTACATATGATGCTTGTTCTTGACACTAGGAAACTCGAAGGAGTTTAGATGTTTTCATGGAACAAGGTTCCATTAGAATCGTGACAAGTTATCATAGTCTAGGATGATGTAATCTAGTACCCCGACATATGAACACTAGTTCATCATCAAAGATTCGATTATTCGAATAATATATTTAGGTTATATAATATATGTCCAATAGTTCAAGCATGAGGTAGAAGATTAAAATCTTCATTTTGGTACCTCTAAATGTCATAGAAGTCATGTAGGAGGTAGGAAGATCAAGTCTTCCATTTAGGCACCTCTATGTGTTCACCACTACACTTGATGTAAAAAAACAACCAAGGAGGGTCATGAACATACAATAAAGAATAAGAAATATACACACTAACTAAGAGAAATCATCAAATCATGTGAGGATTGTATGTTTGGACAACCCAAGTTGTTCCATAATCACTCATGTATCAAAGACAAAGTTTGACATGACTTGTGGGTTAAAAACCCTAAACAAAACACCAAGTTTATGAGGTTTAATCCTCTGATTTTAAATGTCTCAACCTTGTTTTTAAGCTTAACCAACCATGGGATAAGTTGTAAGCATTAGGACATAGGTATGAGATGTGTTGGACACAAGTTGCATAGGTTTAAACAAGTTTTTGATGAACATAAAAACAAACAGAAAGTTTATGGACTATTTCGGGGCATTTCCAGGTCTGATTTCTCCAAGGAGAAGTCTAGGAATCGAACCCCATGATTATACAAGCAAGTAGGAAAAAGAATCGAGTGAATCGGATAAGAATTGAGTGAGTTATGCTCATTTTCGTGAAGGGGTGTCAATCTACTCGAACCCTTGCTTTCAGCTACGGTTTGGTGGATGTTTTGTGAGTTTTTAGGGTTGCAAAAGTGGTAGGGAGGCTGGTTATAAGTGGTATTTATAGGGGGAAGGATTAGGGTTTCAATGGGTTGGGCTTTGGAAGTGTTTAGAAGGGGTTACACCTTGAAACTAGCCCACAAAACCCAACTATATGGGCTGAATTTTGCTGAATTGGGGCTGCCATATTTCTTTATTTTTTTTATTTTTTTTAAAACATTATAATGAGTAATTTTGTTAGTTAAGTTGTGTAATAATGTGCAACAATGTTTCCCCTAACTTGTAACAAGGTGAAATATGAAATAAAACATGATTTAACTAGGTAAAAAGTGTAATGTACAAGTTTTATTTACGAAGCAAGTTCCGTATTTTACAACGATTACGATGAAAGAATGGTTATAAGAACACAAGATTTCCAAAGATAGAATTTCACGTAAGGTTTCTAAATGTAGGATGTTTGAAAACGCAGGGCGTTACAGTCTCCCCTCCTTTAGGAAATTTCGTCCCGAAATTTATTCAAGAGGAAGGCTTGAAAGAGTTTTTGGCATAAAGGTGATCATTAAGAATTGAAACTTGGGAAGTTTGAAAGTTTTGAAAAGTACCAAATTTTGGAGAACGTCAAGGTAGATTTGCAAGGGGAAGTTTTTAAGGATAGTAAAAAAAAATCATACTTTCGTAAAACCTGTTTATTGAGAGGAACGAAAAGGTTTGTTACTTTAAATAAAGCAATAGAGGTATACTAAGTATAGTTTCACAAGAATCAAGAATAGGGAGGCTATTTTATAGGTAACGAGGTAAGTTAGGACTCAAATGTTTAAACAAGCTGGATTGCGAACGAGTTTTGTATAAAATAATACGAGTATAGAATGAACGAATGACTCTTAAAGAGTACAAGTATGTGAATAGCATAAGTGTTGGATAGATGAACGTAGTGTGTTAAGGATGAAGTCTCGTCATGAATAATCGGATATAATGCGTTTGTGAGTTGCGTGAAGTTGTATTAGGTCCAAAAGGTCTGCAACACACTGAATTTCTCATGGCACGTTTTACGAAAGTTTGGTAACATGGTGAAAACACTTATATATAGGAAGTACCAGCGGCGTATCCACCATGTTTTAACCACATTACGTCCGTTTCGTTACTTGGGGTCATGTTACGTTCCGTGTCTTACCATACACAGTAGTACACTCTATGGTTCTCATACGCCTATCACTATAATCCCGTGTGCACCCGCGATTATACTGATCGTCGCATGATCCACATAGCTTGTACTAGTTATGTATGAATCAAGGTATACATGAATTTGAAAATAAGAATGTGTACGTAGAAGAATGTCGTATGTAAGCATGTTTATGTTTAAGCATGTATGGGACCCACGTAAGCGAATCCCTCGGATTACGCTCGCGTATAGGTACGAATGTACGAATCATGAGTAAGGATGAAAGTATGAGCATAAGTTTAAGTATGAATACGCATGTATGTATGAGCATAAACATAAAATGTGTAAGTAGTATGTGTACAAGTAGAAGCGCAAAACGTATAAGTAGTATGTGTATAAGTAGAAGCATAAAACGTATGAACATAGGTGTAGGTATGAAAAATAAATATTGCGTATATAGTGTTTGTTGGGACACCACGGATCTAAGTGTATAAAGCATTCAAAAGTTCGAGTATGTAATACGAATGATATAAATGATGTTATCGCGAGGTATCGACCAAAATGTGTACGATGATATGCATGTATAGTTGTTTAAACGAAACATTGAGTTTATTGAATCAAATTTAGATTGAGCTTGGTTTAAAAGGGTAGAATATAGTTTGCATATGTAAGAGTATATAAAGTACTTATTGGTCATGCATATCGCATTTCGTAATGAATGGAAATGCTACCTTTGTTTTAAAAGAGTTTACGAGATCCGAAGATGGTCGGTCCCTATGAAGTCTTCTTGCCCACGTGTTTTGAAAAATAGGTGTAGGAAAAATGTAAGTTCGTTTCATCTAACAAGAAATTTTGGAGTTTTTTTTTGTGAATACGTTGATCCTTGGAAAAGGGATTTATCAAAGGTCTTAGTGTTCATTTTAAAGGGTTTAGACAAATGGTTCGTTGATGTTGGAAATATTCTTTGGTAAAACGATCTCATAATATCTATAAGATCCTATAGGTAATTGAGAAAGGTTGGTTTGGTTTCAATTTAGAATGGAAGTCTCTAGTATGACGATATAATGTGAGCAAGTTTTAGTGATTAAGTCGAATACGAAGTTCATGGGCAAGAGTTTCATTGGGCCGATTAAATTGATAGGTAGCATTTCGTAAGGTTTTGAAGTTTGAGTAATAAAACGTTTTAAGACATGATTATGAATTTCGCGTATATGAGTTGAGTGAAAATAGATTGTAGAATAAAAGTACGTTTGATAAAACAATGTATTTCGAAATCTGTATGAGTGGGTATTTTTAAATAACATTAAACAATTTGGGTATAAAGTATGATCGAGTTTGCATAATAAGATGTTTCGAAAAAGAAGTTTTGGTAACGGTCACCTAAGTAAGGGAATCACCCCTAACTCGTTGGTGAGGTCGTTTTAAGGGAAGAGGGGTGGAGTCAATCGTCAAGGTAAGGGAGTCACTCCAATCTCGATGATACCTCTCCACTAGTTGTTACAAGGAATATGAATTTAAATTATATGAAAATCATGCATATATAAATGTATCGAAAAGGTTCGATATGTTGTGCGTGTGAAAAGAGAAATCAAAGGTAAACTCGAGGTTGAAAGATTGCATCGTATAAAATGAACAATAGAAACACATGTTTGACCAAAGTTTGGAGTGTTCCAAACGGAACTTTGACTAACCAAAGTGGTCGAAAAGTCTTTTGAATTTGAGGAGCATGCTTTGGCCTAATAGGTAAAATACTCTCGCCGACAGGTCGGTTAACGGTATTTACCCTTCCGGTTACTACATGTCTCAAATCAATCGAAATTTCGAGACTTGGCGGGATTTATGAAAAAATCAAGGAGTGGAACTAGTCGACAAGGTGCGGGTTTCACCCCTATCTTGACGATTTCGTATCCTAAGTGTGGTTGGTACTCGTCGGGTCAAAATTTAAATTTCGACGTGTTGACGAGGGTCCACTAGAATTTGAAATTTGAGATTTGCCATTTAGATGTGGATTTCACTCCTAGCTCAATGGCGATATCTCGTGTAAAAAGAAGAATAGATAGATTGAGAGTCGTTCACTAAATTGTGGGTTTCACGCCTATTTTGGTGAATTCGTCTCATTTGTACAATATGAGTGTTGTCGGATTTAGAATAATCAAGTAAAATGCATGAGGGAAGTGTGTGTTGAAGGAAATACACAAGCAAGTATAAACACATAAGAAAGCATATCAAGAATGGTACTTAAATAATGAAATGATAAAACAAGTGTTAACACATAATAGAACAAGCTTTAATGCGTACGAATAACATGTCAAATATTACACATGAGTAACATACATGTTTAAAAGATCATAAATAAGTAACAAATAAGGTATCATGTAGTAGTCCAAGCAAAGCATACGAATAAGGCTCTAAAACTATAGACTAAGTGAAAGCATTCCTACTTTTCCTAATTCCCTATAGTTATGGCTCTGATACCAATCTGTCACACCCCAACCAATGGCGGAAACATCGGGATGAGACGAAGTGTGAAGATTGCTAGAGACATCATAACGCTATTTGTGACAATATTTAGAAAATCCAAATTTCATTTCATTTCATAACTTCAAATAGTCAACATTACAAGATATTCAAATACGACAAGTTTAACAAAACAACATGATAACATAACAAAATTTTGATACAACATTTTAAACCCTAACGTCTATATGTGTATCTAGGCATCAACGCTACTTCATTTCATAGCATCATCGTCCTCAACCTGTAACATGTTTAAAATAAAGTTCAATGCAAAAGCAAAGGCGAGTATACAAGTTTGATACGTACATAGCAAAAGATAAGTTTGAACAATTCCTCATAGCAAGCATGTGATTCAAGATAAACATTTAAACATGGCATGTGTCTAACATATCAAACCAAGAAAACGCAATATGCTCAAGACATAACCTCAAGTTTACGGGCGGGTCGTTAATCCTATAGCGCTACATATGTCAAGGTTTGGCTCGTACGAAGTTAATGATAAGTTCAACACATAAGAATAACCCAAGTTTAAAGTATCAAGTCATCACGTATACAAGCATGTTATAGGAACGTTCATGTGTTTAATAAAGTGTTCATGTGTAAGTTAATAGGTAAACATGTTACACCCCAAAAGTGGTAAAAGTAAAAAGGGGGAAATACGAGTATACTCACAAAGTTTGCATATGTTTTCCGATTATCCAATTGTTGACGAGTAGAGATTTAGAGTCCGAATGTATAAGGGTTAAGGTTCAAGTATGTTTAGAGTCGAGATTCGGTGTTTAAAACAACATAAAAATAAGATATGAGAATAACATGGAAAATAATCATTTAGTACATATGATGCTTGTTCTTGACACTAGGAAACTCGAAGGAGTTTAGATGTTTTCATGGAACAAGGTTCCATTAGAATCGTGACAAGTTATCATAGTCTAGGATGATGTAATCTAGTACCCCGACATATGAACACTAGTTCATCATCAAAGATTCGATTATTCGAATAATATATTTAGGTTATATAATATATGTCCAATAGTTCAAGCATGAGGTAGAAGATTAAAATCTTCATTTTGGTACCTCTAAATGTCATAGAAGTCATGTAGGAGGTAGGAAGATCAAGTCTTCCATTTAGGCACCTCTATGTGTTCACCACTACACTTGATGTAAAAAAACAACCAAGGAGGGTCATGAACATACAATAAAGAATAAGAAATATACACACTAACTAAGAGAAATCATCAAATCATGTGAGGATTGTATGTTTGGACAACCCAAGTTGTTCCATAATCACTCATGTATCAAAGACAAAGTTTGACATGACTTGTGGGTTAAAAACCCTAAACAAAACACCAAGTTTATGAGGTTTAATCCTCTGATTTTAAATGTCTCAACCTTGTTTTTAAGCTTAACCAACCATGGGATAAGTTGTAAGCATTAGGACATAGGTATGAGATGTGTTGGACACAAGTTGCATAGGTTTAAACAAGTTTTTGATGAACATAAAAACAAACAGAAAGTTTATGGACTATTTCGGGGCATTTCCAGGTCTGATTTCTCCAAGGAGAAGTCTAGGAATCGAACCCCATGATTATACAAGCAAGTAGGAAAAAGAATCGAGTGAATCGGATAAGAATTGAGTGAGTTATGCTCATTTTCGTGAAGGGGTGTCAATCTACTCGAACCCTTGCTTTCAGCTACGGTTTGGTGGATGTTTTGTGAGTTTTTAGGGTTGCAAAAGTGGTAGGGAGGCTGGTTATAAGTGGTATTTATAGGGGGAAGGATTAGGGTTTCAATGGGTTGGGCTTTGGAAGTGTTTAGAAGGGGTTACACCTTGAAACTAGCCCACAAAACCCAACTATATGGGCTGAATTTTGCTGAATTGGGGCTGCCATATTTCTTTATTTTTTTTATTTTTTTTAAAACATTATAATGAGTAATTTTGTTAGTTAAGTTGTGTAATAATGTGCAACAATGTTTCCCCTAACTTGTAACAAGGTGAAATATGAAATAAAACATGATTTAACTAGGTAAAAAGTGTAATGTACAAGTTTTATTTACGAAGCAAGTTCCGTATTTTACAACGATTACGATGAAAGAATGGTTATAAGAACACAAGATTTCCAAAGATAGAATTTCACGTAAGGTTTCTAAATGTAGGATGTTTGAAAACGCAGGGCGTTACAGTTCTGAAGTCCTGACAGTAGCCGAGTCTGATGACGAGCCTACTAGTTACAAATCTGCTATTTCTAATCCAGATTCTGCGAAATGGCTAGAGGCCATGAAAGCCGAGATGCAATCCATGCGTGACAATCAAGTCTGGGACTTGGTTGAGCTACCCCCCGAATCTCAGGCAGTAGGGAGCAAATGGGTTTTCAAGAGAAAAACCGACATGCATGGAAATATACAAACCTATAAAGCACGGCTAGTAGCAAAAGGTTTCACTCAAACTCAAGGTATTGACTATGATGAAACCTTCTCACCCGTTGCTATGATCAAATCGATTAGGATATTACTTGCCATAGCTACGTACTATGATTATGAAATTTGGCAAATGGATGTTAAAACCGCCTTTCTTAATGGACATCTTTCCGAAGATGTTTATATGGTTCAACCTGACGGTTTTGTCGATCCAAAATATCCTAATAGGGTATGTAAGCTAAACAAGTCCATTTATGGACTCAAGCAAGCATCTCGGAGTTGGAATCTTCGTTTTGACCAGAAAGTCAAAGAGTTTAGTTTTGTCAAGAACGAAGATGAACCTTGTGTTTACAGAAAGGCTAGTGGTAGTGCTATATCATTTCTCATCTTGTATGTAGATGATATATTGATCATTGGAAACAACATCCCCATGCTTAAGGAAATTAAACATTGGTTGGGATCTTGCTTCGCAATGAAGGATCTTGAAGAAGCTGCTTACATTCTAGGTATCAAGATCTATAGGAATAGATCTAAGCGACTTCTTGGGCTAAGTCAGAGCACATACATAGATCAAGTAATGAGACGCTTCAAGATGGAAAACTCCAAGAAAGGAGGTGTTCCAATGACTAAAGGAACCGTCTTGGACAAATCACAAGCTCCCTCCGAGGACCGAGAGATAAAGCAAATGGAAACAGTTCCATATGCTTCAGCGATTGGTTCTATCATGTATGCTATGGTATGTACTCGACCAGACGTCTCGTATGCTTTGAGCATGACCAGCCGTTACCAGCAGAGCCCTGGGATTGCCCACTGGACTGCAGTTAAGAACATCCTTAAGTACTTGAGAAGGACAAAGGATATGTTCTTGATATTTGGAGGAGTCAATGAGGAGCTCACTGTAAAATGTTACACTGATGCTAGTTTTCAAACTGGTCGAGATACCTCTCGCTCACAAACGGGTTTCGTGTTCACTCTCAACGGAGGAGCTGTCTCGTGGAAAAGCTCCAAGCAGAGTGTTGTAGCTGATTCTACCACGGAATCTGAGTACATTGCCGCATCGGATGCCGCAAAGGAAGCTGCTTGGATGAAGAAGTTCATAACCGATCTCGATGTGGTTCCAAGTATCATGAAACCCATCCAGATATTTTGTGATAACACAGGTGCTATTTCTCAAGCCAATGAGCCTAGATCACATCACAGAGCCAAGCACATTTTGAGAAAGTTTCACTACATACGTGAGATTGTGGAACGTGGAGACATCGTTATAAGCAAAATTGACACAGATCAAAACTTAGCTGACCCATTTACTAAGCCAATGACTCAAGAAAAACATGACCGTCACATGGACGCTATTGGGCTTAGATTAGCTAGTGAAATGTTTTGATTTAGTATTTGGATGTACGAACATTAAACAGTTGTATTCTTGTATTCATTTTGATTTACTAGTTAAATGCAATTCTTGAATCCTACAACTGTGTTCGAATTTGATACGTTTAATCCATGAATCTTGTATTCTAAATTATCTGTAGTCGGTCAGACTCGTGGGAACGACTCTGAATTAAGACTATTCTGATTTTGGACTCAAGGAATTGACTTTCAAATTCACAGGCTTCATTATGAATGGCTGGATGTAACTCGCATCAAATCATCTTCATGGATCTTAGTCATAAGATTTTTTGATTTGGGCATACTCATTTAGTATCCTCTTGTAACACCCCGTGTTTCCGAAAGTCAAAGTCAAAGTCAAGATTGAAGTCAAAGGAAGAAAAGATCGCTAATTGCGATCTGTCTCTCCTTGCTCAATCCTTGTTTGACTTATTTGACTGTAGTTAGTTTATTTTATGTTTTTACGTTAGTTGTATTATGTGGAGTAATTAAGCACAATCAAAGTAATCGAAGTATATTTCTCGATGCGAACCGCTTTACGACTGTGAATAATAGGAAGTAACAATGCGAAAAAGTCAATTAATCAGTAATCGAACTAATCTAATCATCATCGAACTCGAAACTCGAATTATGCAACTTTGGTGTTATTATACGTGTGTGTGTGCCTTAAATGTTACTTGTGCATGCTTAGTTATGTTATGTGTGGAAATCAATCGAATCACAATCGAGACGCAATCGAACTCATTCGAAATCGAATCATGATAATTGGTGGAGAAGAGATAGTGCGAGATATAGATGCTTGTATGTTAGATATAGTGGTTGGGATTAAAAAATAATTTGAATAGGAAACTCTATCGTACTCGCATCGTCCTCAATCGAAATCGAAATATCGAAAATTGTCGCACCGAACACTCGAATCGTGCAGCTGAACGATCAGGCTACCAGCCGATCGAACAGCCAGCCGATCGGACAGGCTGTCCGATCGAGCTGCCTGGCCGATCGGCCAACACTTTCCTCATTTGGCATCCTATAAATACCCCTGTCATTGTCATCCTTTCCACTTTTGGAAACCTCTGTCCGACCAGCGCGCTTAGCTCATCCTTTTCTCAGATTTCTCTCGATTCCGATAAGATTTCGTCCTAAATCTTGTACTTTCTTGATCTACACGCACTCCTACACCTTTCTATCTTTCAAATCTTAACTTTTAACTGTGAAATCATCAAGATTCAAGTATTCTAGGATGATGTCATCATGGGTTCTTGAAGAACTTCATGTTTTGACCTCAATCCATCAAGAATCACTTGGATCTAGCCGATTTCCACAGAAACAAACAAAGATCTATTATAGATCTAAACATATACAAGGTGAAAAGGATGGAAAGATGGTTTTTCCAACTTTCTTTCAACTCATTTACACTCAATGCCTTCAAAACCGATAGAAACGGAACTTGTGCTGACTTGCTAATCATTCCGGTGGTTGCATGACTCAAGATCCGGATTCTATCCATGAGGTTCACCGATTTCGAGTTAAACGTTAAACTCCGTTCCGAACAGTTCACTGGCCGGATTTGGGCGATTCCTCTCCGATCAGGAGAAACAAGTAAGAATGAGGGTTCTATGGTTCGACTCGTTGTCAAAACACCTCGATATAACGATAAACAATCAAAAAAACCAAGTGTTAGACGAACAGGCTGATCAGGTCAAGATGCTGTCCGAACGGACAGCCAGCCGATCGGACAGTCAGCCGATCGACTGGCCAGCCGATCGGCTAGCACATGGTCCCACACTTGATTAGTTTATTCCTTGAAGTTGAGTATTGAACGAACTGCTGTTCGATCGGACTACTGTCCGATTGGATTACTCTTCGGATCATGAGATACTATGCTTCAACACTTAATCGATTTTTCATCATGTTCGACGCACTAGGAGTGCCACCCGATCGAACAGCCGTCCGATCAGGTGACACCCTGCTGAGAACTTGTTTTTGCTGAGGTACCTAGCCGATCTGGTTGCCAGCCGATCGAACGACCGTCCGATCGACCGACCGACCTGAAAAGTAAAGATACTTCAATGTTTTCAAATGCTACAACAAAAAACTTCAAAAGGTCAAACCATCATACACAAACACATCCTTCTCAAAGGAAGAAGCAATCCACTCGAACAGCCATCCGATCGGCCTACCGACCGACCGGACAACTGTCCGAACGAACTGCCAACCGAACTGTCAGTCGTCCGATTGGACTACCGTCCGATCGACCAGCTGTCCGACCCGCCAACACTTGTTTCCGTTATACACGTTGCTTATCGTTATGCTATCGAACTATTCATGCTAACCCTACTCTCAAGCGCTCCCTTCAATCCATCAACCGCTGTGAGTATACTCGATCCCTTTTTGCTTTTAGCACTTTTGGGTGTTGCATACGTTACTTATACGAAATCAAATCGAACACACTACGCAACATTTTAAACGCTAACCGTTACCGCATGTATTACGTGACTAAATGAATGCTTGTTGTTATGTTTACACGTGGAATGCTGTCTACCTGCCTTAACGACGATAGTACTATAGTTTGGACTCAGCACCCGTGCACACGGGGGTTGTTAAGGACAATTACTTGCACGGATTACGGTGGTAATCATGTATTGCGAACTGCCTCGGGCAGTCAACCCGCAGTCATTGGTATCGATAGATCCATGTCGATAATTAACATGCTTCGTTTTCCTCTGTGTACGTGTTGGTTATGCGTAAACTATTTCGAACTCTATTATGCAATTATCAAACTTGTATGCTCACCTTTACATTTTATGTATTGACTTTATTTTAACGTTTGTGACAGGTGTTTAAGATGCTTATCTGCTAGGAAAGCGAGGCTAGAATAAAGCTCTAGAGCCCAACAAATAGTTGTCTGTAGTGGTCAAATTAAGGGTCTCTAGAAGCAGATAAACAATTGCTGTCCATTTAAATCTGAGTTATTGGAACAGAATATTTGCCTGGATTTTTGTCTGTAATAATTTATTTTACTGTTTGAGATACGGTATGGGACGTATTATTTAAATTGAATAGTAATGATAAATGTTATGGGAACTTTTGGACAATCTGTTTCGCTCAGTGCCATGCCCCGATGATTCCGCCATCGGTTGGGGTGTGACAGATTGGTATCAGAGCCATACTATAGGGAATTAGGCAAGGCTCTACCTAGTCCAGGTCGATGTCTTAGAGACCTAGACTATAGTTAGGAACCAATAGACCGAGCATACATGCTATATCTCGTTATTCTCGCTTACACTACACTATCACCGCACTCGAATTTTCAATAATGAGAAAAGCGATTTAGCAGAGATCAGGTGTGAAAACCGCAAACTCTCGACTAAATTGCTTGACCAATGCTGTTTTATCAACTTATCAGTGATCTCTTCATTCTTTTTCAATAACGAACGCTTGATTAACGGGGAGAATTATACCAAATCAGGAGTGAAATCCATATTTTGATGAATAATCTCCTCTGTTTTACTAAAATCAAGGGGAGTTGTCAAGCCAGGGGTGAAACCCTAACCTTGACGGCTTATCCATGGATTTTACCAAAACTCTCACCAAAGCCTCGACGGACTCCAACGACCTGAACTCATGAGTATGGCTTAGGGACTGCGTGCCAAATGCCCAAGAATCGAGGCAGAGGCCGACCCCGAAAGTCGGGATGTGATGACAAGTCCTTGAGAATAGTCGAATCGCTTTGGTCTCTCAATGTCTAATAGCCGCAGACAATCTGTTTCTCGATTTTTACATGTTTCGATTCTGAGCCCGCAACTGCTGACTCTGGTGACTCGTTGATTTTATGTGTTTATATGTATTTAACTGTCTATGTGTTTAAAATTTTGAGATTTATTCAATTTCTGCAATCACTTCGATCGACACACATAATCCGCACTTCTATCTCAAAACGCTAAAAGGTCGCTACACTAAGAACGACATTATGCTATACGTAATTACTATACTATTCGATATATATACGCGATCGCTATATCCGAACGACTCGCGAGCTTTAAATGATAGGTTTCTGTATACTGACTGTCTCTGTGATTGAATGCGTATGTGTTTCTATGCCCTACGTGCCTACGTGCTTATGTGCTTCTGTGACTACGTGAATATGTGGTTATGTGCCTATGTGTTTATGTGATACGTGTTCAACGTGTTCCTGAGCTTTAGTAAGTAGTAGACGTGTGAGGTGAGAATCGATTATGATGTGTCTGAGACCTACGACGATGTCTGTTGCAGACAATGTCGTCATCTGAACACCGGACCCCACTTACTCGCCAAGAAAAGAGAGACAAACGTCTTGCTGCTATTATCGCCAAGCAAGTAGCAAAATCTGTGAGTGAGGTTTATGAGAACGTCAGCAAATCATCTGAGGAGTCGAGAATTGAAGCTCCCAAAGATGCTGCCAAGACTGTTTTCAGCTTCAAACAGTTCAAGGCATGCGGACCAAAGGAATTCACCGGAGAAGATGGCCCCACAGCTATGTTTCAATGGTTTGATTCCGTCGAAGTTACTCTGCGCCAAAGCGGCTGTCCAGAAAATCTCCGTACCCTAAACGCAACCGGCGTCTTCCAGTCCCGAGCTCTAGACTGGTGGACGGCCGAACGAAACAAACGCGGGAATGATGCAGCTTATGAGCTGACTTGGGAAGAGCTGAAAGCCATTATGATGGACGAATTCTGCCCTCCCCATGAACGCCAAAAGCTGGAGGACGAGTTTTGGAACATTAAGCAGAAGGATGGAGACAACGCTGCCCTGACTGCTTGCTTTAAGCAGCTCAGCATTATCTGTCTCGACCAAGTCAATACGCCAGAGACAACAATCAAGAAGTACATTCGAGCTCTACACGATTGTGTTGCCGATTTTGTTCACGCCGCGAAGACCTCATCAATTGAAGAGACTTACTTGCTTGCCGTCGAAATCAACGACAAGCGGGTAAAGGCTGGTTTCTGGGATAAGCCCTCCAAGTCTCTGCATCAAGCCACCACTGCACCAACCGCCGACACCGCCAATGCTCAACCGTCAAAGTCATCACGCCGCAAGAAGAAGCACAACAACAGCAGCTCCAGCAACAAGAACGGTGCTGTCACTACCACTGCTGCCCCTCTGCAAGCCGTACCGGCTCAGCAGCAGTCTCATCATCGACCAGCACCAGTTACTCAAGCGCCGCCAGCGAAGCGTGCTTACACAGGTCCCCACCCGCTCTGCCCGACATGCTCATATCATCATCCGGTCGGTCTTGCCTGTCGTTTCTACGCTCATTGCAATTTGTACGGTCATTTCACTGCCAACTGTCGTTATGGTCCCCGTAACACCGCAGCTCCTGCCACTGCTCATCAAGCTCTACTCCCAACCCCGCAAGGCCAACACGCGGCCCAGGCACCCGCGCTCAATGCTCGAGTCTGCTTTGCATGTGGTGATCCTAACCATTTTGCAAACATGTGCCCGAACAGGGTGGTGAAGCAAGAGCCCCAGCAGCAGCAACAGCAGCCTCAGCAGCAGCAATAAGCAGCACGCGCCAGAACCTTCAACATCAATGCTCGTTAAGCCCAGGCTGACAACAACGTGGTTAATGGTACGTTCCTTGTGAATGGTATTTATGCATCGTGTTTGTTTGATACTGGATCCGATAACTGCTTTGTGTCGTTTGAATTCGAGAAGCTCCTTAGTCGTAAGCACTCTTATCTTCCCTCGTCATTCAAAGTTGAAGTCGCTACTGGAAGAGCTATCGCCGTTAATTCTGTTCTTCGTGATTGTACCCTCGAGCTGAATAATCACATCTTCCCAATCGACCTTATTCCGATACAACTCGGAAGTTTTGACGTCATAGTAGGCATGGACTTTCTTCGCGAAAACCATGCTGAAGTTGTGTGCTTCGACAAGATGATTCGATTCTCGCTCGCCAATAGTGATTTACTATGTGTCTATGGCGAAACTGCTTCGAAAGGCCTCAAGCTCATGTCGTGTGTCCAAGCTAGCAAGTATCTCCGCAAGGAATACAGAGCTTTCTTGGCCAACATTGTAGTAGCGGAGAAGGAAAAGAAAAGGATGACAGAAGTCAAAGACGTTCCTGTGGTCCATGAATTTCCTCAGGTGTTCCCTGATGATCTTCCTGGATTACCGCCAAGTCGTGATATTGACTTCCGAATCGACCTTATTCCTGGAGCTAACCCTGTTGCCAAAGCTCCTTACCGACTCGCGCCGTCCGAAATGCGTGAACTCTCGAACCAACTCCAGGAGTTACTTGAGAAAGGCTTTATTCGCCCGAGCACCTCTCCTTGGGGCGCGCCATTCCTCGTCGTTAAAAAGAAGGATGGGTCGTTCAGGATGTGTATCGATTATCGGGAATTGAATAAGTTAACCATCAAGAACCGTTATCCCCTACCTCGCATCGACGATTTGTTTGACCAGCTGCAAGGTGCTACGTGTTTCTCGAAGATCGATCTCTGTTCAGGCTATCACCAGCTGCGTATTCAAGAAGAGGATATACCTAAAACCGCTTTTTGCACTCGCCACGGCCACTACGAGTTCGTTGTTATGCCTTTTGGTTTAACCAACGCGCTCGCGGTTTTCAAGGACCTGATGAATCGCGTGTGTAAGCCATATCTTGACCGTTTCGTCATCGTGTTCAACGACGATGTCTTGATCTATTCCAAGTCGAAAGCCGAACACGCGCAACATCTACGTTTGGTACTCGAGTTACTCTAGGCGAATCAACTCTATGCCAAGTTCTCCAAGTGTGAATTCTGGTTGGAGGAGGTTCAGTTTCTGGGTCACATCATTAATAGTCAAGGTATTCATGTCGATCCCGCGAAGAGTGAAGCAGTTAAGAGCTGGATTATGCCAAAGAACCCGTCTGAAGTCCGTTCTTTTCTCGGATTAGCGGGTTATTATCGACGATTTATCGAAGGATTCTCCAAGATCGCTGTGCCGCTTACCACTCTTACGCATAAAGACAGGTCTTTTGTTTGGGGAGCTAAACAAGAGTCTGCTTTCCAAAACCTCAAGCATAAGCTTTGCAATGCTCCTGTTCTCACATTGCCCGATGGAAACGACGGTTTTATTGTCTACTGTGATGCTTCCAACCTTGGTCTTGGCTGTGTCCTCATGCAACGAGACAAGGTTATAGCTTACGCTTCTCGACAGCTCAAAATCCATGAGAGGAACTATGCAACCCATGATCTCGAGCTAGGCGCGGTTGTTTTTGCATTAAAGATTTGGCGACACTACCTATATGGTACCAAGTGTACGATCTTCACCGATTATAAGAGCCTGCAACATATCTTTGATCAGAAAGAACTTAATATGCGTCAACGCCGATGGGTAGAACTTCTAACGATTACGACTGTGAGATTCGTTATCACCCAGGCAAAGCAAATGTCGTTGCCGACGCGCTCAGCAGGCGGAGTTATTTGCTCAGCATTCGTAATACCCAAGCCCATCACAATCTCGAAACCCTCATACGCGAAGCCCAACATGCTTGCTTTAATGAACGCCCTTGAAGAATGAGAGAATCTATCACGATGGAGCTCAGCTTGTCAGCAAATCGAATGGGATCTTCTATTTTCTGGACCGAATTTAGATCCCTAAGCGGACCGAATTGCGAAAGATTTTAATGGACGAAGCCCACAAATCCCGATATTCTATTCATCCTGATGCCGATAAAATGTACCAGGATCTTCGTTACAAGTACTGGTGGCCGGGAATGAAAAGGGGTATCGCTCTCTACGTTGGGAAGTGCCTGGCTTGTGCAAGGGTCAAGGCTGAACATCAAAGACCCTCTGGCTTACTCGAGCAACCGCCAATCCCTATGAGGAAGTGGGAAAGTATAGCTATGGACTTCATAACCAAACTTCCGCCCACGTCATCAAGTCACGACAGCATCTGGGTTGTCGTTGATCGTTTGACCAAATCAGCCCACTTTTTGCCAGTACGGGAAGACTACAAGGTGGAGCGATTAGCCCAAATCTACACCGACGAGATCATTTGTAATCATGGTACGCCTCGCGACATCATATCTGACCGTGATGCTCGGTTTACCTCGCGATTGTGGGAAACGTTTCAAGCAGCTCTTGGTACGACGCTTAACTTAAGTACTGTATTCCATCCTCAAACCGACGGCTAGACTGAAAGAACGATCCGTACTCTTGAAGACATGCTCCGTGCATGTGTCATAGACTTCGGTGGTAATTGGAATAAATACCTGCCGCTAGTCGAATTCTCGTACAACAACAGTTATCATACCAGCATCCAAATGGCACCATTCGAGGCTTTATATGGAAGAAGATGTAGATCGCCTATTGTGTGGCATGAGATCGGTCACTCGCAATTAACCGGTCCTGAGCTACTACAAGAAACGACTGACAAAGTCCTCCAGATCCGAGACAACTTGTTGAAAGCTCGAAGTAGACAGAAAAGTTACGCCGATAGAAGACGCAAGCCCCTGGAATTTGACGTTGGCGACTACGTACTCCTAAAGGTATCACCTTGGAAGGGCGTGGTCAAATTCGGCAAGAAAGGGAAACTAGCGCCTCGATATGTTGGACCTTTTAAGATTCTGGAAAGGATCGAAAAAGTCGCCTACAGACTCGATCTACCGGAGGAACTTAGTAACGTCCACCCGACTTTCCATGTGTCAAACCTCCGAAAGTGCCTGGCTGAGCATGATTTAATTGTACCTCTCGATGACCTCCAAATAAACGAAACACTGCACTTCGTGGAAAAGCGTGTTAAAATCATGGATTGCCAAACCAAGCAGCTCAGATGCTCGCGCATTCCTATCGTGAAAGTCCGATGGGGAGGCAAACGAGGCGCAGAGTTCACTTGGAAAGTCGAAAGCGACATGAAGGCAAAGTACCCGCAGCTGTTCAAGTGAAAGTCTAGAGAGAGAAAGTTCTCAAAAGTGATTCACGGTGTTGTCTGTTACGGCTTCGGCCTAATTTCGGGACGAAATTCCCTAAACAAGGGGAGGCTGTAACACCCCGTGTTTCCGAAAGTCAAAGTCAAAGTCAAGATTGAAGTAAAAAGAAGAAAAGATCGCTAATTGCGATCTATCTCTCCATGCTCAATCCCTGTTTGACTTCTTTGACCGTAGTTAGTTTATTTTATGTTTTTACGTTAGTTGTATTATGTGGAGTAATTAAGCACAATCGAAGTAATCGAAGTATATTTCTCGATGCGAACCGCTTTACGACTGTGAATAATAGGAAGTAACAATGCGATAAAGTCAATTAATCAGTAATCGAACTAATCTAATCATCATCGAACTCGAAACTCGAATTATGCAACTTTGGTGTTATTATACGTGTGTGTGTGCCTTAAGTGTTACTTGTGCATGCTTAGTTATGTTATGTGTGGAAATCAATCGAATCGCAATCGAGACGCAATCGAACTCAATCGAATCATGATAATTGGTGGAGAAGAGATAGTGCAAGATATAGATGCTTGTATGTTAGATATAGTGGTTGGGATTAAAAAATAATTTGAATAGGAAACTCCATCGTACTCGCATCGTCCTCAATCGAAATCGAAATATCGAAAATCGTCGCACCGAACACTCGAATCGTGCAGTTGAACGATCAGGCTACCAGCCGATCGAACAGCCAGCCGATCGGACTAGGAGTGCCACCCGATCGAACAGTCGTCCGATCAGGTGACACTCTGCTGAGAACATGTTTTTGCTGAGGTACCTAGCCGATCGGGTTGCCAGCCGATCGAACGACCGTCCGATCGACCGACCTGAAAAGTAAAGATACTTCAATGTTTTCAAATACTACAACAAAAAACTTCAAAAGGTCAAACCATCATACACAAAAACATACTTCTCAAAGGAAGAAGCAATCCACTCGAACAACCATCCGATCGGCCTACCGACCGACTGGACAACTGTCCGACCCGCTAACACTTGTTTCCGTTTTGCACGTTGCTTATCGTTATGCTATCGAACTATTCAGGCTAACCCTACTCTCAAGCGATCCCTTCAATCCATCAACCGTTGTGAGTATACTCGATCCCTTTTTGCTTTCAGCACTTTTGGGTGTTACATACGTTACTTATACGAAATCACATCGAATACACTACGCAACATTTTAAACGCTAATCGTTACCGCATGTATTACGTGACTAAATGAATGCTTGTTGTTATGTTTACACGTGGAATGCTGTCTACCTGCCTTAACGACGATAGTACTATAGCTTGGACTCAGCACCTGTGCACACGGGGGTTGTTAAGGACAATTACTTGCATGGATTACGGTGGTAATCATGTATTGCGAACTGCCTCGGGCAGTCAACCCGCAGTCATTGGTATCGATAGATCCATGTCGATAATTAACATGCTTCGTTTTCCTCTGTGTACGTGTTGGTTATGCGTAAACTATTTCGAACTCTATTACGCTATTATCAAACTTGTATGCTCACCTTTACATTTTATGTATTGACTTTATTTTAACGTATGTGACAGGTGTTTAAGATGCTTATCTGCTAGGAAAGCGAGGCTAGAATAAAGCTCTAGAGCCCAACAAATAGTTGTCTGTAGTGGTCAAATTAAGGGTCTCTAGAAGCAGATAAACAATTGCTGTCCATTTAAATCTGAGTTGTCGGAGCAGAATATTTTCCTGGATTTTTGTCTGTAATAATTTATTTTACTGTTTGAGATACGGTATGGGACGTATTATTTAAATTGAATAGTAATGATAAATGTTATGGAAACTTCTGGACAATCTGTTTCGCTCAGTGCCATGCCCCGATGATCCCGCCATCGGTTGGGGTGTGACACCTCTGACCTGAGATACATACTAGAACTTTCGTTTACTAAAGACTATTCTTTGATCATTGTCAACCGCTGTCGCGTAACTGCCAGTCATAAAGGCATTGGTTGGGAGTGGTTCTGAAGTTCAGTGGGAGTTGTATGTAGTCAAGATGGGATTCTGTACTCTTACATTATATGTAACAGTTAGACATCTGGGCGCCCTTATTGATTCAAACTGGCAAAGTGTAAGGCCTTACCCAAACTGACTGTGTGTTTGATTGGACCACTTTGATTCTTGAACGAAAACGATAATGATTGAACGCCATATGAGATTGAATCTGATCCATGTCTCATTGTTCAATTGATGTCTTTTACAGAAGGGATAGATGACAACGATTGCCATAAGTCTATTGTCTTCAAGTAGCAAGCCGTTGCTAAAGGGAAGATACCTTGGTTAGTGACTTTAAAGTGTCATGACCTGTTGGGGGCAGCTATGTGTAGCTAGAACACCGCTGGCTGTCTGCGTTGAGATCAGAGACCGTCCAAGTGGGAGCTGTTGGATATTATGTCCGGTTCGATAAGTCAACGCTGCCGACCGGGTATTGACCCGTAAGAGTTACACCGTGGTCAACGAACTAAAATCCACTTAACTAATTTAACTGGTAATTACGAACGACACACGGGTATTGAACTAAGAGACGTGTTCGTAAATCGGGTGGGACAAGAATTCTCTTGCATCGCCATTTGGAGAGCACCTAGATTTCAGCCAATGGAATTACATGCAAGGAATCTTCTTGCCACTTGTCATCCACCTAACTTGTGGCCAATCAAAACACATGCATTTTGCATGTTTTGACACTTGGCGAGCATGCATATAGTCCATGTTCTCTATAAATGTGGGTCTTGTTTTGAGAGTATGAGGTACAAAAGTTGCAACCATGTAAGACCCTAATACGTATTTGACTAAAAGTCGCAGCGGAAGTTCAAGCCATAAACTTTCTTTCATTATAAACACCTTAACTTATTTAAAAATTAACTTTAACATAACTCTTTCACATAAATCCATCAATCGACTTATTTACTAAGTAAAAACATAGCTTATGTTTACTACATTATATACATCAACGTTCCCGTACAATCTCACTAGTGACTCGATCCTCGATCTCTGTTCCTTGATGATCCTCATGACTCGTACTACCTGCGCTCACCACATTAAATTCATAACATTAGTACGCATTATAAACATACAAGATTTATTCACGTTTACTTTTTGTTCCGTTAATTCTTTACATCCCAGCTTTCCGTTAATTCTTTACATCCCAGCTTTCCATCTGATCGTACATTCCGTGGTGAGACTTTCTCATTGTACCTGCGTTACACTTCGTTCACAAGGCACACTATTATTATCGTCAATACTCAATTTCATTGAATACATGCGTATATACTTTCATACATACTTACATATGTGCATCCGTTCACACATAACTACTTACAAACCTACGTACCTACATTCATACGTACGTTCCTACATACGTGCATACCTACATACATACATGCATACATGTCTACATACATACCTATTACATGCCTTCTCACAACCCTACATACGTGCACACACTTTCGTACATACTCACTTGGATATATATATACACATACACATACTACCTACATACACACCTACATACATACATACATACATTCATTCATACATACCACTTATATTCACACATACATACATACATACCTTCATACGTATCTACTTAAGGAAATTCTTAACTTAGAATCCCACATTTAGGTACCATATTACTACATATTCTTTAGGATCCCACCTTTGGGTACCATATTACTACCTATTCTTTAGGATCCCACCTTTGGGTACCATATTACTACATATTCTTTAGGATCCCACCTTTGGGTACCATATTACTACATATTCTTTAGGATCCCACCTTTGGGTACCATATTACTACATATTCTTTAGGATCCCACCTTTGGGTACCATATTACTACATATTCTTTAGGATCCCACCTTTGGGTACCATATTACTACATATTCTTTAGGATCCCACCTTTGGGTACCATATTACTACATATTCTTTAGGATCCCACCTTTGGGTACCATATTACTACATATTCTTTAGGATCCCACCTTTGGGTACCATATTACTACATATTCTTTAGGATCCCACCTTTGGGTACCATATTACTACATATTCTTTAGGATCCCACCTTTGGGTACCATATTACTACATATTCTTTAGGATCCCACCTTTGGGTACCATATTACTACCTATTCTTTAGGATCCCACCTTTGGGTACCATATTACTACATATTCTTTAGGATCCCACCTTTGGGTACCATATTACTACATATTCTTTAGGATCCCACCTTTGGGTACCATACCCGTCGGCGACGCCCTCTAGTTTTTGCAGTTTTCTGCAGGTTCGTTTCATCGTCCGTACGTACTAAAACGCACGTAACTTTTGAACCGTTTACCCGTTGGACCTCCCGTTTCTTCCTACATGCTTGTAAATTCACATTATATCATATGAACTTAAAATCTTACCTCCGGATTACGGAAATCCTTAACTTACATACATTCGACTTAACTATTTTCTAACTATTTGACCCGTTAAGGGTATTCGCGCATTAATTGGTCTATGACTGACCAAACCATCATCCCCACTTCCATACTTGTCCAAAACATTACTCTAATCGAATAACTTGCTTCTAAACCACTTTTAAGTTCGTTTACCCCAAAATACCCATCATGGGCATTTTGGTCAACCTTAAACCCATCATTTACGACGAAAGACTTTAACACATATTTGACCTCAAACATCATATTTAATTCATTACAACGCTTTATTACTTACTTGTACTACGAAGTGATTACGGAAATCACTTACCTTGTGCATCCGTGTTCATAACCGCTTCCTTGCCTCATCTTGACCCGTTGGCCTTCCATGCTTGGTCCATGCTAGTGTGGTTCCTATTCTTTCATGCCGTCATGCCATAATAATGTTAGTATTTATACTTATTCATATTAACATACATTTTTCCAACTCTTATCTACATTGACTTCCACTAACACGCATACGACATGATTTGTCAACCACTTAGATCATATTAATGACATCATATTAATTTCATACATAATGTCGTATAACACATACAACTATATGATCGCCTAGTCGCTTACACAATATACACATACTTATGCTTTCTTAACTCTACATTCGACAACCGCATTGTTTGACATTCGCACAATCAAATTATCATCTTACATATGTACACGACATAATTCCAACATTATCACTTATCAATAAACTACGCATCACATATTCGTACACATTTGCTCTCAATCACCATGAATCAAATGCATAAAGTATATGGCGAGCATTACATCATTGGGACATAAGGTACAAGTCCCTAATGCATAATTTTACCAAACCATACCTTCAAATCCGAATTCTCATAATGACTCCACCTTAAGCATACTTAACTTATTATTTTGCTAACGGCTACACCATAAGCACCTTCTATACATAATTACCCATAACTTTCATACAATTTCACAATTTTGCTCTCTTAGGCATTTTATCGAACACTTGGCGGGTGTATTACTAGCAAAACATTATGTACAAGCATTCTTTGCAAATTCTTACTAACTCATATCAAGATCATCAAATTCCACTAGAATCATGTAATTTTCATACTATACCCAAATTAAGTGACCATTACTCATTACATACAACATCATACATCAATCTTACACAACTAATGAACATGCATGATTATCCATATCATCATCTTCACTACCACAAGTGGGTTTCATCCAAAATCATCAAATTACTTAGAATCTTGCATAGTTCATGTTCTATAATGTGATTCTAACACATCTACATGATCAATTTCATACAATTTCATGGATTGACCATAACCCACTTCATAGCAAGATCATCAAATCATAAAATACAACTTACCACATGTTTGTTAGGGCTAGATCATCAAGAAAACGAGTTCATGCATCGGATTTGAGCCTAATTTCCTTGTCAATTTGAAGCTTTCTTGGGAACTAGGGTTTTCACCCTTTCCTTCTTCCTTCTGCTCGATCTCACGCACACCCCCCTTGTGTGTGAGATTTTTTTGTTTTAATTAAATTCAGATTCCAATTTGACAATCTTGGTCCCTCATGTTCTTTCTTATTTATTTAACCCCCATTATTTTCCATTCTCAATTGATAGCCAACACTATCTAACCAAGTTAGATAGCTTGGTTATTTGTGAAATATCCCACTTAACTAATAAATCCTACTTACTTATGCCAACGAAATAAAATGTCCAAATAAAATATTTAGACCCGAGTTTTGGGGCGTTACAAATCTACCCTCCTTAAAAGAGGTTTCGTCCCCGAAACCTTGCTCATTCTTACTCTTACCCTCCTTTCTTTGTACTCATTTAGAGTGCGTAATACAATACGAATATATTCACGATCTTGGCTAAATTTTTCTCATAATTGAGTATACTTGTACGCTTTGTCCCTACTTTCTTAAATTAAGCAAACTTTACCTTCACAAACACAGGAACGGTCAGAAACTTATCCAGAGCCCTTACTAGTGTCATTTTCACTTTTGTGATTTATTTCATTCTATTATTGTAACATATACCTTGTTTCATTCTGCTCACCACGAGCAAATCCTATCATCCCGTTACTAAAGTCCTTTCTACTTACATTTCACCTTCATAGAAGGGTCGACGTACCATTATACGCATATCATAGACTTTCGATATACCAATTCTTACTCATCTAACATAAGTTAAACTTTTTACTGACCTCATCTCATATCATCAATCGACGATCCGCAACCCAGATCGATCCGCATTCTTCCCGAGTACTAGCCATACCAGGCTAGATTTCATTCATCCGCGTAATGCGCTTTCGCCCGTGCACATCCTTCCACCAATTCATTTGGTTTCATCACATCAATAGTTCCTAACATTATAATCTACAATTTTAGCGGTTAGCACATTTCATTCAAGCATTCATTATACTAGGTGATTACTCACCTATATTTCCTTTTTTTTTCAACGTCCTACGTACAAACTTTAACACATTTCGCAATTCATTCCTTACATGCAATTCTTTTATTCTGGTTCCTCATTTCATCAACCTTTGCAGTTTGACCTTTCCAGGTCGGACTGTCATTTCTTACTTACCATAGATGTATTGAGGTACTCTTCATACTTCTTTCCATTCATGCTTACCTGCAAAGACATTCATTACATCATTTCGGTATTCTTAACAAAACTTACCCTTCTTGTTCGTACTTAAATCATTATCCGGGTCGTAGCCCGTCATCCATTATGACTCCTAAGAGTCAATTACTAACACATTTAACACATAACTTGTTCGAACTTCTTTCTTTCGCTTTAAAATTTAGGTTTGCATGCCCACTACGATCATTCTTTTGTTTATTACTTTACATTTACCCGTATGACTCGTTTGACACAACCACGGTCAAACTGTCGACACATTGTGATGTGGACTAATTTCATCCTTTTTATATTTTAAATCCGTCCCGCGAACTCAAACGTCACATTCATGCCTTTTATTGCTTTCATGTTTTGAATCCGTCTAGCGGTTCCAAACATACCATTCATACATTTTCTTCCTTTCGTGCTTTGAATCCTTTTCGCGGATTCAAACATTTCATTTACATCATCCATTCACATCTTTCATTCATTACATGTGCTGAATCCGTCTCACAGATTCAAACATATCGTTTTCTGCATTTCATTCCTTGAATCCGTCTTGCGGATTCAAACATTCCATTCATGCCTTTCATTCCTTGATTCCTTCTTGCCGATTCAAACATTGCATTTACACCTTTCATTTTTTTTTGAATCCGTCTCGCGGATTTAAACATTTCATTTATACCCTGTTGATCCGTACTTTCTTACGGATTCAACACTCTTCATTTTTATCACTCATACTTTTCATTCCTACATAGTACTCTTAATTTCCCGAGAGCCTTACTACCCACTTCACCCGCACGCCCACCTGCTACCCAATTCTAACGGACATACCTGCGATAATTACCACGGTCTCACGAACGTCATATGCTTCTTGCGTACTGGCCAGGTGCGCAATTCACATACTAATTCCGTGCCTTCAGGTAATCATCGCCTTATGTCCGCATTAGTGGGTCTCAGTTCGTGCTACATTTTTACAATTTTACCAAGACAATATCGTTGTCTTCCGTTTAGTACTTACCCTCCCAAGGAGACATCTTCCTTTTTCTTTTAACAACGGTACCCATACATATCAACATTGTGTACCTGGGGTCCGTCTGTCCATTCGCATCCTTGACTGCCTTAGCATCCACCTTAGACTGCATTCACGGATCATCCTCTCCAAACTTTTAAGCTTACCTTGCACATAGCAAACCGTTAGCTTCTTCATATGAATACATACATATACGTTTTCATACCATTTCTACCTTTAGATCTTGATCGAGTCATGGATTGTACAGGTTCCTTATCACAAGAGCACATAGGTTTGAGTTCAAGTACCTACCTTCTCGTACTTGATTCCCTCAAACCAGGGCTCTGATACCAACTTGTAAGACCCTAATACGTATTTGACTAAAAGTCGCAGCGGAAGTTCAAGCCATAAACTTTCTTTCATTATAAACACCTTAACTTATTTAAAAATTAACTTTAACATAACTCTTTCACATAAATCCATCAATCGACTTATTTACTAAGTAAAAACATAGCTTATGTTTACTACATTATATACATCAACGTTCCCGTACAATCTCACTAGTGACTCGATCCTCGATCTCTGTTCCTTGATGATCCTCATGACTCGTACTACCTGCGCTCACCACATTAAATTCATAACATTAGTACGCATTATAAACATACAAGATTTATTCACGTTTACTTTTTGTTCCGTTAATTCTTTACATCCCAGCTTTCCGTTAATTCTTTACATCCCAGCTTTCCATCTGATCGTACATTCCGTGGTGAGACTTTCTCATTGTACCTGCGTTACACTTCGTTCACAAGGCACACTATTATTATCGTCAATACTCAATTTCATTGAATACATGCGTATATACTTTCATACATACTTACATATGTGCATCCGTTCACACATAACTACTTACAAACCTACGTACCTACATTCATACGTACGTTCCTACATACGTGCATACCTACATACATACATGCATACATGTCTACATACATACCTATTACATGCCTTCTCACAACCCTACATACGTGCACACACTTTCGTACATACTCACTTGGATATATATATACACATACACATACTACCTACATACACACCTACATACATACATACATACATTCATTCATACATACCACTTATATTCACACATACATACATACATACCTTCATACGTATCTACTTAAGGAAATTCTTAACTTAGAATCCCACATTTAGGTACCATATTACTACATATTCTTTAGGATCCCACCTTTGGGTACCATATTACTACCTATTCTTTAGGATCCCACCTTTGGGTACCATATTACTACATATTCTTTAGGATCCCACCTTTGGGTACCATATTACTACATATTCTTTAGGATCCCACCTTTGGGTACCATATTACTACATATTCTTTAGGATCCCACCTTTGGGTACCATATTACTACATATTCTTTAGGATCCCACCTTTGGGTACCATATTACTACATATTCTTTAGGATCCCACCTTTGGGTACCATATTACTACATATTCTTTAGGATCCCACCTTTGGGTACCATATTACTACATATTCTTTAGGATCCCACCTTTGGGTACCATATTACTACATATTCTTTAGGATCCCACCTTTGGGTACCATATTACTACATATTCTTTAGGATCCCACCTTTGGGTACCATATTACTACATATTCTTTAGGATCCCACCTTTGGGTACCATATTACTACCTATTCTTTAGGATCCCACCTTTGGGTACCATATTACTACATATTCTTTAGGATCCCACCTTTGGGTACCATATTACTACATATTCTTTAGGATCCCACCTTTGGGTACCATACCCGTCGGCGACGCCCTCTAGTTTTTGCAGTTTTCTGCAGGTTCGTTTCATCGTCCGTACGTACTAAAACGCACGTAACTTTTGAACCGTTTACCCGTTTGACCTCCCGTTTCTTCCTACATGCTTGTAAATTCACATTATATCATATGAACTTAAAATCTTACCTCCGGATTACGGAAATCCTTAACTTACATACATTCGACTTAACTATTTTCTAACTATTTGACCCGTTAAGGGTATTCGCGCATTAATTGGTCTATGACTGACCAAACCATCATCCCCACTTCCATACTTGTCCAAAACATTACTCTAATCGAATAACTTGCTTCTAAACCACTTTTAAGTTCGTTTACCCCAAAATACCCATCATGGGCATTTTGGTCAACCTTAAACCCATCATTTACGACGAAAGACTTTAACACATATTTGACCTCAAACATCATATTTAATTCATTACAACGCTTTATTACTTACTTGTACTACGAAGTGATTACGGAAATCACTTACCTTGTGCATCCGTGTTCATAACCGCTTCCTTGCCTCATCTTGACCCGTTGGCCTTCCATGCTTGGTCCATGCTAGTGTGGTTCCTATTCTTTCATGCCGTCATGCCATAATAATGTTAGTATTTATACTTATTCATATTAACATACATTTTTCCAACTCTTATCTACATTGACTTCCACTAACACGCATACGACATGATTTGTCAACCACTTAGATCATATTAATGACATCATATTAATTTCATACATAATGTCGTATAACACATACAACTATATGATCGCCTAGTCGCTTACACAATATACACATACTTATGCTTTCTTAACTCTACATTCGACAACCGCATTGTTTGACATTCGCACAATCAAATTATCATCTTACATATGTACACGACATAATTCCAACATTATCACTTATCAATAAACTACGCATCACATATTCGTACACATTTGCTCTCAATCACCATGAATCAAATGCATAAAGTATATGGCGAGCATTACATCATTGGGACATAAGGTACAAGTCCCTAATGCATAATTTTACCAAACCATACCTTCAAATCCGAATTCTCATAATGACTCCACCTTAAGCATACTTAACTTATTATTTTGCTAACGGCTACACCATAAGCACCTTCTATACATAATTACCCATAACTTTCATACAATTTCACAATTTTGCTCTCTTAGGCATTTTATCGAACACTTGGCGGGTGTATTACTAGCAAAACATTATGTACAAGCATTCTTTGCAAATTCTTACTAACTCATATCAAGATCATCAAATTCCACTAGAATCATGTAATTTTCATACTATACCCAAATTAAGTGACCATTACTCATTACATACAACATCATACATCAATCTTACACAACTAATGAACATGCATGATTATCCATATCATCATCTTCACTACCACAAGTGGGTTTCATCCAAAATCATCAAATTACTTAGAATCTTGCATAGTTCATGTTCTATAATGTGATTCTAACACATCTACATGATCAATTTCATACAATTTCATGGATTGACCATAACCCACTTCATAGCAAGATCATCAAATCATAAAATACAACTTACCACATGTTTGTTAGGGCTAGATCATCAAGAAAACGAGTTCATGCATCGGATTTGAGCCTAATTTCCTTGTCAATTTAAAGCTTTCTTGGGAACTAGGGTTTTCACCCTTTCCTTCTTCCTTCTGCTCGATCTCACGCACACCCCCCTTGTGTGTGAGATTTTTTTGTTTTAATTAAATTCAGATTCCAATTTGACAATCTTGGTCCCTCATGTTCTTTCTTATTTATTTAACCCCCATTATTTTCCATTCTCAATTGATAGCCAACATTATCTAACCAAGTTAGATAGCTTGGTTATTTGTGAAATATCCCACTTAACTAATAAATCCTACTTACTTATGCCAACGAAATAAAATGTCCAAATAAAATATTTAGACCCGAGTTTTGGGGCGTTACAAACCAAAACTCTCTCAACTCACACACCCATACCGGCCACCACCGCCTGCCGGACAGGCCGTCGCCGCCCCGCCGCCTGCTGCCGCCTACTGCCGCGGCTGCCGCTGTTGACTCCCGCCGACTGCCGCCGCTTGGCGCCGCCCCTTCGTCGTGCCTTGTTGGTTCGTTAACTAGCCCTTGTTCGTTGAACCTCGGTGTCTCGACCGGTTAGTCTTTAACCAAAGGTATATCTAAACCCCCTATGATTGATGTTCTATTTCGTGTTTGCATGTTGGTGACCTTGTTCCATTACAGGTATTCCTTGGTATAAAAGTGTTCATGTTAATTTTGTTACACACGCTTCCGTTGCTTTGAAAATGTATATATAGTTTTAACTAGTTAAAGTTTATTTTGAATGACACATATATACATGTATTTTATTTGTCAAAAGTGTTTTGACTAATTCTTGTAACGAAATAAACACATAAATAATATGAACCGGATTCATGAAATAAAAGTAAAAATTATACCACGGAGATCCATCAATAATTTCTCATGCTACCTCAACCATAATCTAACTTATAATAAAAGACTACAAATAATGCCACATGACATTCTCTCCTTCAATCCTCATAATTCTTTTATTTATAAATTTTTTAAATTTAATAAACTATATATTGATATTATTTATTCTTATCGTTATCTGTATTCTAATAATATTTTATTAACTTACCAATAATATTATTCTGTAGAGACTAAACATATTATATTTTTGAAGTTTTTTAAAATTCTAATTTTGATGTTAATCAACTATTACGTAATTTTTTTTAACTTAATAATATTGGCTTAGAAATAAGACTATGAGTATATGTAATATATTAAGGTGTTAGAAATAAGACTATGATTATATGTGATATATTAAGGTGTAAAGAATGTTTTCGTTATGTAGTATATTTTCCTAAGTATTACATGTTAGATTTTAGATTTTAGAATGTTGTATAATATTAGCTAATTATGTAGGCAAATTGGATTTAAAAAATCCCAACTCACTGTTATTGGGCAATAATAATCCAACTCATTTAATCACCAATAATAATCCGAACTATTCACTTTTGTTTGTAAAATACTCCCAGTTAAAAAAACACTAACTAGGTTAAAAAAATTGTTGACGTGGCAGGTGACGTGGCATGCCACATCAGCAATTTTTTAACCTAGTTAGTGTTTTTTTAACTGTGAGTATTTTACAAACAAAAGTGAATAGTGCGGATTATTATTGGTGATTAAATGAGTTGGGATTATTATTGGCCAATAACAGTGAGTTGAGATTATTTAAATCCAATTTGCCAATTATGTATTATTAATTTTTACTATAGTAAATTAATATTAACTATAAGGTTAATTCTAATATAATAAATTTAATATTTTATTATTTTGTTTTTTAAATATTAATATTTTGATTCACCGACAAGTATCGGTATATTCTTATTAATAGTTGTTATACGAATTTAATTAATGATCGTTATCTAATATCGGTATATTCAAGAGATAAAGTAATTCTTATATTCATATCTCTGTATCGTATAGTATAATTTATTAACCCAAGTATCATGGTATATCGATTTATTTTGAGGGAGAGGAAGTTTATTTAGAATTTTTTTAAGGTGAATAATGATACTTATATTAATTTACTTAATCAAAATATTAATATTTAAAAAAGAAAATAATAAAATATTAAATTTATTATATTAGAATTAACCTTATAGTTAATATTAATTTACTATAGTAAAAATTAATAATACATAATTAGCTAATATTATACGACATTCTAAAATCTAAATCTAACATGTAATACTTAGGAAAATATACTACATAACGAAATACATTCTTTACACCTTAATATATCACATATAATCATAGTCTTATTTTTAACACCTTAATATATTACATATACTCATAGTCTTATTTCTAAGCCAATATTATTAAGTTTAAAAAAATTACGTAATAGTTGATTAACATCAAAGTTAGAATTTTAAAAAACTTTAAAAATTAAATATGTTTAGTCTCTACAGAATAATATTATTGGTAAGTTAATAAAATATTATTAGAATACAGATAACAATAAGAATAAATAATATCAATATATAGTTTATTAAAGTTAAAAAATTTATAAATAAAGAATTATGAGGATTAAAGGAGAGAATCCCATGTGACATTATTTGTATTCTTTTATTATAAGTTAGATATGAAAATCTAAATTCTAAAAAATAAACGTAAAAGATACGAATAATATGAAAAATATAATAACAACAACAATGACCTCAGAATGAATAAATTGCTTTAAAAATTCTTAGATTAAAGATAGACTTGATACTAATATGTCAGATTGCCCGATTCAATGGCCGACCCTCTGGTGCATTGGCAACCCCATGATCTTTTAGTGTGTAGGTCATGGGTTCTAGTTTCACTTAAAGCAAAATTGTTCTGCGTTGAGCCAAGGGTTTTATCACAGCAGACTTCTTTAGAATGGTGAGGCCGGGTCACCAACACCATCCGCATACACGAGCTTTGATGACCTTTTATCATTAGATTTACTAAGATGATGTGTAAGTCCTTTAAAAAACAAATATGTCAGATTAATTAAACACGTTATTAAAGCACCTTTTTAGTGTATATTAAAACTTACACCTACTTCATATCGGATCCTATCCGAATCCAACTTTTGGTATAAATAAAAATCAATACATGATTCACATTTACACCCGCGTAACTATTGAAACAACTACCTCCTGAGAGATTTTAAATTATTTGTCAAGGACACTGTCCATCTTTGTTCACCACGTTTACAAAATAGCTTTTAAACATGCATAATAATTATTTTATAATATTATTAATTTCTGAGTAACCAATTACTATCGAGATATTGACTAGTTGATCTCGGACAAAACATATGTCAAACTTGAACAACCGACAATTCACTAATGCAATGACAACCACAGCCTTTTAATAATAATAAATATAATAGTAAATTGTCAAAATCGTCCATGAGGTTTGGGTATGTTTGTCATTTTCATTCAAAACATTTTTTTTTGTACAATATAGTCCTTTACGTTTGAGATTTTTTGCCATTTTCACCTAAACATCTAATTTGCTTTATTTTTTCTATCAAACATTTGGGTGAAAATTGCAAAAAATCCCAAATCTCAGGGACGATTTTGGCAAAAAAGTCAGACGTTTGGCTGAAAATGGCAAAAAGTCCCAAAAGTGAAGAACTATATGGTAACAAAAAAAAATTTTTGGATGAAAATTTCAAACATACCGAAACATCAGCGACGATTTTTGAATTCTACTCTAATGGTGATGGTGATGGTGTTTTTCTAATATTCGGTCTATTTAACGTAACTTATTATATAAGACAAAAATATTTAAAGATGTATCATGTTTTCATTTTAATCAATATCTATACGAATCCTTCATAGTTCATTCAAAGCATTGATATCATATATGAATTGAAGTAAAAGGGGCTTTTTTCTGGGAACGGCAATTGGAGAGCCCCCTTAATCGGGTCCATGCTGGTTTTCGAGTTTGGTTGAGGCGTTCTTCCGAGAAACCATACCGTCAGCTGTCACTTGACAGTCGTTGTGTCATCATAAGAGCAGAACTCTCTAGCGTAACACATGGTGGGACGAAAACCGGGTGGGCTTGGGAATCGAATTGACAACCTCGCACAATGCCTAACACAAATCTTTCATCGCCTTAATCCACCAAAAGTGACACAAGTGAGGATCGAACTTGGGTCTCCACTAAGGCTATGGGGTATGGGGCTTGGGTTGGGGGAAACGCCCAAGGCACCACCCCGGGTGGGCTTGGGTTGGGGCATGGCCCTTGGGGCTTGGGTTTCAAGCCGGGCGTGGGGCGGGGAAGCGAGCTGACATGGCGGGCTGTGTATGGCCAAAACAAAATAGCCGTTGGCCAACGGCTATGTTAAAAAAAATTAATTTTTCACTATAAAACTCACATTTTCTTCCATTTTTTACCACATTCAACCACATCTTCTATCCATCTTCAATTCTCCTTCTACAAAACGAAAAAATGCATCCTTACAACCGTCCTTTTGACCCGAACAACCCCTATGCATTTCAAGAAAATAATCATAGCCAACCACCCACTCGTCCAATGGCTCGTCCATTTTTCATACACTCTTCTATGCCCATTGAAGCGAGTTATGCATCGTATATCGGGAATCGTGTGTTTACTAACTTCCCACACACCGACAATTCGATACCTACCCCGTTTACACAATCGCCCATCGACCTTTCACCAACCTCCATCGACCTTTCACAAAACGAAACCGTTCCTGAAACTCAACCACCCAATGATGGTCCTTCCGCATCGAAACCCATCAAAAAGAGAAGTCATAAGAAAAAAACTGAGGCGGATAAAGTAGTTGAAACCGTCAAACGAAAACAACAAAAATGGGTCGTTGCTGAAGAAGTTGCATTGGCGAGGGCTTGGTGTCAACAATCTCAACATTCAACTTTAGGTATTCTTAACGTTTGTTTTTATTAATAGTTATTTTTTATATAACTTTGTAATATATTAAATTTTGTTTTTATTAAAATAGGAAATTCGCAACATCGAACCGCCCTGTGGGAATCGGTTAGTAGAGTACTCCATGAAGAAATGGGAAGGGAGGCTTATCGTGAAAACGATAGCTTATCCTCAAAGTGGAGCGAGATAAGCACCCAACTTACAAAATTTAGTGGTTTTTTAAATAAAGCAAAGCAAAACTCAAAAAGTGGTGAAACCGAAGCCGACATTTTGACAAATGCAGTGGTCACATTCAAATCAAATGTGGGGACCGACTTCCGTTTCATGCATTGTTGGGAGATTTGTAAGTTCCATCCAAAGTGGGCGAATATCCCCATTGGTAGCGAAACTAACTCGTCTTCCAAAAGGTCAAGGGCCTCGTCCCAAGCCCAATCTGATGCACGAGATCAAGAGTTTGAGGCCCTTTTGGATGATTCGCCAAGCCCAAACCGGCCTGAGTATGGAAGAAATGCCTCAAGAAGGCGTGCTCAAAAATCAAGATCTGGTACGGCATCGCCTTCAGCTGGGAGTTCGGGCTCGCGTAGGGGAATATACAACGAGCAGTTGGATGACATTTCATGCAAGTTGGATACATTCAACGTATTCCAACAACAACGGGCCGAAATACGAAGGAGCAAAGAAGCTAGAGATGCCGCTAGAGATGCCCAGAAACAAAAACGGGATGATTTGAAATTTCTATCCCAGCCCATTGATCACCTAGAGGGTGAAGAGTTACAACTAATCTTGGCGATGAGAGAAGAGATAAAAAACAAATATAAAAGTTAGGATTTTTTTTTTGTAATTTTCTTTATTTAAAAATATTAAAAAAATTATTTTTTTTGTTTTAAATAATATTCAAATAGCCCAGCGGGTCAGCCCGGCGAAGCCCGCCAAACCCACGCCCCAAACCCTCACCCCACCATACCATGTTGAATGTGGATTAGCCCATGTCTGCCCCCCCAACGTGGTTGTCAACTAATGCCCCAACCCAAACCCAACCCCCGCCCCACCATACCCCACAAATGGTGAACAATGTTTAAACTAACTTTTGGATGACGTTAGTTAAAAATACTAAGAATAGTTTCAATAAGACAATAAACAGTTGATAGTTGATACCATTATGTGGTAAATTTATATGCTAAACCAGGCGTTACATTTGTGTGGTATTTTTAGAGTTTTGGTCCACCAACTATTGTATTCAAAACATTGCATTTGGGCTTTTATTTGCCGACACTAATTGGGGCCGCGGGCCTGTGGGGGGTTTGCCTTGGAATTCTTTAATTGTTAAATAAAACTAGTAATTTGACTTGCGCACATTGCGGCGCGGATACATTACATAATGGATTAGTCGAAGCGTTATATGATGCGTTAGCGATATGAAAACACACGTTTTGTCGTATCCGATTTAACTCAATAGTATTACGGATGAATCAAAACCTAAAGTAAAAAAAAAAAACGTGTGTAAAGGGAAAACTGATACGGGTTGAAATTTTACCTATAGCGCGTTGTGACGAGGTCGAAATGTAGAGTAACTATAACTCATACCGTGGAACGAAAACATATTATATTTGACCCAACTCGGACACATAAACCAACTTGAATCTATACAGACACATACATAAAAACACGAATGTTAAGAAATAGTTTTAGGGTAAATACGCAAATGGAAAGTTTGAAACTTGAGAGGCGTAAAGTGAATTAATAGTTAAAGGGCCAAAAGAAATTGTCATATGATGAAAATTTGAGATGGTGCCAAAAAAAAATGCACCGACGTAGCATTTTAAGATAGATAGTAATAGTAATATCTCATTTGCATATTTGATTATCAGGCAAATACTTTTTAAGTGTAATATTAATATAGGTGACTTCTAAGTATATATCCGTGTGGATTTTATTAGCAAAATTTTTCTACAAGTTTTTAAAAAACACATGACTATGTAAACCACATTTGCATAGTTGTGTAATCCTCTATAATATCATAAGTTTTCAAGTACAAGAAAGCATACACCTATGTATTCCGTGTTTACATAACCATAACCATGTAACTCTCTATGTCTATGTTTAATCGATGCATATAGTTGTAGGTGTACCATGTTTGGTCCATTTCCAACCTTGGTTTTGTTTATAGTTTCAATACACTTTTTCCCCTTTGCCTTTAACATCACAATTTAACCACTTGGGGTGTCCCAGTGGCCACCAGCACCCGTTACAAACTGGTGTGGGCAGGTTCGAGCCCTGATTCAACCAAAATGCCCACCTGGTAGGGTATTAACCGCCAGGCAGCGTTGCTGGGTCGCTAGCTTGAGAAGGGGGATCCCTTCCGCGGTCAGGGGTACCGTGCATCTACCCCTTTTTTTTAACATCACAATTTGAATTTATAATTTAGCGTGTTTCATATGTGTATGAGATATATGAACATTAAACCCCAAAGTCACATAATTACCCTTATGACCCAAGTTTAACCTTTTATCACTTTTTAGTCCAAAATTCATAACACTTGAAATAAACATATGCCAACATGTTATAATATATGAAATAAAATATTTCCAAAAATGGCTCCTAAATTTGGGATGATACATCAAATGAAGGTGTGTGATTAAATTGACAATGGAGGAGACATGGGTGTTCCATGTTGGCTAATTTGTGTTGAAATGGCTTTTGCTACATCGAATATTGCGAGTTAGTTATTGTTCTCAAGTTAGAGGTGTGTCTAACATTCCCGAGCCAAGAGATACACTGCAAGATGAATATAATCACTATGAAAGGCGTAGCCTCGGGGCTCACCATCTGACGATTAAGTTAGTAAAGTTAGTAAATGGATCTCATTTATCAGTTTTATATCATGTGTGTGAGAGTTTTAAGGAGTGGTAGAAAGTTATTTCGTAAAGAAGAAATACGAGGGAGGAAATCTTCATCAAGTGGTTGTCCCTACTTCATAAAGGAGGGTGGATGTTGGTTGGATCATGCTTAATGTGTTAAATCTACAAAGGCCTGTATCCCAAACGACAACGTTAAGGCTAGTCTCGAGGATAAGGCAGTAGTGAGTAGTGTGATGGTACAAGTAGTGGTGGTGGTGATTGTCTTGTGGCTTGTTCAAGGTTGAAGACAAAGCAAGTCAAGAGTTAAAAACAAGGGTATATTTGTATCGGGTTTGATTAAAAAATGCTAGTTAGTTAGGTTTTATAATATCAACTATTTCTATATCTAAGTAGTCGAGAGTTATTTTTCTCTTGCATACGAGAATGTTAAACAACCGTGTAAAGACCCAAACACGGTTATTTAGTTACTTGGAATCTATGAAAATTTAGTAGTTAGTGTAGCGTTGATAAGAATATGACATGTGTTGTTTCATTGTATCATGGGAAGTGATTCGCCACGAAACCTTATGAAGTGAGTTTGATTACAGAAAATAAAGTAGGGACTACCTGAGTAACAGTTTATCAAACCACAGGGAACATACATGCTATTTTGAAAAGATAGGGACTAAAGGTGAAAAAATAGAAAACCACATGGACCATTCGGGCAATTAACTCTTATGATTTTTAAAAAGTTGAGAGTTGGATACATTTAATCGGTGTTTTGTAAATGACCGCATAAACTAGAAATTGTAGTTGCTAGCTAATGGACTTGAAACAAATAACAAATAAATATTAAGGATTTTAGATTCGATTCATAATAGACTTAATTTTAGTTTAGTTTCAATATTTCATTTAATATGTGATGAAACAATGGTTAACCGGGCAGGGTTAATGCACTGGTCTCGTCAAGAAGGGTTAATCCCTTCCTCTCGAGAATCGCTGGCTGGATCACCGGTGGTTGATCTCCTGCACAAGGAAACAAGCCGTGACTCGTAACAAGGAGGATGGGGTGGGGGGTGCTCCTTGTTACCACTCTCCGGCGTGAGAATCAGTAGTTTGCTTGGGAAGCAAAGTAAGATAGTAGTAGTAGTGAGAGAGTTGTGAAGAGATACCTCAAACCTGGTTTGGGGTTGGTATTTATAGCCGAGGAGTGAAGGAGGAGGATGATGGATGGACTGACGACGTGCTGCACCTTTGCAGGTGTGTCAGGCTTGTCGGTTGTGGAGGTTACGCCACGTCAGTCCATTGCTTACGTAGCTCTGACAGGTAACTGCCATTGGTGCCACTTGCACTATGGTGTCAGTCCCACTTGTTGAGTGCATAGGATGCGGTGCAAGCCGCATCGCTGCATGCGGTAACGTCTGAGGTTACCGTGTCTCCTGCTTGTGATCAAGAAATACGCGAGATGCGGTGCTAGCCGCATCGTCGTCCGCGGAGACTGTTTGCCTGCATCCCTTATCGTGACGAAAATGCCCATATGATGCGGTGCCAGCCGCATCGTTACGTTCATCTTCTTCTACGCCTAAGGTAAGGCTTCCTTGTATTGATAGAAGTGTTCACTGGACGCGGTGCGAGGCCGCATCGCTGTGAATACTTCCGTTTTCATACACCAGATGTGATGCTATGTCGCATCACTCTACCGTTCTCATGTTCCATGTAAGTCCTCCTTCGTTACTAGATAGATTGGATTCAACCCTTGTGTCGACGCGTTCTTGCATGGGCACAAGTAGGTTGTTAGCTGGTGGGGGTTTTGATAAGGGTAATGGTCACTCGCGGTCGATGCTGACGCGAGATCTGGGACCATACCCCTTCAAGTCCCCCTAGTCTAGTGTTGCTGCCACATACAAGTTGTATGTGGGAGGAGTACTAGACTATGGTGTTTAGAAGGTAGTTTGGAGTCTGGAGAAGATCCTAGACCATGTGGATGGTCTTTTCTGTATGTAAATCAAGCTGGAGGTCTGGAAGGGTCATCTGACGCCTCTTCCGTACCGGTGAAGGAGTTTCGTCTGATGCGAAATTCTCAGCCGTTTTATGTCACCAGGTGGGTTGCCACCTGTTGTTGTGTCGAAGGTCTCTTGGAGACCTTGTTAGTAATGTTGCACAAACTTCGAACCAACCTCTGAGATGGTGGTTTGAAGGTATGCACAAACTTTCAACCTCTGATAGGTGGTCCTGTCTTCAAACCAATTGTTGAAGTGGTGCATGAAGAAGAAAAGAAACTTTGGATCAATCTCTGAGATCGAGATCAAAAGTAGTTGATGCTTGTAAGTGCTTTGCTCAAGCTCTATGTTCAGCATCTAGTCATGAGACGACGATCCTTTTTTTTGTTGGGTTTTCGTGTTCATCGTCATAGCTCTCTAGTAACCGCACGTCCTTTGCGGTTACCTCGTTGCGTCATTGTTGGCCATGTTTGGTCGAACAATGTAGATTTTTTTACTATGGGTAAATAAACATGGTCATAGGCAAGGGTATGCCCACCATTGTTTATTCTATGCGGCCCATAGGCGGGCAAACAAAGTCATAAGCAGACTTGTTACCGCTGTTCGGACGCTTGCTGTTCGACAAGGGCTTGTTTAGAGCGCTTATCTGCGTTCTTTCTGGAGCCACTTACCTTCACGCTCCAATACCGAGTTTGTCTTGAAGTAGCTTCGCTCGGTGATGTGGAGTTAGCTTGGCTCTTCCGTAGCAACCAGTCTGCGGAAGCTATGGTTATGTCCGCAGCTACTCATGAGTGTCTGCGGTTTTGCATTCCCATATTCGCTCGAAGCGGGTGTGTTGCTCGGATGTAGCTCTTGAAGGTTCAGGAGTCAGGGTTGCTGATGTGTGGTCGCGTACATTCCCTTCCTTCTTCGCGCTGAAGAAGTTGTTTATGCACCCTCTGTGGTTGTGAACCGGACAGGAGGGATTTGAAGCTTGAAGAGAATGAAGGTAATGCGGTTTACCTGTTCCTGAGATGCGGTTCAGTCCAAAGAACAACGCTGGTTCTGAGCATCTGACACACCTGAACGGGCTCGTGTGTGTCATGTCCGCATATTCCACGTGTGCTCGTGGATAGTGCGGATAGGTATTATACCCCCTTATAGTATAGAGATATATATTTTTACCTATTTTTAGGGGTATGTAAAAAACGACATGCGGTATGGGTTATGGTGCGGTATACCAGAGAAACCGCATGCCGCTTATAATTGGATAATGTAGTCGCTTTTTGTTGCATACGTGGCTGATCTCACGTGTGAGTTGGTGGAAGTTGGTGAGATCTTTCTGGCATGTGCTGAAATTAAAGGACATTTGCACTGCCCGAGGCATTAAATGCACTGTAGCAAGGAGTGTAAACGTCTCCTATGTCAGGCGCGTGGGCGGCCACGCGCGCGTGATAACCGTCAGCGAAAACGGCGCTTGACACGTGGTGTCGCGCAATTCGTTCTTTTTGAACATGATGATTCGTTTTCTCCCTCCGCATTAATTGCGATGGGTATATAAGGGGAAACCGTTCGTGGTTTCCCCTCACTTGTTCGAAAATTTCAAAAATTTGCCGGTGAGAGAAAAGAAGTTACTTGTCTTCTCCGATCATTTGTTTGAAGTTTCCGGTGAGGTTTTCTGAGTTTAGTGTTTCTACTCACTTTCTTTCATTTCTTCGCCATTTTCTGATGGCTGAACCATCAAGTCCACACAATGTGGAGGGTGAAAACCCTTAACAGCCGGTGGTGGCGGAGGAAGAAGAGGGGGGAGCCGCCGGTGGTGGTTTACCGGTGTTAAGGTGGACCAAGAAGAGCTTTGATCGTCCGATTCTTGATATCCAAATGCCCCCTGAATATGGGGCCTGTTACCCATCGGAGGGTGACACTGGTGCCGATGCTCCGGCCGGTTACGTGACCATGTGGGCAGACTTTTTTGGTGACTGTAATCTCCGGTTACCTTTGACTGTTTTTGTTGTCGAGGTTTTGGAGTGGTACAAGGTCCACATTTCTCAACTGAGTCCGTTTGGTATGATCCGGATTCGAAATTTTGAATTCACCTTTCGTGCTCTTGGCATAGAGCCTACCGTTGGAGATTTCCGACGGTTTTATCAAATGACGGTGTCCTTGGGGTTCTTTTCTTTCCGTCAGCGAGAGGGTAGTCCCAAGCTGATGACTTCTCCCAAGGGAATGACGATGTGGAAAAAGAAGTTCTTTTACATCAAGGCTGCTGCCATTGTTGCAAAGATGACGTTTCGGAATGTGACCGAGACGATCATAGCAGAGACCATTGCGGTCCCAAGTTTGAAAACGGTGGAGTGGTTTCCGCAGTTGCAGACCATTGAGTCGGTGAAGCTGAGCAACACACAGTTGTGGGTGTTGCGCATGATGCTTACAAGGAGGAACAAGAAGTCAAAGCCCGTGGTGCGGGAGAAAAGTGGTGGTACGTACTTTTCATTTGTTTTAACTTTCTAATCCCCGTATTCGTTACTGAGTTGTGCGCTTGCTATCAGAGGATGCTCCCGTATGGAGGATGTTTGCCCCGGATTTCCAGGGTCAGGTGGAAATAGTTGTTTGTGCGGATGGCGAGGAGGAGTTTAATGTTATCATTCGAGATAACTTCCGGGTGCCTACTGAGGCCGCATTAGCAGTTGAGTTGCCGCGTGGCAAAGGTATGTTTAGGAATCCTTTATTCTTGTGATAACAATAATGGTTGCACTGACTCACCTCTTGGATGGTTTTCATGCAGGTGATCTTGGGGCCTTAGGGGACCCGGATGCGAAGGGTGTGCCTAAGAGGCAAACGGTGAAAGGCGTGCGCTTTCGCCAAAAGAAAATATCGGAGGTCACTGTTGTGCCTCATCTGGTACCGCAGGCGACAGGTATCTCTCACTCTTCTTTCCGTAGATACTTGGATTATGTGATAGTATCTGATACCCTTGAGGGTTTGGGTACAGCTGCGGGCTCGCGGTCTGGTGCTAGGAAGAGGCAAGTAGAAGAGACGGCTGCTGGTGCCGGTGGACCGAAACGTCGGAGGTTGCAGTCTAAGAGGACTGGTCCGACATCGAATAAACCTGCGGTTACTGTTAGTAAGTGTTGTTTAGTTTGTCTCAAGTGTTATGTACAACCTGTGTTTTGATAGCTATTTGACTTTGTTTTGCAGAGCTTCAAGATAAAGATTTCTCTATCTTTCATGCTCCGGAGTCACCCCCGCATGATGCGGGTGCGGGTGTGACTGAGGAACCTTCGACACCTCCTGTCAAGGTGGTGCCTGAGTCAACTGTGCGGAAGGAGGGTACCGCAGAGAAGGTTACGACCCAGATATTTGATACCGTTGACTCGTCCAACAATCTGATATCTCCCAATGAGGGAGATAATTTGAGTGTGCGGTTTTCTGATTCTGGGAAGTAACAGTCTGATGCAGAACCGCAAAAAACTGATGCTGAGGTGCGGCAGCATGATGCTGAGCCGCAGAAGTCTTCTGCTGGTGAGAAGGGTACCGGTTCGTCTGCTGGTGGTGCGGGTTATGATGGGCCTCCAATTCAGCCTGGGGAGTCTGAATTGGAGTATTATTATCGCACGTATACCCAGGGTCGAAGTACTGTTTATCACCGACCCCCCTGGACTGTTATGCAGGGGGGATGATATTTCCAACGACCCCTCTGCGTGCAAGGAGATTCTGGGTGGTTTGGGCACCCCCTTTGAAGTAGAACGTGCCCGTGCCGCCCCCCGTGAGTTGCGCATCAATCAACTCTCCACCTTGCTAGTAGGAAGTTCCATAGTGGCTAACGCCATATTGGAAGACTACAAGGTGCTAGGCCGCAGAGAGGATGAAGCTGCTCGTATGCGGGCCGAAGCGGAAGAGTTGATCAAGGCTGCTCGTGCGGGTGCGGAGCAGCTTGAGAAGGATAGGGCTGCTTTTGAGAAACAGAAGCAGACCTCGGAGTGGGCTGCCACTGCTCAGCTGAAACAGTTTCGTACTCTTGCCAAACTTCTTTCTGATGAACGCAAGAGTTGGAATGAAAAGTATTCCAATGAGCGTAAGAAGTGGAATGAATCTTGGGCGAAGCAGAATGACAATCTGTTTCGTGCTCGTCAGGAGTTGACGAATGCCAAGGCAGCGAACGTTACCTTGGGCAAGGAGAAAACTGCAGCTGAGGCAATTGCGGTTAAGGCGCAGCAGGCAGAGGCCCTGGCTGTTAAAGCGCTGGAAGAGGCCAAGGAAACGGGGGCCCGTACTGCGAAGGCTCTGGAGGAGGCCGAAGAGAGGGAGAGCCGTTCTTCCAAGGCTGTTGAAGAGGCGAATGCTGAGCGCATTCGTTTAGACAAAGTTGTTGCCAGCCTTCAGGTATGACTTGTTACCTTTGTTGTATATTTCTCTGCCTTTTTAGAGTGTTTGCTGATGTTTGAGAACTGTTTTTTGCTCTTTGGAAGGCCGAGGTTTAGACCCGGGAGGTCGCGGTTACAGACCTCACAGCCCGCGTGACTGTAGCGGAAGAGCGGGTCAATGTTGCCGTTGAGGCCAGAGATGCTCTGACCTCTTCGTTTAACCAACTGGAGGCTGACCGTGAGTGGATGCGGAGTCACGGTATCGCGCGTGTAAGTATCCCTTGCCTTTATATTTGCTTGGATTAGTATCCGAGACTTATCATCCTTTTACTGCAGATTGTTCAGGCTATCATGGATGCACCTGAGACCGCAGTTGGTTTAGACTTGGTCAAGGAACGTGCCCGCGATGCCGGTTTTAAAGCTGGTTATAACCGCTGCATTGGTCATATGAATATAATGTCAACGGGCGGTTATACTGATGAGCGATCTGGGTTCCATGGTGTGGACACCGAGTCGCTTCTTAAAGCGGCCGAAGCCTCCTTTTACGATACGTCCCTTGCTTGTGTAGAGGAACTGGACAATTGTTTAGAGGCTGCGGATTATGTTGATCGCCTGCGGATGCTTTATCCTGATGCGGAAGAGGAAGATCCCGCTGGTGGTGCCGGAGATGGTGCGGGAACCAGCGGTACAAAATAGGGTTTAGGTTGGCTAGTGTGCCCCCTTTTTGTTTTCCCCTTGTATATATTAGGAACTTCATGTAAATCCATTAAGCACCGCGTGGGTGCTTGAATTTTTTGAATATAAAGTTTTTTGTTCAATTTGTACAAGTGTTTTTAATTCTTGCATGTTTGAACGTATGTATGCGGAACTTTACCCCTTTGTGAATGGGGTCCAGTATACTCCATACTTTTGTCGTATGGGTACGCGTCAATTCTGTTATTTACCCCGTTAAGGTTTTAGAATTGTGTAAGCTTTGTAAAAGCTTATATATCCGGAACTTTACCCATTTGTGAATGGGGTCAAGTATACTTCATACCTTTGTCGTATGAGTACACGTCAATTCCATTGTTTGCCTTTTTGGGCTCAGGAATTGTGTTAAGTGTTGACAACTTATTTATCCGGCCGGATAAATATGCAAGTCTTTTTGCCTTTTGCTGGCCTATTACAATATTTATGTGTGGTTACCACTTTGTATGGGTATCGCGAATGAAGATTTTGCCAATCTGTTTTTGGGATACCGCAAAGTGGAACACGCATTTGTAATAGTAGTAACAAACAATAATGTATAAAATTGCTTATTTATTTATTTGCCAATGGCCTGCGGCCCGATGTGTTACATAGAAAATGTAGGAACATGGCTTACATATAACAGCGTCGAAGCTGTTGTGCGTTCCATGTTCGTGCGATAGGTTCGCCTTCTAACGTTTGTAATTTGTATGCGCCTTTCCCTAAGACCTCTTTGATAAGGTAGAGTCCTTCCCACGTGGGGGCAAGTTTGCCTGGGCGCTCAGCATTAGATGCTTCGTTGTCGCGTAGGACGTAGTCTCCTGGATTGAAAGTACAAACGCGGACTCGCGTGTTGTAGTACTTTTCAAGTTTGGATTTATATTTGGCCTCGTTGATGGCAGTGTTTTCGCGTCTTTCTTCCAAGAGGTCCAAATCGATCCTGCGTTCTGTGATGTTGTCTAGTTTTTCAATAGCCAACATTCTAGGAGAGGGGAGACCTACTTCCGCGGGAATCACCGCTTCTGAACCGTAGACTAGGCTGAAGGGTGTTTCCCCATTGCTTGTTTTTGGGCTTGTACGGTGAGCTCATAAGATACTTGGGAGTTCATCGACCCAGCCACGCCTGGCCGTTCCCAACCGTGCCTTGATCCCTTCGACTAGACTTTTATTGATACTTTCAACTTGGCCGTTCCCTTGCGGTTGTGCGACTGATGAGAATATGTGCTCAATATGTAGTTCTTCTAGCCATTTTTGGAATTCGTCGGCTGCGAAGTTGGTGCCGTTATCGGTGACAATGCACATTGGTAAACCGAAACGGCAGATGATGTGCTCCCAAATGAAATTTCTTGTTATCATAGCAGTGGTTGAGGCGAGCGGTTTTGCTTCTACCCATTTTGTGAAGTAATCAACCGCTACTATAATGAATTTGACTGCACCCGGAGCGTCAGGGAAAGGTCCCACAACGTCAATTGCCCATTTCTGAAAGGGACATGCGGTTGTGACGGGGACTAAGTTGTTCTTTGGCCGCAAAGTTTTTGGAGCATGACGTTGACAGTCAATGCATTTGCGCAACTCTTTGACGGCGTCCAGATGCATGCCGGGCCAGTAGTACCCAGCATTCATGATTTTGGCCACTACCATGTGCGGTCCGGCATGTATGCCACATATGCCCTCGTGTATCTATCGGATGAGGTATGTGGCATCCTGGGGGTTGACGCATCGCAGGAGTGGTCCTAGGTATGATTTTCGGTATAAGATACCGTCTCCCATTTGATAGTGGCACGCTTTATGTTGTAACTTGCGTGCCTCGGACTTGCTTTCGGGAGTCACACCTGATTGCAGATATGCGATAATAGGTGTCATCCATGATGTTGTACCGTATTGAATGACGTTGACTTGGCGCAGGGGTACCGAAGGATTTTGCAGAACTTCGATGCGTATCTCCTTTGCCAAGTGTTGGAAGCTGGTAGATGCAAGTTTTGAGAGTGCATCTGCGGACTTGTTTTCACTTCGATTAATATGTCGGATATTAAACGAAGCGAATTTAGATGTTAGTTGAAGGGCTTGTTCAAGATAGAGGATCATGATGTCCCCTTTTGCGGCATAGTCACCGCGTATTTGCCCCGCAACCAACAAAGAATCGACGTGCGCTTCCAGGTGTTGCACGCCGAGTTTGACTGCTAAACGTAGTCCCGCTAACAGGGCCTCATATTCTGCCTCGTTGTTTGTGCTTTTGAAATCGAGGCGGATTGCATATGTAAGCTCTTGGCCGTCAGGGCTGACGAGTCGCAGACCTGCGCCCGCACCTTCCTCGTTGGAGGCACCATCGGTAAATAGTGCCCATGTTTCTGAGGAGGATGGCGTTGGTGCAGGAGTTTGTGCTTCTTCGCATTCTTGGATGCGATTAACCGGTACTTCGGCGGCGAAATCAGCTAAGATCTGGCCTTTAATCGCGGGGCGCGGTTTGTAGTGTATCGTGTGCGCGCCCAGCTCGATTGCCCATTTTGCTAATCTCTCAGAGATGTCAGGTTTGGATAGGATCGGGCCGATCCTGTAATTGGTTAGCACTGTGATGACGTGGTTTACGAAGTAGCGTCGCAATCGTCTTGAAGCGTGCACTAATGCTAGCACCAACTTCTCCATTATTGAGGATCTCGTCTCTAGGTCATTGAGCATCTTGCTGATGTAATAGATGGGTGTTTGAACCCCCTCTCGCTCCACTATCAATACCGCACCCACCGCGTTGTCCGCGGCGGATAGGTATAATATCAGTGGCTCATCCTTGCGTGGTGCGGTTAGAGTTGGGAGTTGTATCAAACACTCCTTCATTTCCCGGAAGGCCTGTTCAGCCTCTGCGGTCCACTGGAATTGTTCTCTCTTTGAACAGCTCCGCAGGGTCTTGATGAAAGGATAAGACTTAGCTGCATGGTTGGCTAAGAATCTGTTGAGTGCCGCTAGCCTGCCGGCTAGCCGTTGCATATCTTTCATCGATGAAGGCGATGGCATGCGCTCGATCGCCTGGACTTTCTCCGGGTTTACCTTGAATCCATCTTTAGTCACGATAAACCCAAGGAATTTGCCTTCTTCCATTCCAAATGAGCATTTCCCTGGATTGAGCTTTATGTTAACGCTTCGCAGAGTTTGGAATGTTCTTTCAATATCTGTGAGCATGGTATCCTCTTCCATGCTCATGACGACCAGGTCGTCCATGTAGATTTCGACACTTTTGCTTATTTGCCCGCGGAAAGTGTCGTTCATCAACTTTTGATAGGTTGAGCCCGCGTTGCGCAACCCAAACGGCATCTTTGTATAACAGTAATTTCCGGTGGGAGTCTGGAATGCCGTTTTGTCTTCATCCTCGATTGCCATTTGTACCTGATGGTACCCTTTGTAGCAATCGAGGAAACACTTCCACCTGAATGGTGCGAGATTATCGACTTTTTCGTCGATTTCTGGAAGCGCGTAACAATCCTTGGGGCAGGCTTTGTTAAGGTCTTTGTAATCGACGCACATGCGCCAGCCCCCGGACGGTTTTTCTACCATGACTGGGTTGGATAACCAAGTCTGGTATTTAACTTCCCGCAGGATGCCTGCGGAGAGCAGTTCTTCGATCTGCTCTTGCATCGCCTGATTTTTAGCGGACCCAAGGTGGCGTTGGCCTTGGATCACTGGCTTAATACCTGGCAAGGTATTCAAGTGATGTTGCGCGATATCACGTGGGACCCCGGTCATGTCCGCGGGTGTCCATGCGAAGACGTCTTGGTTCCTGAAGAGAAGCTGCTTCAGGTGCGCTTTGGTGGTCGGGGACAAGGCGTGACCCAGTGTGACCTTTTGTTCTGCGTATCTCGCGTTGAGAACCCATTTTTCTGGTTGGTCGTTGGGAGTGGGCCTTGCGACCTTGGTCGGACGTACTTCGTCCGACATCATGACGTCCCTGCGGGAATAGATTATCGCGACCCCCGATTCAGTTGGGAAACCGACCGCAGAGTGGGGGATGGATGTGAACATATTGAAATCTCCTTGGGATTCTCTCCCGAGGAGCACGTCATATCTGGAGGTGTGAGGTAAAACCATGAAGTTTACCTATTCTGTCCTTGTGTGTCTTCCGTTGGAAAGACGCACAGGAAAAGTAATCTGGCCCAGGGGAAAGACAGTTTCCCCTGCGAACCCGGCCAACGGGTAATCTACTGCTTGCAACCGATCTTTGTCCTCCTGGTCGAACTGGTTGAAGCATTGTTCGTAGATTATATCAGAAGTATTGCCCGGGTCGATGAATAGACGCTCGGTGCAGTAGTGTGCCAGTTGGCCTGAAATGACGACGGCGCGCCTATCGCGTGGTCCGCCTCGGACTTTTGGAAAGACGACTTGCTCGTCTTTCCAGTCATTGTCCGGCCTTCTCGCCGCTTTGCGCGGCCTACCTTTGCCTCCGTGGATCATGTGGGTGGAAGCCACGTACATGGTCCTCTTCCCGGAGGAGGTACCTTCGCCATGAGGGGTGATGCGCTTGGTGGGTTTTTGCCCACCTGGCAAAAGGTGTTGCAGTTTCCCCTCCTTTAAGGCCCGCTCAATCTCCAACCGGAGACTGATGCAGTTGTTGGTGGTGTGGCCCGAGTCCTTGTGGTACTCACAGTAGAGTGTGAGGTCCTGATTTTTCTTGGACTTCATTGGTTGGGCCGGTCGCAAGAACTGTGGGTCCGCAAGAAGGACCTCACTTGGCGACATGGTGATCTCGGTCCAGTTGCGATCCCGAGAATCTTTTTTTGACGCCCGATTGTCTCAGGCGGGATTATGGTTCCTTGGGTCAAACGTGTTGGTTCGCGGGAAATATGGTTTGGAAATGTTGTCACGATTTCCCGCGTCCCTGTTGCGTTTATTATTACGCTTGTACCCTTGGTGGGAGGTTTCGGCTTGGGGCTGTGCCTTCGCCAGATGCGGTTCAAGAGAACGCTGCGTCTGGGCGTATGTCTTGACCGCGGTCATGACATCTTCCCATTTTTTAGCCAAGCCTTCCTTGCCTGAGATGGTCATGACCATCTGCTTGTCCCTGACGGCCTTGATGAAGTGGTTCCGTGCCATTTGGTCTGCCACGTCGCCTATCTCTAGGCACTCTTTGTTGTAACGGACAACGAATGCTTCGATAGATTCGTCGTCCCTTCGCCAGATATTCATGACGTCCATCGAATCACGTTCGTGGCGTCGTTATTGGCTGAAATGGGCGAGGAACTTGGTACGCAAGTCCTCGAATGACTCTAGTGATCCCACTGGCAAAGAATCGAACCATGCCCTGGCCAGGCCCGTGAGGGTCTGGGGGAAAAAATTACACCACGTGGGTTCATCCCGCTGGCCGTTGCACCCTGCGCCCATGAAGACGTTCATGTGGTCGTCGGGGTCGGTCGAACCACTGTATTTCCCGATGCCGAATGGGAATTTTGTAGTTGTGACCCGGGCGTGGGCAATCCGCGGGGCGAATTTGAAATTTTCGGCCGCAGCTTTGGGCCTGTATGGTTGGTTCTCAGGGCGTTTTGCAGCCCTGAGGTATGTACTGCGGGGGTGAGTGGGAGGAACATAGTTGCGTCCTCCCGGTCTGCTGCAGGTGTCATGCGAATCCCCACAGTACGTACGGTCGTCCGGGTCGGTACGACCATACCCTTCGGTGTATGGCTGTGGGCCCAACCGGCTATGAATTCCAGAGCCGTGTCGGGATGCGGATCGTCGTCTGTCCTCAACATAAGGACCTAGGCGGGTATGCACTGGTCCCCTAGTGTGGGACCCGTATGCGGAATCATCCTCGTTGATTGTGTGGACCGAACAGTAAGAGGATCCGCGGTCTTCACGTCTGCTTCTTGAAGCTGGACGTGAATGCGCCCTGCCTTCGTATTGTAAAATACGATCGGCAGGGGTGTGCGGTGCTGGGGTTGGCCCAGCTTGTATGTGCGCTTCCGCACAAGCGCGGTTGTATGTTGCGGCCAGCAGGGTGGCCTGTTGGTCATACCAGATGTGGGGGTCCATGTTCGGGGGGATCACAGATGCGTACTGTGATAAGTCGTGTCCGAACGTTAGGGATGGACCCCTTTGTGTTGATGAGCCGATATGGCCCGGATTCGGTTCCGGTGGGGTACTCCCCAGATTTCCTGTGTTGGTGGGGAGTAGATTATCCCCTGTAGTATTGTTTTGGTGATCAGTCATGATTTTGAGAGAGGACAAAGGATGATCGAAAAAATGCTAAGAGTAGCGGTGGGCGCCAATGATGAAACAATGGTTAACCGGGCAGGGTTAACGCACTGGTCTCGTCAAGAAGGGTTAATCCCTTCCTCTCGAGGATCGCTGGCTGGATCACCGGTGGTTGATCTCCTGCACAAGGAAACAAGCCGTGACTCGTAACAAGGAGGATGGGGTGGGGGGTGCTCCTTGTTACCACTCTCCGGCGTGAGAATCAGTAGTTTGCTTGGGAAGCAAAGTAAGATAGTAGTAGTAGTGAGAGAGTTGTGAAGAGATACCTCAAACCTGGTTTGGGGTTGGTATTTATAGCCGATGAGTGAAGGAGGAGGATGATGGATGGACTGACGACGTGTTGCACCTTTGCAGGTGTGTCAGGCTTGTCGGTTATGGAGGTTACGCCACGTCAGTCCATTGCTTACGTAGCTCTGACAGGTAACTGCCATTGGTGCCACTTGCACTATGGTGTCAGTCCCACTTGTTGAGTGCATAGGATGCGGTGCAAGCCGCATCGCTGCATGCGGTAACGTCTGAGGTTACCGTGTCTCCTGCTTGTGATCAAGAAATACGCGAGATGCGGTGCTAGCCGCATCGTCGTCCGCGGAGACTGTTTGCCTGCATCCCTTATCGTGACGAAAATGGCCATATGATGCGGTGCCAGCCGTATCGTTACGTTCATCTTCTTCTACGCCTAAGGTAAGGCTTCCTTGTATTGATAGAAGTGTTCACTGGACGCGGTGCGAGGCCGCATCGCTGTGAATACTTCCGTTTTCATACACCAGATGTGATGCTATGTCGCATCACTCTACCGTTCTCATGTTCCATGTAAGTCCTCCTTCGTTACTAGATAGATTGGATTCAACCCTTGTGTCGACGCGTTCTTGCATGGGCACAAGTAGGTTGTTAGCTGGTGGGGGTTTTGATAAGGGTAATGGTCACTCGCGGTCGATGCTGACACGAGATCTGGGACCATACCCCTTCAATATGATAGGGATATACGTGTGATAGTTTTGGAGATGAGTGTAACCCTTTCTCTAGCATAAGCAGGCATGCGCAGGATGCAGATGCGCAGGTTAGTTAGAAGCAGTTGAAGTAGCTGGATTTTGGAGTACTAAATAAATTTCATTAGAAAAAATTAAAATAAAGGGTAAATTACTTTTTGAGTCCCTGTGTTTTATGGGTTTTAACTAGTTGAGTTCAAAAGCAAAAAGTTTAACGACTTGAGTCCCCATAAGCATTTTCTTTAACCATTTGAGTCCAAATTTCTAACATTGTTAGAATTTTTTGGTTAACTATTGTTAAATTACCAAAATACCCTTATAATTAAAAAAATAAAAAGAAAATTATATTAGATTTTCTCTCTCTTTTATATCCCCACTAGGTTAGTTCCCCGTGTGTTACACGTGTTGAACAATTTAAACTATATAGTATAGATATTTCCTGTAAATGCAAAACAAAGACAGAGACATTTACATACCATATTGACATAAATGAGTTAATATAAATGTAACCCATCAACTCGTACATATTAATTAATGCCGTAGAGTTCAATAAGGCGGCTCTAATGTCGATTGAATGAGGTCAATCAGAGTCTATTTGATACCCTTTGTACGACTTCTTATTTTTTGAATCCTTGTATTTGATTCTAAACCTATTATTAATATTATTGATAATAATTTTAGTTATATATATCAATAATATATTTTATATATATATCAATAATATACTTAGTCTAACATATTAATATTATTATGAATTTCGAAACTTGTTTAGCTAGGATTTAAGATTCTATTGAAGTTTTAGTTTAACGCTAGGTTATTGAATTAATAATAAGAATTTGTATTAGATTAGATTAAATATTATTATTATTATTAATATTATTAATAATTTTAATCAATTAAATGAGAGAATGACAAGTGTCCCAAAACAGGTTTCTTTTATTATATAGTATAGATTTGTCTCTTTCTCTCTCTCAAAATCCTGCATCTTGATCTCTCACTCATCTTTCTCTCTCTACACCACCACCACACCGCCACCGTCACCACCACAACCACCTCCATCACCAACCACCAGCTCAACCAGAAACCTCCGGCAACTTAATCCTCATTGACCGGTTTAACAAAATTTTATGGAAATCTTTTGATCATCCAATGGACACAATCGTCACAGGTCAAAGACTTCCGGTCGATGGAATGTTAATCTCGACCAACTCTGCGGTGGCTTTTTCCGACGAAGATTACACGTTTACGGTCACCTCCGACGACGGGATATTACAATGGAAAAACTTAACGTATTACAGTTTATTACTCGATTCAAAATCGGTAATAAACTCAAACGGACCCATTATCTCTTTGATGGTAATAAACTCAGCGATTGACGGAGTGTTGAAATCGACGGTGGAGATCATCTCGCAAGGTACAGATGTTGTTCTAGAACCTTCGATGGTGGAGATCATCTCGCAAGGTACAGATGTTGAGAAATTGATTGGAAGTGGTGGATATGGTAATGATTTGTAGGTAGATGAAGATCTAGAGTGGGATGAAATTGGGGATATTGGGGAGGATAACGAAAAACATGTCGTTCAGTGGGTCATTATAGCTTAGTTTCTTTATGTTGGGGGTAGGAGAATTGTGTTGTGAAGATCACATGGAGTTGAAGCTGGAGGGTTGAGAGGAAGATGAAGAAAGGAATTTGTTACAGAGTGGTCTTCAAGTTGCCGTCATTGGGAGATGCTCTTATTTGAGAGAGATAGTGATAAGGAAGAGAAATCTAAATAATTTACAGTAGTTTTTTATTTTTTAATTACAGGGGTAATTTGGTCATTTATCAAAACTTAACTACAGAATTCTAACTGTGTTAGAAAATTGGATTCAAATGGTTAAGAAAAATGCTTATAGGGACTCAGGGCGTTAAACATTTTGATTTTGGACTCAAGTAGTTAAAACCCACAAAACACAGGGACTCAAAAAGTAATTTACCCTAAAATAAATGTGACACAAGTAAGCAACCGATAATTTGTCCATTTCTAAAATCTTTTATCCACTTTTACCATTTAAAAAATAATTAGTGTTCCAACAAAAATCCTATTTTTTTACAAAATATTTTTAGTAATTATGACAATTCGCCTATTCTTCTAATAAAATAAGAAAATTAAGAACTATAGTACATATAATTGCAAATTACCCAAGATAAAACTTTAATTACAATAATATATTATCATTACATATTTGTTTTGTGTACATTTTCAAATAATACAAAGTTTCACAAAAAATGGTGTTTACTCCATATTTATATTTGAAATAATAGTTATTTTATAAGTTGAACTAGTATTTAAAAATTATACGTTAACCTTTCTAATTTTTGTGTTTACAAAAAAAGAAAAAGACAGTTGCGTAAGTAATTGTTTTCATTATTTTCTACAATATACAACCAAATATAGTCACAAGTAAGTAATTGTTTTCATTATTTTCTACAATATATAACCAAATATAGTCACAAGATGTAATTATTTATACGTTACGACCAATAAAACGGTTGAAAATACGAGAATTTAGAACATTGAGCAAATCATTGTGTTTGAAAAAGGTTTTGATAAAAATAGAAAGTCTGCCTATTTGTGGCTTCATTACAATGTAAACGCTATCCACAAACATCTATATAGAATTTAATGGTTGACCGAAAATGGGAAAGTGGTATATATGTATGTGAAACCTCCCAAATGCAAATCTTACACCCCTTATTTCTTCATTCCAATCCTGCATTTTGGGTAACAACTAAATACATTGGAAAAAGAAGGGTCGGGTTTGTCGTTAAAAGATTCAAATTTAGGGCTTCTGACTTGAAACGACGCCAAACCCAAGATAACTCTTATTATCTTGGACTAGGCTTCATTCCAAGCCAGAGAGCTCGACTCAGCTGGCTGCATTCTCAAAATAGGTATATTTTTCTAAACTTTATATATGATGAAAGCATTGAATTTTGGTGGATAACAAGATTATGAGTAGTTTGGAACAAAAATATGTAAACAAACCCTTATAATATATCAAAAGACAATTACAATATAATCATATGACCATTAACGTGTACTAATCGTAACATCAACCAATTTTTTGTTTAGTGTCTGAATTTATGACACGATAAAAACATTAGATCGAATGAACGCGTGAACGAGTTCTGCCTAATTTCAAAATTAAACTTGTGAACCCATTTGCTGGTTTAGCTTTCACACTTTGGGTTTGGTTGACCAAACGCGTTGACCCCTTCATTTTTTGATGTGTTTTTATGTAATAATTTCAAATGGTAGGATATTTATGCCAAACTTTAAACTCATAACAGAAATTAACATCATATTTTTCTTCAATTAACATGATTATATATATATATATATGTGTGTGTATTCGTTATAAATTTGTAATCTTTAATTATTGCTACGCAAAAGTAAAAAAAAAAGGCTCAAATAGATACAACCTGTAACTGCCAGAGCCGTCTATAAGAATTTGGGAGGCTATGGAAAAGTGAAAAAAATGGACCCCTAAAATATAATTGCACCCCACCCTACTTCGCAGAATCGCTCATCCGGCTTCAAGCCTTCAATTCTACAATCATACCCATTTTTTCCAATTGTCAATTTATCAGCCATAGCCCTTCGTCCCGCTTCAAAACTTTAATCGGTGGGTCTATATGGCCCCAGGGGTGAGCGAGTGAGGCTAGACGGTAGCCCAATTTACCGCTTGTGTTCGGGTTTCCAAAAAAAGGGTTATAATGTGAACTAGAATAATAATAAATTTAGAAACTTAAAACCGTTATCCTTTACAAGTAGATGATCACATGTTACAAAACAGAGTACTCTGTTTTCCCTTTACACATTCTTTCAAATATCACCTGCATTAATTATAATTATTACTAACACATCATAACAGTCTTCTTTTCAGTTTCTCTGTTTCAGCTCAACTTTTGATAAGTGATAAAAATGACAGACATTATCTTCGAAAACAATCCGCTACCGGATACTGAATTCGGGATGTTATGGGAGGTTATAAAGGCGCCTTTGATAGTCCCATTGCTGCAATTTGCAGTTTACATTTGTTTAACAATGACTGTAATGCTTTTTGTTGAAAGACTTTACATGGGTGTTGTTATTATTCTCATAAAACTGTTCTGGAAGAAGCCCGAACAGCGGTATAGATGGCAACCAATTTATAAAGATGCCGAAATTGGGAACATGTCTTTTCCTAAAGTTCTTATTCAAATTCCTATGTTTAATGAGAAAGAGGTTGGTCTTGGTTTGAAATGTTGTGTATGGTTTGGTTTGGTTTCTGGTTCTAAGGTTGATTGATTTATGGTTTAGGTGTACAAGATCTCAATTGGTGCGGCGTGTAGCTTGTCATGGCCGGTCGATCGCCTTGTTATTCAAGTTCTTGATGATTCTACTGATCACAACATCAAGGTACAACTCCGTCAGTTTAACCAGTTTACCTGTTTACCTACCATTCTTATGTAATTCCTGACGATTATTCGTGCCCATGTTTTTTTTAAAGTACAACAATAAACAATTTTAGTTATTTAACCAGTGATACTTCTGACTTTCATTTTCGTTAGTAATATTGGATTTTAATAATACCAACTATTCGCTGTTGGCCGTCAACAGTCTTAACTTCAAAAATAACCACTAACAGTATCAACTATTAACATATTGGCTTCCAATGGACCCTGACTAACAGAATTCTAACGCCTTTCGTCTCCGGTTACCAAAAATACATTTTTGGCCAGAAAAAAAGTTCCTAAAGGTCCGATCAAAGGTTACAAAGAGGTTTGAGATGAAAATATTGAGTTTTTCCGCCCAAAAAGTTGAGTTTGAGCCAAAAAGAAGTTTTCCGGCGACCTCAACAATTGGAGCTTTTACTAGAAAGAGGTTCTTAAAGGTCCGTATTAAGGTTACAAAGAGGTTTTGGATGAAAAGGTTGAGTTCCGGCCAAAAAGGAGTTTTCCGGGCAAAAAGATTTTTTCAGAGACTAACGGCGTTAGAGTTCTGTTAGTCAGGGTCCATTGGAGGCCAATATGTTAATAGTTGGGACTGCCATTGGTTATTTTTGAAGTTAGGACTGTTGATGGCCAACGACAAATAGTTGGGATTATTAAAATCCAATATTCATTTTCGTTACCAAAGGCAATCCCAGTTGCATAAACAACATAGATTTATACTTGATTTCCATTGGATTTCGTTCACAAGGAAGGTAGTTTTTCTCATAGTAATCCCTATGAGCGAACTTGACTATTGGAGTGGTAATCAAGTGTAAATCCGTAATGATTATGCAAGTGGGATTTAACAACAAAAGATAAAAGTTAGAAGTGTTACAGGTTAAAGTGGCGGTCTGGATTATTATCGACCAATAAATAATAGTTTAAATTATTAAAATCCAATTTTCCTTTTGGTTTTTTTTATAAGTTATGGAACATATGATTTTATAGGATTTAATTGAGAACGAATGTCGACGTTGGGCAAGCAAAGGAGTGAACATATGGTACCAAATAAGGCAAAACCGGGGCGGGTACAAAGCAGGCGCACTTAGAGACGGATTGACTCATGATTATGTCAAAGATTGTAAATATGTCACCATTTTCGACGCGGATTTCAGGCCTGAACCGGATTTTCTCCAGCGAGCCATCCCGTTTCTTGAGTTTAACCCTAAAATCGCCCTTGTTCAAGCTCGATGGCGGTTCGGTAATTAAGTTCTGATTAAGTTTTAAAAAATTTCACGGGTATTTAAAACTTATGTTGGGGTTATGTTTATAGTGAACTCAAATGAATGTTTGTTAACAAGAATGCAAGAAATGTCACTAGATTACCATTTCACAGTGGAGCAAGAAGTGGGATCTGCCACTCATGCATTTTTTGGCTTTAATGGTAACCAAATCATTTCACATGAACCCTTTAACTAACCACCACATACCCATAAAAACCTAAGGGCAATATTGTAATTTATCATAGGGACCGGTGGCGTATGGAGGATTGCCGCCATCAATGAGGCCGGCGGGTGGAAGGACCGTACAACTGTGGAGGACATGGATCTTGCGGTTCGAGCTGGTCTCCAAGGATGGAAATTCGTCTATCTAGGTGACCTTCAGGTATTCACTTTTCAAAACATAATCGTGTTTAAGTCGTCACATCTGTAATATACTTTTCTCTTTAGTTTTCACTTTAAAAGACAAAAAAAGGGTCTCTCGATGGATATTATGAAAATTTAGCGGTGTACGTTTAGCCAACCCTTTATGTACATGATAAAATTTAATGACGTTTAGTGAGTTTACGCAGGTTAAAAGCGAACTTCCTAGCACATTCAAAGCATTTCGTTACCAACAACATAGGTGGTCTTGTGGACCGGCTAACTTGTTTAGAAAGATGGTGCTTGAAATCATTAGAACAAAGGTTAGCTACCTAAGATCATTAATCTCGTATGGCTTTTCTTTATTTCAGCGCAACATGGTTACTAACGCGAGTGTGGGGTGGCGATTGTTACAGAAAGTGACGGTATGGAAGAAGTTGTACGTGATCTATAATTTTTTCATTGTGAGAAAAATAATCGCGCACATGGTCACATTTTTCTTCTTTTGTGTCGTTCTCCCGCTCACCATCTTGGTCCCGGAAGTTGAAGTCCCGGCATGGGGAGCCATCTACATTCCTTGCATCATTACCACATTGAACTCGGTCGGGACACCAAGGTTTAAAATATGCATCTTTTATATACTATGAGATTCATATTATGAAATGAACACCACTCTTTATATATAAATATAATGCGTACATGGTCTTTGGTGATTCAGATCAATCCACTTATTGTTTTACTGGATTCTTTTCGAGAACGTCATGTCATTTCATCGAACAAAGGCAACAATCATTGGTCTTCTCGACGCAAAGAGATCTAACGAATGGGTTGTCACCGAAAAGCTTGGAGATTCAATCAAGACCAGAAAATCAACACGCAAAACGTTCAAATTTAACTTTAGTGATAGGTAAAGACTAAAGCATATGCATATGCTTAATTTCTTATGGTGTTTATTAACACATAATTCAAATCTAAAAAAATCTTATTATTATTTTTTTGGGGTTTTTAATGATTCAGGATTCATGTTATTGAACTGGGATTCGCGGTATACTTGTTTTTCATCGGATGCTACGATTTCATGTATGGAAAGCACCGCTATTTCATATACATTTTCCTCCAAGTGATAACATTCTTGATCGTCGGAGTAGGTTATGTGGGCACAGTTGTCCCGAGGACTTAGAGAGCATTAGATTTATGCAAGATTGTCGTTTCTCATATGTGATATCTTTCGATCCAAAATAGTTACGACATTTGTTTCTTCATGTGGCAACAAGTTGAAAAAGAAGCAGAGAAACACACCCAAACTTAAATGCCTATGACAACAAGCAGAGTGTATGTAGTATACAGTTCATAGAATTTTGCATTAGATTTCTTCAAGGGGATATAACTTATGAGAAAATTGTTTAATTCATGAGTCTTCATTGTATCTATGTGATGTAATTTTGTTAGAAGTATATTATACCATTAAATGAATGGAAATTTTGCCATCTTTTTTTGAAAAAACTAGAGAAAATATTTATTTGATAACACAATTAGGGCTCATAAAGGGGTATTCTTTTCCTTGAAAAGAAACGATTTGGGCGTGATCTTTTATGGAACTAAAGCGGATTTTAAAATTGGACCCTTTTCAACTAGTCGTTCTCGAGCATCATATCCTGCCACCTAAATATACGTATTGACAGTGTATAATGAAGAATAATTCATTAACATAGGCTCTTAAATCGTAAGTGGTGTTTTTTATGTCAAAGAAAAGTTAAAATTGAGATAACGAGAAGGAATTAGAACAACTGGCCGAACGAACAATGATGGTTGCAAATTTCCGAGCCCATAAATACATAGATTGAAGAAGTGAATCCATCATTGCCAGCTTGTCGCTAGATCCATTATTAAAAATCCAACTCTTATAATATAATTTGAAAAAAATATATATGTATAGTCAATGAAAAATATACAAGTTCTGAATTATATACCATCAAATTAATAAAAATATAGCAATCTTTCTAGTACTAAACTACTTATCTTTGAAAAAAAAACTAATCTATACTATATAATAAAAGAAACCACTTTAGGGACACTTGTCATCGTATTAGCCAATCTCTTATGGATAATTATAATTTTAGTTTAATCTATTCAAATTAATTATAAAATAACCCTCCTACTAAATATTATTTATTTTAATATTTTATATTATAGATAATCCTTTTACTAAATATTATTAAAATAAATAATATTTAGTAGAAGGGTTATCATATAATTAATTTGAATAAATTAAACTAAACGTAAAATAAAATTAATTTGAATAAATCTTCCTATACTAATAAACGAAAATCTTTTTGTACACGTGTCACTCTCTGGTGTCTTCTCCCTTTTAATAATAGTATTATTAAAATAAATAATATTTAGTAGGAGGGTTATTTTATAATTAATTTGAATAGATTAAACTAAAATTATAATTATCCATAAGAGATTGGCTAATACGATGACAAGTGTCCCTAAAGTGGTTTCTTTTATTATATAGTATAGATACACAAAATATAATATAATATTAATTAATATAGTTAGAGATAAACGTCTAAATTCAAATTTAAATAATAATTATCTATAACAAATATAAATGTATCAAATAATATAATAAGTATAATATTATTTAATATAGTTAGAGATCAAACGTATAATTTTAAATTTAATTAATAGTAAATTACTTTTTGAGTCCCTATGTTTTAGTGGTTTTAACCACTTGAATCCAAAGTCAAAAAGTTTAACACTTTGAGTCTCTAAACGCTCATTCACATCCTCTGTGAAAAATTCAAAAAAATTTTTGTAAGGTTGAGTTCTCTAAGTTCTCACAACTTGTAGAAGTTTTCATTTTACCCTAACCATATATATTTGTTAAGATAAAATATATTATTTGGATATAAACTATAATTACTAATAAAGCATCAAATCACATGTACAAGTAATGAAAATATAACTGTTCTTTATTTTTACCAATTTATCTAAATAAGTCATTTCATTAATAAGGATTATATACAAGTCTATAATTTACATTTTTCGTTACGCAACCCGTGTAATACACGGGGTTGTAAGCTAGTATCTTATAACGCAAAATCTCTTGCATTCATTATTCGTTCAAAGATAAAAAAATATATTTTTTAAAAAAAAATGGTGGCTGTGGGGTTCGAACCCACGCGCACTTATGTGCAGAAGATCTTAAGTCTTCCCCCTTAACCACTCGGGCAAACCACCTTTTGTGTTATTTTTACTTAGAAAAATATTAAAATAGGCGAATTCAGAACAAACGCAACCTCTTTTCTTTTTGCATACGAAAATAAATCTTTTAGAGTGAGTGAGTACAAGTGAAAAATATTCTGTCCTTGATTTGGTCTTCAGTGAATTCAATCTTTGAGATGAAAGTCAATTGCCCATTTTACTTCAAGATTGGAGCTTGTAGGTAGGGTGCAAACGAACCAAACGTTTGACGAACAACTCGCGAACTGTTCGGCAGGAATTTCGTTTGTGTTTGTTCATTTATTAAACAAATGAACACGAACAAGAAATTTCGTTCGTTTAGTTAAAGGAACGAACATGAACAGAGGCCGTTCGTTTATATATGTTCGTGAACATTCGGTAACGTGTTCGATTGTGTTTGAAAGTTTATTAGTGTTTTTAGTTTTTATATTTAAATGCTTCAAAATTCCAACAAACAAAATATTTAATAAGTGTCAGTGTATTATATATCTATATATATAATAAAAGAAACCATTTTAGGGACACTTGTCATCATATTAGGCCATGTTCTACAGATAAGTATTATTTTAGTTTAATCTTTTCTAATTAATTATAGATAATCTTTCTACTAAATATTATTTAGTATAATTTCTTATGGATAATTATTATTTAGTTTAATCTTCTTCTCATTTATAATATTATTTATTTAACTAATAGAGTAAACTACAATTTTGGCCCCTGTGATTATATCACTTTTACTCTTTTAGCCCAAAAAGAATTTTTAACATTTGAGCCACCGTCTTTTTCTAATTTTTTTGGCACCTAACGTCTTTTTTTTTTAACCCTTTTGGCCCCTAACATTTAATGGATGGGGTTAGTGTTATGGGGTTAGAAACGAAAACCAAACTTTGTATTAATATATTAAATATTTTTATTTTCACTATACAAAATTACATTTACTAACTTTTTTATTATTTGGTATATAAAATTACATTTATTTAACTCGTGTAATAAATGAGGTTTTTTTAAAGATGTATTATTTTATTATTTGAAGACAATATTTATTCAACCCGTGTAATACATGTGGTTTTAAAGATATAATTTTTTTTATTTCGTATATAAAATTACATTAATTCAACCCATACAATATGGTTTTTATATATATAAATTTTTATTATTTAATATATAAAATTATATTTATTCAACCCGTACAATAAAGGAAGTTTTTAAAGATATAATGTTTTATTATTTAGTATATAAATTTATTTACTCAACCCGTGTAATACACGGGGTTATAACCTAGTTATGTTCATAAACATTAGTTTGTGCTTATTAACGTTCGTTGCTTAAAATTAACAAACAAACACAGACGATACGAACAATTTCATTTTCTTAACAAACGGACACGAACATAAAATCTCGTTTCTGTAAGTGTTCATGAACACATATATTTCTTAATAAACGAACATGAACAAGTTCGTGTTCGTTCGGTTCGTTTGCAACCCCACTTGTAGGTAACCGACACAATAAACTTGTTATGAACCAACACCATTGGAAGTGAACTGGTGTGACTTTTGAACTAAACTCATTGCCCATGAATTGGACCAATGTGAACAACCCTTGAACGGATCGACGCTCTCCCAATCGAACCATCTCTGGTTCCAATGAATGCTCAAGAATCAAGAGATGAACTAAAGTACTAAACAATGCAACTTTAGAAACAGGTGAAATCTAGTAAGTATCTGAAGTACATTTCAAACCGTGGAGTTTTTATTAGACCACACGGTGTGGGCATGGTTTGGTGGCGTTTATGCCTTTCCACGCCGCACACACCACCCCGGAAACGACGTTTATGTGGGCGGACTGTTTTCCACCGGCGTTGAGGTAATGTTAGGTCATCATGGCGTTTTCTATTGGCGTGGCTAATAGCTGTTGGACCCCCCTATATAAAAAACCCAACATTTTCCACCATTTTCACTTTATTCTCTTCTAACCAACTCTATATTGTATAAAATCTCTCTACTTTTTATAAAAAATCATGCATCACACAACCGCAACTTTGATCCGAACAACCCCTATGGCGTGGACGAAGTACCGAACACCACTTCGCCTCAAGCGTCTCAACCGAACCAACGCCAATATCCCGATCCGAACATATTTATGAAAGAAAGGAAGTCGGATATGAAATTTCTCAGCTATGAAGGTCGATTACCTTGGACCGGAAGAACCAGCGATGTACGAGAAAGCGAAGCAAGAAATAATGGATAAATATCGTACTTAGTTTCGTTTTTTTATTAGTTTTGGTTATTTTTTTCTTAACTATCGGGTTTTTTTAAATTATTTATTTTTTAGTTGTGTAATCTTTTTTTATTAATGATATTTATTATATTAGTATTAGTGATTTCTTTTAAAATTAAATAGATTTTTAACAGTTAATAAAAATAAAATAATAATAAAAAGTGTGTCACGTGTCGAATAACGCCACTCTTCCAAGGTCCGTCCCACACCTCCTTTTTGCACCACGCCAACTTTTCTGATGCGTGCTTACGTGTCGTTCACATGTCGCATAACGCCCTATTTTCAAGCCCCTCCACACCGTATAGTCTTACGTATGCAATCGTGATCACCAATAAAAAACAAGTATTTTAGCACAAACATAGATTGACGGATGATACATAAAAAATAGTACGGTTGATGAGAATATATGAAGATGCTTCAAATCCTTAACTCTAAACATTCGTTAGGTTTAACCTCAACACAACACCTAAAAAATATAGCAAACTTAAAAGAGTGTTTGTGATATTTGAAATGGGTTTGGGCCATATTAAATGTGACTTTTCTGTATTGGGCCTTCACCGGGGTAACCAAATTGTGTGTGTACTTCATTACTTTTTAAATTATTTAAGAAAAATATAATATTCAAGTTGTCGTGTAACTAAACAAAAATGTTACATTCAAGTCGAATATTTTAGTTTTCATGTAAACATTGTATTGAGTACCTTGTTATAATCTAGCTTTTCAATTAACACGTTTGGAAGATTATAAAGTTTATATTTACCCCCAATCTAAGGTTGATCTTTTACTATTATATTTTGTTTGAACCGTTAGTAACTTTAAAAATGTTAGGATCGAGCCTACACACGAACACGAACACGATACCAAAAGCAATTAACGAACACGGGGATTTACGTGGTTCGGTCTAAACTGACCTACGTCCACGGGTGGCAACTAAGATATTTTTTATTAAGGTGTTAAACATTACAAGTACAAGAGATCAATTTATAGACTGCACAATTAGGGTTAAAACCCATAATTAAAGAATAAACCCAATGGGCTGCGACTTGGGCCGACTGCCCTAACTGTCGTGTCACACCCATAGGTGTCGAGAAGTCTACAACCCAACAAAAAACACCAAATTTTGTTAAAGCTCTGAATCATTAGGAAAGTAAATTATACTAAACATATAATTGTATAAAGCTCACTTATTAAATGGCCCAAAATTTGATTTTGAGTTTGTTTAAGCTTGGACCGATTCAAGCTTTTAACAAGCCGTTAATTAGCAACTGTCGGGGGTCCTAATATCGTAGCCTCAAAACCACCATTGGACAATCAAGTCATCAATAATCATTTATGGATGTAATTTATAAGCATGTATACATGTAACATGTGTAGTGCGTATGTGTTAGAGATGAGTAAAGTGATACAAGATTGTTTACGAATTAAATATACAGAATTCAGCTATCAAAATATATAACATGAAAAATTATAAAATTTATTCATTAAAGTATGTACAAAGTTTTATCAGTATAAAAATATTGTGTGCACACATATAAAGAAAGAGATTTCTTTGTAACGAGATACCTTTTATCCTCTGGCAAACCAATTGGGCTGGGAATTCTAGTGAAGATGATAAAGATTTTGCATCGAAAAATGCTTATTTTTTGGTTGGGTTCTTCCACCCACAAGCAACGGATAATATTTATACTTTATAGAATCTAACAGTTGTATGGGGAAGAACATTGGGTTGATATTATTATCTTGTAACTTGTCTTGAGGTGATTTTATTTATTCTTTAAAATGAAGAAAAATATTACACTTATATATTTAGAACCTGTAAAATTTCATATTTATCAATCTCGATAAGGCTACTAGGAGTGCTCATCGAGGAAGACACCGTCACCCACCGCCACGTCAACTACCCAAGAACGCCCTATCGAAACAAGGGGGTGGAACCCGTCTGAGTACCATTCACACAGCACTAACATGTCTCTCTCTTTCTCTCTCCTCTGCAACACACACACAATCCTACTCACTAATTCGATAAACAACACCCGAATACCCTTATTCGATACGACGGTGGCGGTTTTACCAGCCAGATAGGGGGAACCCGATCACCTCACCCAATGGTCCCCTCCCCCCCCCCCCCAAAAAAAAAAAAATATAACAAAAAATGGGTTACAAAATTTTCTTTCTCCATTTCAGAAAATGGAATAATGGATTTTAATAATCTCAACTATTGCCCGTTGACCGGCAACGGTTCCAACTTCAAAAATTCCCGCTGGCGGTCCCATATTTTCACATATTGTCCTTCAATGGACCCTGACTAATAAAAGCCTAACGTCGTTAGTCTTTGGTCGGAAAACTCAACCATTTAATCTCAAACCTCTTTGTAACCTTATTACGGACCTTTAGGAACCTTTTCTAGTAAAAGGCCCAATTATTAAGGTCGTCGGAAAAAAACTCTTTTTTTTTGCCGGAAAACTTTTTTTGGCTGGAAAACTCAAATTTTTGGCCGGAAAACTAAAAGTTTTCATTCCAAACCTGTTTGTAACCATAGATCAGACCTTTAAGAAACTTTTTTCGACCAAAAACATTTTTCCGGCTATCGGAGACTAACGGTGTCAAGGTTCTGTTAGTCAGGGTCCACTGAAGGCCAATATGTGAAAAGATGGGACCGCCAGTGAGAATTTTTAAAGTTAAAACCGTTATCGGTCAACAGACAATAGTTGGAATTTTTAAACTCCATTATTCCTCAGAAAATTCAACTTTAGATACAAAAGCAACTACAATGCAAAGAAACAAACGGTCAAGTGGCGTTCTCTCCCACACACATATATAATCGTGTGTGTATAATATTATTTTAAAAAGCGTTTGAAAATGTACATAGCAAAGGAGATTGAAATAAGTGTATTTGAAAGCAGATACATGGTGTTTTGAAATCTAGATCTCAAACCTTAAATCATAAACACATATCTCATAACCCAAAAAGATATGGATTTAAAACCTTAAATCATAAACACATATCTCATAACCCAAAAAGATATGGATTTAATAAGTAGAGGTGTTTAAAAATCTCGTGACTTGTTCGAAAATACTCGGCTCGGTTGTAAATGAGCTAGCATGGTTAGGCTCGATTTGTATACGAGTCGAGCCCGAACTAAGCCTGGCTCGACTCGTGAGCTCGTTAGCCAGTTCAAATTATTTTATTTTATATAGGGGAATTGGCCTGTAATAATCTCACCTAGGCCTTATTGGCCATTAATAATCCCACCTCAGAATATTCCCCCCACCAGTCCCACCTTTCACCTATTTTTCCTACAATGGTCCCCCGTTAAAAAAACTTAACGGAGCTAAGGTTTTTTCAAATTACAAAAAGATTTTTTAGGGCTTTTGATCAGAACGATGATACGAGTCCATTGATGTAAAACTTACTTCGAAATGGTGATCCAAGTGACTTGATTTTGGTTAATTGGAAATTTAAACACCCGAATTGAAGCGCCGATTTCATCGTTTGGAGCACCGTTTCGAGGCAAGTTTTACATCAATGGACTCGTATCGTCGTTCTAATCAAAAGCGCTAAAAATCTGTTTGTAATATGGAAAAAAGTTTAACTCCGTTAAGTTTTTTAACGGGGGACCATTGTAAGAAAAATATGTGAAAGGTGGGACTGATGGGGGAAATATTCTAAGATGGGATTATTAATGGCCAATAAGGTCTAGGTGAGATTATTACAGACCAATTTCCCTTTTATATATATTAGTTTTAATTTTAAATGTATAGAGTTTAATAATATGTGCGAGCGGGCAAACCGTTAATATTTTGAGTTTAATTAATCAACAATATATAAAAATATAGAAAAAAAAACAAAAGTAATACATTTACTAATTTTAATATGTCTTTAGGTCGTTAAAATATCAGAAAAAAAAAACAATACATGTAATTTAAAAACATTTAATTAAAAAAAAAAAGAAAATAACGAGCCACGGTTCGAGCTAGCTTGAACTTTTTACGAGCCAAACTTTCAGCTCGATAAAATAATGAGCCGAGCCAAACTGATTTGTTAAAGTTCGAGCTCAAGCCCGAGTCCAACGTGCCTCGCCTCGGGTTACCCCAAATCCGTCTTCAGCGAGTCTTGAACCCTTATCTTTGAAAGAGAAAAAATTAAATATGTGCATATAATAATTTTTAGAATGAATATATTTTATATTATGTAATTTTAAGAATGTTTGAGGTTATCTCAATTGTCGAGTCAGAAATCAATCGCTAACATAGAGAAAAACATATTCACGTTTGGTTGTTTGGAATATATCACCAATTGCCATGTTCTATTATTGCCGGCCTTTTCAATAATTTTCAGTCGGACCAAATGAAAACCACGTTGGTTAAATAATTTATAACTCGGTTAATGCCGATATAAAATGTTATTGAAAGTTGTTAATCATCTACTTATTGAAGAAAGAAATACATGAACGAGTACGTTCTTCTTTCCGTTAACTCACAGCAAAACAAACTGCCGTTAGACTTCTCATAGGAATGAGGTTACCCATGTAACAACCTCCGACATAAGAATACGTATTGGTTTCTTGAAGTAAAGGGAAAAGTATACGAGTTTAGAGAATAGTTGAATGAATGACTACAATACCGGAGTATTTATAGTTATTGACGCTTAAGGCTTTATCCCTTTAGGTTAATTCTAAGTCTTGTTTGAGATATCTCCAACTTATTCTGAGATTCTGTCGATAGTGATAAATATGCCATATCGACTTGTTTATTTAATGAGTCCTGGTTCAGGCGGGTTCTATAAGGAATATCCGGTCCAATGAGATTAATCGAGATCATACCTCATCACTTATAAAAATCAATATCATATAAGGGTAAACGGGGCGGGTGCGGGGTGATGGGAGGTGAACCCCTTCACCGCGTGGGGAACATCACCACCGTTCCCCTTCACCGCGTGGGGGACTTGAATTGCGGGAACTCTTCACCGCGTGGAATATGATCGTTGTTGGCTTGACCGTTTGAATGTAACGGCTATATAGCCGTTTATATAAAAAAAATGTTTTTTATATATATTTAAACTATATAAACCCAACCCATTTTAAACAAATCCACACCAACCTATGTTCTTATTTCTCCAAAACTACTCAACCCTTACTTTATTTAAAAATGGTGGAAGAAATACCATTGTTTTTCCCACCCGATAGCAGTGACGACGAGTTAGTTTCAACCGATAGTAGCATAATTTTTTTACAAAATCTCATCAAGGAAGCCGAACTACAAGACACGGGCACATATAGTAAGAAACATTGTGTTCATCGTGATCGTGAGAGTGGCCACGAAACCCTTATGGCGGATTATTTTGTCGAGGACCCGAAATACCACGAAGATATTTTTCGTCTTCCGTATGTCAAAACGTTTGTTTCTAAAAATTGTAAGCGACGTGGAAGCGAATAACCCATGGTTTGAAGAGGGCGTAGATGCAAGAATGAAGAAGGGTTTTACACCTTTGCAAAAAGTTACATCGACTATTAAACAACTTGCAACCGGTAACCCTCTAGACGAGAACGACGAGTATTTACATATGGCCGGAAGGACTTCCTGCGAGTGTGTAGAATATTTATGCAAAACGGTATGTAATTACGCTCTCGAGTTCTTACATAGGCCAACAAGCCACGACATGACACTTTTGTACCAAGCTCATGAGGATAAACATCACTTTCCTGGTATGGTATGGTGGGTAGCCTTGATTGCACCCATTTCGTATAGAGAATGTGTCTCACAGAGTTTTGGGGCCAATATATGAGAGGAGATCACCATTACTCTATAGTTATGTTCGAAGTGGTGGCCTCTTAAGATTTCTGGATTTGGCATTCTTTTTGCGGTCCTTTAGGTTCACAAAACGAAATCAATATGTCTTTACCAAATTGGCTAACCCATAGTTAAATACACGACAAACCAGACAAGTTGGATGATTAGTCATAGTGAATTTATAAGGAAAATGAAACGGAGACACAAAGTACAGCGGTCCTCTAGGTTTACAAAACGACATCAATATGTCTCTACTAATTTGGTTAACCCATAGTTAAATACACGACAAACCAGACAAGTTGGATGATTAGTCATAGTGAATTTATAAGGAAAATGAAACGGAGACACAAAGTACATGTTGATTAAAATGGTTAGGTTCACGTTAACTCGCCAACTATAGATTTGTTAAATTGGATGACAATGTTATAATAAAATTATTTTTTGATGTAGAATGATTTTCCAAGATTAAAAGCATTTATTTTTATGGGAATTGGCACGTTCAACTTGTCTTACTAAGCATATTTCAGATCTAGCTATATTTTATGTTATATTGGTATCACTTGATTGTAATATACAACATAAACTCATTTCATAAATAAACGTCTAAAGTCACACACATTTTACCTCTTTTTTACTTTAACTTTCCTTCCATCTTATGTTGCATCTAATTAATTCATAGTTTTTTTTTGCATATATGAGTATGAGCAGGGGCGGTAGGGCAGGAGGGAGCGGCCGATCCCCCGAACTTTTGGCTTAGTAGTGAAGAGTATGTAGTTTTCGTATAGAACTTTTTGGGTAAATACGTTTTCGACCCCCCGGTTCTATAGAATTTTTTTGGTATATAAGTTTTCGACCCCCGTCGGAAATCTCAAGCTTCGCCACTGAGTATGAGTATATGTGTATATATATACTTTTGTCACAAAAGTTGAAATTATTTAGTGTATGTTGCACTTTGTTATATTATTTATGATGACTAATACCTTTTCTCATTTCTTAACTATTTTATATTTAAGTCTTAAGGGTGTAGGGAGTGGTTAGACACTTGAAAGTGGCAAACTTGAAAATCAACCAATGAGAGTGTGCCACGTGGTTCAGTCATAAGTGTTTAAACTATGTTGAAAAGTGTTGGCAATGGTTAGACACTTGGTGAAGTGGTAAACTTAAAAAAAAAAAAAAAAAGGTGTGATTGGTTAAAGATGGCATGGACCCCACTCCCCACACACACTTCTCCCTTTACCGAACGGTGATCCATCACCGATTTGGCAACTTTGCCGCACGTCAAACAAGTGAGGGGTGGTGGTTACCGAGCGGCAACCATGTTTGCCGATGGTTTGCCGCACCCACTCCGTATCCCCTAAGAGTCGATTCGTCTTTAGTAGGATCAGTTTTGCAATTAAAAAGAGGGGTTACGACGCAACTTGTTGCTTGTTTACCTGCCGTCTATTTGTAATTTGTTGTTTTAACATTTTATAAAGTATTGATATTTATATACTTATGTGTGTTAATTTTATGTTGAATGAAATAAAAGGAAAAGAAACTAAACAATTAAAACTAAGAGAAATGATATATATCAATGCACAAAAGTCCTTAGAGAATCCCATTGGATTTTTAAGTGTTGTCTATTCTCTTCTTCATGTCGGCTAAAAAATCCACGTTCACATATCACTCATCCATCTGCAAGGGCATTTCCTCCCTCATCCACATTCTCATATTTTCTCTCATCCTTGCTGGACTGTCTGCGCATACATGAAAATCAGTGCCATTCATAGCGTTTTGTGTCACGAGGAACAAAGTCAGCTATGGACCTCACTCGCTAACCCGTTGTAGATGGTATAGATGTTAACCTATATATATTTTGTATGTAGTTTTATATTTTATAATTTTTATACTAGTGTGGTGCTCATTTTTATCGTAATCATGTAACATGTTAATTTTTTTAAATGAAAAAAAAACTATAACAATATATACTCAAATTAAAGACAATAAAATAATATTTTGTGTAATTAAATAAAAAAACATATGAAAATGTTACAAAGCAAGCCCAATCAGCAACCCTTAGGCCCAACATCATCAATAGACCCATCTACCCAAGCCCACTACACCAAATTTGATGCTATAGAACCAACTCAACTTGCTGAGGCTTTTCAAGCCATAACGATGCACCCTGGATACTCACCGTGGTACATGGATACCGGGGCATTCGCCCACTTATCTTCGACCAAGGTCAACTTAACTTATCCTGCAAACTCTTGTTTAGTTGCTTTGGTTTTAGTTGGTAATGAAAACCATGTTTCGATACTTAGATCAGGACACACCCTCTAAACACACACCACAAATCATTAAAAATCTTATATTTGTTCGTCAATTTATTATTGACATGTTTCTATCGAGTTTAACCCCTTTGGTTTTTATGTGAAGGTTTACAAGACTATGAAGACTTTGAGCCGCCATAATAGCTCGGATCAACTCTACAACCTCAGCACAACTTTCGCTTTTCTTACCACCTCATCTCAGTTTTGGAATGACCAACTCAGTCACCCAGGATAATATTTATCTATTGTATGTTTTATATTTTGTATATCTCCCATTTTAGGACATGGATTAGATTTCTTGATTATTCTCCCTGCTAGATGTAATTAATTGTATATAGTTGGTATTGTAAATCAATAGCATTCAAGAGAGAGTTTAGAGAGTTTATCGTGTTGATCAGTTCTGTATAAACATAATGGAAAACGTATAGAAATACATGTAACCGCATACAGGCCAGTAGAGTCAGAGACGCAACCATTGAGTTCAATATAGTTGTGAGGATGATCTGGTTACTCCTTATGGTGTAAGTTCTTGATGGTGAAACCGAATTCTAGGGTTGGAATTCGGATGGAGAGAGAGATGTAGAGGGGACGATTTCTTGATGTTATGATAAGTTTCTAACCCTTAACCTCTCTAATTACCTCTTTTTATATACAACCAAGAGGAAAACCCAATTAGTTAATAATGGTAATATGGTCCATCAACAACTACCAACTAATTATATAATAGGTTTAATATATTCTGATCTAGATATTATATGAATGATTATATGGCTACAAGTATCACAATAATAATATATTTAATCTTACATTTATTAGTTATTCAACTGTTTGCAATAAAACCTTGTCTATATGCAAGTGAGTTAAAGTATATTTGCTTAACAAGAAGGATTATGCTGGAAATTCAACCCCTTATTTGAACACAACAAATAAGATTGGATGAATAATGCTCGACTCTTTTAAAACAAACCGGAAAAACGAAAACCACACATTAGGGTGGTCAGTATCATCTCGGGGACTTTGATCGGGGAGGGGGGTTGTCGAGCGGTGATGGGATGCCAGCTTCAAATCGGTGAGTGGGGAGCGGTGTTTGCGGTGGGAAGGAGGAGAGAGAGGGGGGGGGGGGGGGTTTAATGGTGGGTCCCAACCCCTTTCAACTAATCACATTTTTTTTTAAATTCTTTACCACTCTCCATGTGGGCGGGGGGGGGGGGGGGATAGAGCACGGTCCTCCTAACCGCCGGAGCGATCCCACTCCGGGAGCCGCTACCCGACCAAGCTAGCTCCACTGTGAATTCCCCTTGCCAAGTTCTTACCCTGGGCGACTGAAGAAGCATTGACCTGTGCGGGTCGGTACTTCTACGGTGATGCATACGGATATTGCCACATCTCGTCTTCTTCGCCCGAATCCTAGACCTGCAAATAAGAAGAAAAGAACGTGGGCAATGTAGAGACGGCCGGTAGGGAAAGAATCCCCTATTTCCAGCTACAAAAGTGTTTGCCCCATATTGCATACCCTAATAAGGAGGTGGAGACCTCCTTATATAGGAGATATGGGAAACCCTAACCTCAATGGGCCAGGCCCAGTTAGGGGTTGTCTCTACAAGCCCACAGCCTAGTGTAGTATGTAAACTACAATGCGCTGGGCTTCGCAGGTTAGTACGTAATAATAATAATAATAATAATAATAATAATAATAATAATAATAATAATAATAATAATAATAATAATAATATTTAACATAAAAGTGATAAATAGCAGGAAAGTCCGACCGCTCGGGTCGGATCCAATACCATACCTCGTCATGTCCCCCAGTCTAGTGTTGCTCCCGCGTGCAAGCGTGGGAGGATCACTTGGACTTATTAGGAGCTCGGGAGTGAAGATCACTAATTTTAGGCTTACATGTCATCCGGGTGCTAGAAAGTCGCCGGCCACGTCGGTTGTGGTTAGCTGTGAGTGGAGATAATGGAGCAATGAATATCCTACGATTGTTCATCATGGAAATTGGTTGGGCAAACATGGCGCACACTGATCGGTTGTAGGTGGTTGCCCTTTGTACTGGCGCATTACCATGAGTTTGTCCAGGTTGTACGTAAGTGGTTAGGTCTCATGCATGAGTCTTGGAACAGGCTGAGTTTTGGCGGTTAAGTGCCTCGCCTTTGGATGATTTTTTCAGGTGTGGCCCTGCTTTAGCGATGCGCACGGTCGTGTGGGCTACTTTAAAATATTCACCCTTTGATGTGACTTTTGTTGTTAGCATATGGTGCGCTAACGGCGTCCAACCCATTGAAAGAGTTGATGCTGATGTGACGACAATCCCTACCACGCGTCCGTGTCATCGGGATCTCCGTTGTGGTAATGTGCAGCCATTGGTGGTCATAGATGCACATGCAGACGCTATGCCACCTTAGGCGAATGTAGAACTGCTGGCGGTTGTACCATCTGTCGTTATTAATGATCCGACTATAGCAATCATCGTTGCAGTCGGGAAGAATGTTATACAATGCACCCCTGCAGAAGTGCTTGCTATGCTCACAGAGCGTTATTTATGTTCCCCACAATGTTTTTATAAATGTGGGACAAGTACTTGGTTTTTCATCAGTGGTTGTGCATCTATTACCAAGATACCCACTGGAGTAGTAGTGGTTGAATATATCTATTGCCAAGATGCCCACTCTTAGCGCTGTATAATTTGATCATCTGACTTTGTTATTATGAAAAATATTTCGTGTCAGAGTTGTTTTTTACCGTGATATGCAGTTCAAATGCGGTGGTATGCTATATTTACAAATGTATATATGAACACTTGTAGATATCAGAAAGTGCTTTATAACCCATGCGACGTTAATGAATACTTGAACAACAAAGTGCTTTCTACGCGCTTGGCGTGAGTGAACATTCATTGAGATAATAAAATGCTTTATACACGTTATGTAAGCTACTACGTGCTTTTCCTGGACGCGCATTGGCGTGTGGGATGCTTATAGTAGGTGGCGTGTCTGTTTAAATTACCTCGCCGACTATGGCGTGAGGGTTTTCTGTTATCCACATGGCATATTGGCGTGGAGAATACACATCCGAATAAGTATTTTTCCTATCACATAGCGTATGGAATACTTATAAGTATATTGGTTTTGTCGTGCATTTGTCCTCACTACCAAATTGCATATGTTGCGTCAAGTGGTATAGTCGTGCGCCAAATGATGTGAGAAGTATAAATGTCATTTCGATATGGCTCATAGCCAGCTGAAGATGTGACATTTAGCCAAATAAAAGGTGGCGTACACAATCAAATAGAATATGACGTGTGTTGCCAAATGTTGAATATCCAGACAACGAATAAAGTAGTAGTACGCGGAGCACGACAGAATACTAATGTGCCACGTAGCCAAAGGACCGTATGGTACACAATTATGGAAAGATCGGGTCCATAGCCAAATAAATATGTGGTCTACAACCAGACATTGGGGTCGTGAATATCAGGATAATGATGCATCGTGTGGCCGAATAATAATGACATATATAGATAGATATATATCCTTATGAATATGCAATGCATAACGATATATTATGCAACATGCTTATGACTCGACCCTTAAACATGGATGGTTTGTTTATCATCTGGTGCATCTAAACATCCACATTATATAAGAACCGATACGAGATAATGTGCAGTGGATATCACTTTAATGGCCAACCTGAGAGAAGATGCCCACTTTTAAGGCGTAGTGGCGCTATACCCTGCTAGTCCCCCAGTTCAGTGCTGCTAAATTATGTTAGTAGTATTGAACTTAAATAATATAAGAGATGTTCAAAAGCAATAATGCAAGCACATATAAGTGAATCGTGTGTGATGGGATATACCATGTTTATCGAGCAAAATACCCACACATGGTTTAGGTGATACCTCATTAAGTCATATGAGGATCGCATGCAGATTAAGATACCTGGGACCTGAATTGTAATATTGTGACAACTCGAGTGTTTGACTTTCACTTTCGCATTTATTGCGCGTTGACTTTGACTTTGACTGTTTAGTTGTTGGATTGTGGACTTGAATTATACGAGTTGTTTGCCTATATGTTACTATTTGTGGTGATAGAAAATAATATTAGAATTGTTATTATTATAATATTAACTTTAACCTAGCCCTCGAAGGATGACATGTAGTTCGAAGGATTCGAAGGACCACGAAGGATAACCTTCGACCCCGAAACATATCCTTCGAGCACGAAACATATCCTTCGATATGTTTCGGCCCAGTCTTTCCAATGGGCTTGGCCCATTACTGTGATACGTATATATGGGAATGCATGAAATCAGTAGTTATTTTTCTAAAAACCCTAGAGCATCTTTACTTGTGACGGCAACCACAAACTTACGGAGACTTCTTGCTGATCAATTCCCTGTTTTCAATATCGGTTAGTGTTTAATGTATATGCTTTCATGATTTATCGATCGCCTTACAATATGTTGTTGATCGGACTTGTATGCTAATCGATTATGTATGTTAATGGGATATGAATGTTATAATTGCCTAATCGTTTTGCAATATGTGTTTTTATGATCGGTTAGTATGGATGTTTTGAAAGATACTAGGGTTGTATGTTAATCGGTTGTGCATATTGGTAGGATTTGGATGTTCATCGGATTTGTATGCAAATTGGATCTGTTGTGATTAGGGTTAATGATAAGGCTTGTGGATTGGTTGTGATGTATACACTACGGATTGTTATTGTTCACTGTTCTTGAAAACGGAATCGTATAGGATAAAGTGTTATGCTTGTTAATCAAATTAGGGTTCTTGAGTGAAACCTTGTGATTATGCTTGTTTGATCCTGTTGACAATAACTGATTAGTGAAATTGTGTTAATGGATAAAACGTAACTGCCATGACCGAAAGATATCAATGGCCCGAACCATGGTAGTTTGACCGAACCATAATCTGATCGAACCATAGTTGACCGAAGGATACTGGTTGACCGACAGATAGTTGGACCGAAGGATAGTTAGGACCGAAAGATGTCATGGTCCGAAACATGACATTCGGTCCGAAGGATCATTGTGACACTTGTTTTCGAAAGATGATAGTATGAGTCGAAGGATACTAGGGTTTTGAATAATGTTTGAACAGTGGAACATACGTTGATTTAATTGACATGCCATGCTTAGTGATGAACGTGCAATACTACGTGCCGTGCTGATATGCAAACTGACTGCAATGTGAACAATTAATTGCATGCGTATCATTTTGAACATGAACTGATTTGTTATACGTGCATACACTAGGACGTGATTAATTACTTGTGAGTGCATAACTTAGCATACCGAGCAAACCAAGGTGAGTTCACACAGCCAAGGCATGGGTTCCCAGGGTGGGAATGGGTTGGATGATTACTTGTGCATACTTTGATACTGTAACGAACGACTAAACTGTTGATGCTTACGAACTACTCAACTGCCTTCGCACCCACCCTGGTCGGTAAAGACTATGGTCGCGAACGAACTGATAAATTGCCTTCGCACACACCCTGGTCGGTAAAGACTATGGTCGCGAACTAACGAACATAATCTTCGCACACATGCCGGTGAGGCCGCGATGGAACTGATACGATACGAAACTTAATTGAACAAACGCACTATTACTCAAACTAAACTATAAACTGTGAACTCGCTCAACTAGTTTGTTGATTATCTGCTGCATGCCTTGCAGGACCTTAGGTACTTATGGAGCTTGCACTGGAGGAGCGGGACGTTGTGGGCAGTGGGTTAAGAACGCTATGTTTAAACATTTCGAATAATTGAACTTATGGTTTACTTGGGTTATTTACTTATGCTTCCGCTACTGATACTATGATTGTTTTGAAACGTCAATTGTATTGAACGGGGTTTTACGAATTACTTTATTTATATTATGCTATGTTCAATATGATTGATGGCTTGATCCTGGTCAGTCACGCTCCCAAGCGGTGATACTCCGCAGGTGGATTTTGGGGGTGTGACAGATTGGTATCAGAGCCATTGGTTATAGAGAACTTGGTTTTAATATGGGAAAACGTTTTATTAAAACCAGACTATAACCAGAACAGTGCTCTCAACGATCCACAACGACGCTTCGCTCCACGTGCAAGACTCAACTTCCTAGGTAATAAGGTTTATGTTTATTGCCTACATGCTAGAATTTGCATAGAACTTTGCTCGTAGTATGCTTACATTACCTTGCTCACAACTTGACATTGCATGAGAATACTTATGTGCTTACACTCTTCTGTCATCGCACTACTCGCGAACCTTTCTCACTTATGTTGCCTTTGATGTGAAGATCAATGGCCGCACGAATTACCATGACTCAAGCCCAGCTAGAGGCTCTCGTTGCTGCGGCAGTTGCAGCCGCCCAAGCAGGTAGTGTACCCTGCAGTATAAACACTAGGATCTTTAGATCCTACATTAATTCTCGTACTTAACTTTGCCCTATTCGTACACAATAGGTCAACCCGCTCAGCAACAACCTGGGTGCACATTCAAGAATTTCATGGATTGTCGTCCTAGCTCGTTCAGTGGCACGGAGGGAGCAGTTGGACTCCTCCACTGGTTTGAAAAGCTCGAGTCGGTTTTCGAAATGTGTGAATGCCCTGAGGCTCGCAGGGTGAAGTTCGCCACTGGCACACTTGAAGGGATTGCGCTCACTTGGTGGAACGCACAAGTGCAGATTTTAGGGTTGGCAGCTGCTAACGCCACACCCTGGAATGAATTCAAAGAACTGATCAAGAGGGAATACTGCACTAGAGAAGACATTCACAAGTTGGAGGACGAGTTGTATAACTTGAAAATGGTTGGTTCGGAAATCGAAGCTTACACCAAAAGATCGAATGAGTTGGCTGTGCTGTGCCCAACTATGGTAGATCCTCCATACAAGCGAATTGAGTTGTATCTCAAAGGTTTGGCACCAGAAATACAGAGCCACGTTACGTCGGCTAACCTCAACAACATCCAAGAAATTCAGCGCCTCGCTCATCGCATCACAGATCAGGCAGTAGACCAGGGCAAACTGCCAAAGCGTGTCGGCGCTACTGCTACAGCTGTTACTTCAGTCACTCCAACAGCTGCTACTTCTGCCACACCCAGCGAGAATAAAAGAAAGTGGGACGGGGATTCCAGCAGGGGATCAGCGTCTGTTCAATCCCAAACTCAGCAACGTCGCACCAACGATTACCAGAGTCCGAGTCAGCAGTCATCGGGCAGTCAGGGACATAGTGGTTATAAGGGAAATCACCCGTGGTGTAACAGGTGCAACAAACACCACAGTGGAAGATGTCGCAGGAGTCAATGTCAAAGGTGCCACAAGATGGGCCATGAGGCCAAAGATTGTAGAAGCGCGCGACCAGTGAATCAGAACCAGCAACTTCCACCGCCAGCTCCACAGAATCAGCAGCAGCAGCCACAGCGTGGAAACCGGGGGTGTTTCCAGTGTGGGGCTGAAGGTCACTACAAACGCGATTGTCCCCAGTTGAACCAGAATCGCAATAACAACAACCAGGGCAACGGGAATAACAACAATCAGGGTAATGGTAACAACAACAATGGGGGAAACAACAACAACAACGGCAATGAAGCTCGTGGTCGTGCTTTTGTGTTGGGTCGAGGAGATGCAGTGAATGATCCCAATGTGGTTATGGGTAAGTTTCTTCTCGACGATATTTACGTTACTGTCTTATTTGATTCGGGTGCTGATACAAGTTATATGTCATTGAAAATGAGTAAATTATTAAAGCGTACACCAACACCTCTAGACACCAAACACGTCGTAGAACTAGCAAATGGTAAAAGTGTAGAAGCCGCACAGGTAGTCAAGGGTTGTAGTATTGTTCTAGCGGGTCAGACTTTCTCGATTGATCTCATACCCATAGTTTTGGGTAGTTTCGACGTCGTCATCGGTATGGATTGGTTATCCCAACATCATGCGGAGATCTTATGCAAAGAAAAAGTTATTCGTATTCCCCGCTCCAGTCAGGAACCTCTCGAAGTACAAGGTGACAAGAGTGGTGCTGTGGTTGGCATCATCTCTTACTTAAAGGCGCAGAAATGTTTACGAAAGGGACATACTGCCATTCTGGCACTTGTCACTGACGCATCAGCTAAGGAAAAGAAGCTGGAGGATATACCAGTTGTGCGTGATTTTCCTCAAGTGTTTCCTGAAGATTTACCTGGTTTACCTCCTCATCGTCAAGTCGAGTTTCAGATTGAGTTAGCTCCTGGAGCAGCACCAATAGCCCGCGCACCGTATCGTTTAGCTCCAACCGAACTGGAAGAACTGTCGAAGCAGCTACAAGAGCTCTTGGAAAAGGGCTTTATTCGTCCAAGCTCTTCGCCTTGGGGAGCTCCAGTGTTATTTGTGAAGAAGAAAGACGGTACGTTCAGGATGTGTATCGACTACCGTGAACTCAACAAGGTGACGGTGAAGAACCGTTATCCTCTTCCACGCATAGATGACTTATTCGACCAGTTGCAAGGGTCGTGTTACTATTCCAAGATCGATTTGAGGTCAGGGTATCATCAGCTGAGAGTCCGGGATGAGGACGTCTCCAAAACTGCTTTCAGAACTCGCTACGGTCACTACGAGTTTCTGGTCATGCCATTCGGGCTTACAAACGCACCTGCAGTCTTCATGGATCTCATGAACAGGGTGTGCAAACCGTATCTCGACAAGTTCGTCATCGTTTTCATCGACGACATTTTGATTTACTCCAAGAGTCAGGAGGAGCATGAGCAGCATCTACGTATTATCTTGGAACTTCTTCGAAAAGAGCAACTGTACGCAAAGTTTTCAAAATGCGACTTCTGGCTTCGTGAAGTCCACTTCTTAGGCCATGTGGTGAACAAGGATGGGATTCATGTCGATCCATCCAAGGTTGATTCGATCAGAAACTGGCCAGCACCACGTACACCGACGGAAATACGCCAATTCTTGGGTTTGGCGGGTTACTACAGGCGATTTATTAAAGACTTCTCCAAGATCGCGCAACCACTTACTATGCTAACACAGAAAGGTGTCGTTTACAGATGGGGTAATACGCAAGAGACCGCTTTCCAGTACTTAAAGGATAGGCTTTGCAGTGCACCTATTCTTTCATTGCCAGAGGGCACGGATGACTTCGTGGTCTATTGTGACGCATCGATACAGGGGCTTGGTTGTGTATTGATGCAACGTGATAAAGTGATAGCCTACGCTTCTCGGCAACTCAAGGTTCATGAACGGAACTACACGACGCACGATTTAGAGCTGGGAGCTGTTGTTTTCGCGCTTAAGATATGGCGACACTACCTGTACGGTACCAGGTGCACGATTTACACCGATCACAGGAGTCTCGAGCATATCCTTAAGCAAAAAGATTTGAATATGCGTCAACGAAGATGGGTTGAACTACTGAACGACTACGAATGTGCCATCAAGTATCATCCAGGGAAGGCCAATGTTGTGGCTGATGCCCTCAGTCGGAAAGACACTCTACCTAAGCGCGTGCGAGCGCTACAGCTTACCATTCAGTCCAGTCTTCCTGCACAGATACGAGCTGCTCAGATAGAAGCACTAAAACCCGAAAACGTCAAGGCTGAAGCCTTGCGCGGTTCAAGGCAACAAATGGAACAAAAGGAAGACGGCGCCTACTATGTAACGGGGCGTATTTGGGTCCCACTTTATGGCGGTTTACGCGAACTTGTGATGGATGAAGCGCACAAGTCTCGCTACTCGGTACATCCAGGGTCGGATAAGATGTACCACGATATCAGAACAACTTATTGGTGGCCAAACATGAAAGCTCTTATCGCAACTTACGTCGGCAAGTGTTTAACTTGTGCAAGGGTTAAAATCGAGTACCAGAAACCATCAGGCCTACTTCAGCAACCAGAAATACCACAATGGAAATGGGAGCAAATTTCCATGGATTTTGTTACTGGCCTACCTAGATCCCAGCGTGGGAATGACACTATCTGGGTGGTCGTTGATCGGCTCACAAAGTCTGCTCACTTCTTGGCTATCAAAGAAAAGGATAAGTTTTCTACCCTAGCAGACATCTACATGAAAGAAGTTGTTTCGAGGCACGGAGTGCCCATCTCTATTATTTCGGATCGCGATGCACGATTCACGTCAGAACTTTGGCAAGCGATGCACAAATCTTTCGGCTCACGATTAGACATGAGCACAGCATATCATCCTCAGACGGATGGGCAGTCTGAGCGAACTATTCAAACTCTAGAAGACATGCTTCGAGCGTGTGTCATCGATTTCGGCAACGGCTGGGAAAAGCACCTCCCTTTGGTGGAGTTCTCGTATAATAACAGTTACCATACCAGCATTCAAGCCGCTCCATTCGAGGCATTGTACGGACGTAAATGCCGGTCACCTCTCTGTTGGGCAGAGGTGGGGGATAGTCAGATTACGGGTCCAGATATTGTTGTGGACGCCACAGAAAAGATAGCACAGATACGACAACGCATGGCGGCAGCACGCGACCGTCAGAAAGCCTACGCGGACAAGCGTAGAAAGCCATTGGAATTTGAGGTCGGGGACCGGGTTTTATTGAAAGTTTCACCCTGGAAGGGTGTGGTACGTTTTGGTAAACGGGGCAAACTCAATCCGCGGTACGTCGGACCGTTCGAAATCTTAGAAAAGATTGGCAAAGTAGCCTACAGATTAAACCTACCTCCTGAACTCGGTGCAGTTCACAATGTATTTCACGTGTCCAATCTGAAGAAATGCCTATCAGATGAGACCCTTATAGTTCCTTTTAAGGAACTCACTATCGACGAGCGGTTGCAGTTCGTCGAGGAACCAGTTGAAATCACGGACCGGGATGTTAAGGTCCTCAAACACAAGAGAATCCCTCTTGTTCGAGTTCGTTGGAACTCCCAGCGTGGCCCGGAGTATACATGGGAACGCGAAGACCAGATGAAAGAAAAGTACCCCCAGTTATTCGAAACCAATGCATCCACTTCTGAGGCTGAAGCTACTACTACTGAATTTCGGGACGAAATTCCAAACCAACGGGGGGATGATGTGACACCCCAGGAAAACCAGTGAACGATACCTAGCTTCCTCAGTAAGTGCGTACTAAATTTCGGGACGAAATTTCTTTCAAGTTGGGGATAATGTGACAACTCGAGTGTTTGACTTTCACTTTCGCATTTATTGCGCGTTGACTTTGACTTTGACTGTTTAGTTGTTGGATTGTGGACTTGAATTATACGAGTTGTTTGCCTATATGTTACTATTTGTGGTGATAGAAAATAATATTAGAATTGTTATTATTATAATATTAACTTTAACCTAGCCCTCGAAGGATGACATGTAGTTCGAAGGATTCGAAGGACCACGAAGGATAACCTTCGACCCCGAAACATATCCTTCGAGCACGAAACATATCCTTCGATATGTTTCGGCCCAGTCTTTCCAATGGGCTTGGCCCATTACTGTGATACGTATATATGGGAATGCATGAAATCAGTAGTTATTTTTCTAAAAACCCTAGAGCATCTTTACTTGTGACGGCAACCACAAACTTACGGAGACTTCTTGCTGATCAATTCCCTGTTTTCAATATCGGTTAGTGTTTAATGTATATGCTTTCATGATTTATCGATCGCCTTACAATATGTTGTTGATCGGACTTGTATGCTAATCGATTATGTATGTTAATGGGATATGAATGTTATAATTGCCTAATCGTTTTGCAATATGTGTTTTTATGATCGGTTAGTATGGATGTTTTGAAAGATACTAGGGTTGTATGTTAATCGGTTGTGCATATTGGTAGGATTTGGATGTTCATCGGATTTGTATGCAAATTGGATCTGTTGTGATTAGGGTTAATGATAAGGCTTGTGGATTGGTTGTGATGTATACACTACGGATTGTTATTGTTCACTGTTCTTGAAAACGGAATCGTATAGGATAAAGTGTTATGCTTGTTAATCAAATTAGGGTTCTTGAGTGAAACCTTGTGATTATGCTTGTTTGATCCTGTTGACAATAACTGATTAGTGAAATTGTGTTAATGGATAAAACGTAACTGCCATGACCGAAAGATATCAATGGCCCGAACCATGGTAGTTTGACCGAACCATAATCTGATCGAACCATAGTTGACCGAAGGATACTGGTTGACCGACAGATAGTTGGACCGAAGGATAGTTAGGACCGAAAGATGTCATGGTCCGAAACATGACATTCGGTCCGAAGGATCATTGTGACACTTGTTTTCGAAAGATGATAGTATGAGTCGAAGGATACTAGGGTTTTGAATAATGTTTGAACAGTGGAACATACGTTGATTTAATTGACATGCCATGCTTAGTGATGAACGTGCAATACTACGTGCCGTGCTGATATGCAAACTGACTGCAATGTGAACAATTAATTGCATGCGTATCATTTTGAACATGAACTGATTTGTTATACGTGCATACACTAGGACGTGATTAATTACTTGTGAGTGCATAACTTAGCATACCGAGCAAACCAAGGTGAGTTCACACAGCCAAGGCATGGGTTCCCAGGGTGGGAATGGGTTGGATGATTACTTGTGCATACTTTGATACTGTAACGAACGACTAAACTGTTGATGCTTACGAACTACTCAACTGCCTTCGCACCCACCCTGGTCGGTAAAGACTATGGTCGCGAACGAACTGATAAATTGCCTTCGCACACACCCTGGTCGGTAAAGACTATGGTCGCGAACTAACGAACATAATCTTCGCACACATGCCGGTGAGGCCGCGATGGAACTGATACGATACGAAACTTAATTGAACAAACGCACTATTACTCAAACTAAACTATAAACTGTGAACTCGCTCAACTAGTTTGTTGATTATCTGCTGCATGCCTTGCAGGACCTTAGGTACTTATGGAGCTTGCACTGGAGGAGCGGGACGTTGTGGGCAGTGGGTTAAGAACGCTATGTTTAAACATTTCGAATAATTGAACTTATGGTTTACTTGGGTTATTTACTTATGCTTCCGCTACTGATACTATGATTGTTTTGAAACGTCAATTGTATTGAACGGGGTTTTACGAATTACTTTATTTATATTATGCTATGTTCAATATGATTGATGGCTTGATCCTGGTCAGTCACGCTCCCAAGCGGTGATACTCCGCAGGTGGATTTTGGGGGTGTGACAAATATGCTATGTTGTACCAGCTAGACGTAAGTCTGTCTTAAGAACAGGTTTGGTTTTATCCAGAGTAAAGGCCACGGAGAAGCTCATAAGGCATGTTTGCGCTTGTCTCCAGCCAGATTTTCGTGTCATCAGAATATGAATGTTGTAAGATGACCATAAAAAATTCTTAAGTAACATAAACACTGTAGAATATGTCCACGAATTGTTTTGATAACTACACTATTAATTGGCTCAGGCATGTCAACATCCTTCTTGCTAACCGGTTCCACTGGTTGGTTGCAATCATGCGACTTTAAATTGTTTGTCCATGTACTTGATGATAATTATGATAATTTTACTATTAATTGGCTCAGGCTTCGGAGTTACTACTCTGCCGTGTCACACAGTTGGTTTATTTATGATATGACTCCTCGTTCATCACAGCTGATGTGGTGTAAGGGCCCGTGGCGCAAATAGGAGCGATGCAAGGTTAGGCGACACATAGATGGGTGGTGCGAGGTCAAGTTGCATGAAGGATAGTTGGCGTGAGTGCAAGGGTCCCGCATGTAAACGGTTTGACCGCAGATGCGCAGATTCGGTCGGCGTTGGGGCCGATTGCATGATGGCGGGAAAGGTAGGGGCGTGGAAAGACATTGGGCTGTGATTATGCATCTGGGAAGTGTGAGCGAACCGCTGGCATGTTAAATTGTACCTCCCTTTTCAGAATTGAGATATCGGCCTAGCTTTGGCGCTTTGTTTTGATTTCCACGTTCCCTGACTCAATGGTGGCGTATCGATCCCCACCACATGTGATCATAAATAGTTTCTAAATTCCATTCCCTTCTACTACTGTATAAGCAATAAAGTTTTTATGTCTATAACAATACTTCATATCTTTTTCAGCTCCAACCTATTAATGAGTGGCAACTGGTGTGACATAACGGTTTCGATAATAGGGTGGTGCGCGGTGGAAAGTCAATTTGACATGACTTATTTATGGCGCGAATCACCATATAGCGGGTCTCCGCCCAGGAGAACGACGTGTCACAACGGATTTTCGCCACGGGAATGGCGTAGCGCAACAGAGACGTCACGGTGAAGAAACTTGCATTCCGTGCGAAATTCAAGTAAAGAGCTTGGAATTTTTATATAGCTATGAGGCTGCTGGTGGCGCGAGGCGAGCAAATGGCGTGAAGTGTGTTTACGCCGGCAACCTGAACAAGGCAGCGTTGAAGTCGAGGGCAGAAAAGGCGTGCGGTGTGAACAACAACTGCGGTTGTTGAACCTTCAACATCTCCCTTTCTGGTGCAACCCAGAACATAGGTAGCATGAAAAATCGGTTGCAGTAAGGCGAATGGCATTAAAGCAGGCAGTGTGCTAAATCTCCCCAGCTAGCAAGTTTGTATGCTAAGAAAAGAATGAAGCGTTTGCCATTTCGTTAGGCAAAGATGATTGTATGCCATGAATTAAGCAAGCCATAACTTTGCTCGGAAGTTCCCTCATTCTTGTTGTTCAGCATGACTATCAGACAGGGTCATGAGTTGTGTTTACAGTTCATCGCCATACCACTCTTTATGTAATCAGAATGTGATTCGTCACATATCGAGTCTATATAAGTCTTCATTGTAAGAGTGATCTTGCGTGTGCATATTTGAGTCAAGAGTAAATTGTTGAAAACCATCTTACTAGTGCACACTTGGATGCGGCGATGTAGCTCTGGCGTGCATTGTAATGCTAACCCTCTTTAATGAGTGATTCAATCCTGTTTCATATTTAAGAGCCGATGGATCCAATTTGTAGTCCAATTCAAGTTACCAAGATGTATATAAAACCATATGTAAGTGGTAAGAGTATTCTTACGAGAATGCTTGTTTTGATATCTATAGTCGAGAGACTAATATCTATCACATATGTAAGAAAAGACTATGTGATAAAAAGGATAAACATGACACATATCATGTCTTAAAATATTATTTAATGATATCCCATCTTTCATTTAACATGTCCTAGATTTTGCGTGACTTGAGATGATAAATTTTGTAAAGCCAAATGTACAAGTAAGCTTTATTTTTAAACTGAGCTTTTCCATTGGTCATACTAAACAAAGCTCTACCTTTGTGCAAGTCAAAAAGTGGTCTGAGATGAAGTCATCCGAAATAATGTCTTATGAGAACTATCCTACCAGTAAGGTAGCCTGACAGGGCGTCCGAAAATTGAAATTTAGTAGTCCGTCGAAAGCGGCATGGTAATATATATATATATATATATATAGGTAGAGGATCCTGTACAAAGTGGAACTTTTGTGAGAAGTGTGAGAAATAATTTGGGAATGACAAGTGTCCTTTATCCTAATTAATTCAAAAGTGTATATTAGTAATTTGACATTCTTATCATTTAATTGATTTCTAATATAACTGCCAAAAAAAAAAAAAAACTGGCGATGAGTTTTTATAGGGATTGAATCGAATTTTGAATTAGGAGAAATTTTAGGAAACATATTTGTTTTTACGATTTTATACATCTGATTGTTTTATCTTCTTCATCATCTTTTAATCGCAACATCTTTTAATCATACATTGTTCATGGCGTGGTGTTTTAAACATCTGGATGCATTGTTCATGGCGTGGTGTTTTAAACATCTAGAGACATTGACTATGATTCAAGTCATGGTGTTTTATCTGGAGACATTGTTCATGGCGTGGTATTTTAAACATCTGGAGACATTGACTATGATTCAAGTCATGGTGTTTTATCTGACTTGAATTCCAGATAAAACACCATGACTTGAATCATAGTCAATGTTTCCAGATGTTTTAAAACACCACGCCATGAACAATGTCTCCAGATGTTTAAAACACCACGCCATGAATAATGTCTCCAGATAAAACACCATGACTTGAATCATAGTCATGGTGTTTTAAAATCTGGGAATGTTTTGTGTTGATTGTCCAGATAAAACACCATGACTTGAATCATAGTCATGGTGTTTTAAAATCTGGGAATGTTTTGTATTGAATCATAGTAATGTTTTGTATTGAACAATGTCTCCAGATAAAACACTATGATTCAAGTCATGGTGTTTTCTGGATTCCAGATAAAACACCATGACTTGAATCATAGTCAATTTATCCAGATGTTTTAAAACACCACGCCATGAATCTGATTACAGTTCTTCTAAAAATAAAAGACCACGCCTTGAATCTTATATAAAACAAAGATGCTTCCGATTTAGATCTTGGTTATTAATTCTGATATTTAAGGAAAAAGGAGCGAATGTAGGTGTTTTTGGTTGTGTAGGATACGGTTACCATATTTGAAACATTGAAAAAGACACTATTGCCCTTCAATTTTACATAAGGTCCCTCTAATTAAAACATAATTTACATTTTTATACCCTATTGATCTCAACCATTAGATCAAATATCCAATGGTCTAAAACACTTCTTACTCTTCTCACATTTTAAACACTTTTTACCATATCCCTACCCTATATATATATCATAAACCGGCAGCGACTCCATAAGGAGAGGCATGTGCGAGCCATGGCGCGCCGGAGAAGGTTACCCGTCGGGGAAGGCGCGACAAAGGACGTCAAAAAAGATTACCGGGACAAAAGGTGTCGTGGCGCAACAATTATCGTTTCTTTCATCTAAGAGTTTGAAGGTTAAAAAGCAAACTTCATTGTTCCAAAAATGATGAAAAGGTGGTTTCAAAATTTCAACGGCGGGTAAAGCCATGAATGAGTTAATTCTATGGTATAACAGTTTAAAGCTATGAGCCGTGATACACCAAAATATATGGCTTTAGGTCTCTTCCAAATAATAAGTTTCTAGACGTATGTAACTCTTATGTCAAGCATAGCAAAAATAACTTTGATAAAGAAAGTGTAGGATTTGAAACCTGTTAACCGGAGTTTCTAGTATATATTGGGTAAGCAAGTGGTGGAAAATGACTATCCTGCGCAGGTGGCGAGCTCGTCCGTCATGGGCGGGTGGCAGGAGCTTGCCAGCCATGTGAAGGGTTTTCTGAAAGGTGCGAGGGTTACGCCGGATAGTTATTGCACTCCGGCGAACTTTGAGAGAATATATATTTGGTCGTTGTTGATCCATAAGTCGTGTGTAGACTCTCTGTTAGAATCGTGAATAGCCTAGAACTCTCGCCCAAGCGTGAAACCGGTTGCCCTCCGTTGATGGCGGGAAAGATAGAGGGCGTAAAGATAGTCCGCCTTAGATGGCGGAGTGTGATACCTGTCCGCCTGAAGCGGGAAGTGCGTGATACCGGTCCGCCGTAGGTGGCGGAGTGAGATGCTGTCCGCCGTAGGTGGCGGAGTGGGATTTCCGAAGTTATGTGTTTGAATATGTTGTTCGACTCAAACCATTCGAGAAGATCATGAAGGAAAGTCATTAGCATGGAAACCGAAATGTCCGAATTAGAACCCTCGGCTTTGGTGCCTATGTCTGATAATGGTAGTGTCTGTGGTGTTATACCAAGCAAGGGTTTTATATCGTGTAATTTCCTTAGCTTAATGCTACTAGATCATGTTAATGGTTTCGAACTTTAATTATATGTACTAAGAAACAATAACACGGGTACCGTAAAAGGTATACGACGTGTCGGAAAATAGGATATGACTATCAAACGATTAAACAGTTGTAGACAGTATCTATCAACATCACTTTTAATGACGCATGTATGGTCTAGCTATGAGATATACCATCAGGTCAGATGATGGTACATGGTCTGATGATAGAAAAGTGTCCACTGAATAATTAGTGAATATATATACTTTGAATGTAATCAAGAATATACCATTCCTAAATTCGAGTTGGAGAAAAGATTTAGAACCTGTAAACCATGACACGTATGTATGGAGTTGCAATCCGTAAATTTATTACGCCTAGTTCAAGACTGTCCGACGAACATGACGGTTTGATAAATGAGATAGCTTATCGGGAAGACATCTAGGCGGGGTGCGACACGCCCTCATTCAACATGTTGCGTATCTGTACTTCGATCATTGTAAATACTTTACTGTGTACAAATAAAGGGTTAGACCAAACTGTTGTCCTTGAACAAGGATCACATGGTGTACCAGTTTTAAACCGTGTGAGCTTCTTTCACGGGTATCATGCTAAATATGTCATCAATATTGAACTCGTAAAATGAGCTGATTACAATTTCAAGATGAATATAGGGAGTTGTATCAATCCATCACCCCTGGGGGTATTGTTTGTACTTAGACATAATAATTTATGTTTCGACGGACAATACAATGTCTAGCCCCTTTAAACTTAGTCTGTTTCATATACTGGTAGTCCAATCCTTGTAGCCAATATGTTCTTAAAAACCATTTGTGGCGGTGATTGTAGGCTCTTCGAATCATACCTGATGATGTATGGCGATATATAAAAGTTTTGCTAATATGAAATTCTTTTACAAAGATGTAAATATGTTCGTCAAGCCTTGTGCACAACGTTGTTTTATCTAGTGAAGTGATAACCTTTTTAAAGACGCTGTTGTATGAACTAGCGACTCAAGGATGATAATTTTCTACCATGAAAAGCTAATGCATGGGATACGCCGGTATGGTATTACATGTGTATGAGAGAAAGAACTCATAGCATTAATACCCATAATAAAATCATGCTCCTGAGCCTACTATTATTATTGTTTTTGTGATAACCACAAAAACGTGTTTACTTATATAAGACATGATTTGACATGATATATATTTCTCTTTCTTCAGCCAAATGTGAGAATATAATTTAAACTCGCAAGCTATCACAAAGGGTTTATTATAAGGGGGGACGGGGCGCCCCATTGTCGGTTATATTTCACGTGTGGAACAGCGTGGAACACCACCTCCGGTGGATATTATCACGCGTGGAATGAATTAAGCGTGATAGTGAGCACGCGTTGTATATATTTGTGTGATGAGTGACGGGTGCCCCTACCCTCCTAAGTTGAATGAAACTAGGGAATTTATATACAGTCATAAGGACGAATTCATGGGAGCCATTCCATATATCCCTCCTCCCAAAATATGATGGAAATTCAAGGTAGAGGACTTACCCAAATGCGGTGATTTCGTACAAGGAAGGAATGGCACACCACTCACCAGAATCCCTTGGTCGATGCACCTAGGATTGCAAGAAAATTATCCAGTTGACGGTCTAGCTTGATGTGGTTCGACAAATAAGATGGTTCGATCTTAAGTTATCAACGTGATTGTCATGTAGTTGTCCGGCTGGGTCGGATGGCGAGTTCGTGCACATTTCCAGTCAGGTTTCATGCAACCCAAACATAATTAGTTGAAAATGCAATTAAAAAAAATTAAGAGTAAAGAGGGAAAATCTATGGGATAATCGATGTAGTGACGTACCTCGAATCCGATTTTTCAACTTGAACGTTACCATACAATGCCTTTTGTTAATAAGCATGTGAGGATGGGACATGATGTCCCTTGATAAACTACGCGTATACGTTGCATTATCCTTGTATTATTTCAAAACGTAGTTAAGTCATGGTATGGTTAATGACATACCTTTTTGCATAACATATTCAGCACATGGTGATTGCATAGCGGTAGGATGCCTGGTTGGTTGCCATCAGACCGCGCTACTTGGACATCGAAATGATCGTGGCTGGTCATTGTATGAACGACTGTCTCACGCGTTTACTATCAGTTTGTGGGCATTTAATGTAATGCATTGTCTCACTCTAATAATGTGTGGTTCTGTCTTAGGACCACCGTATTTAGAGCACACATGTTTATTAGGAGCGAAGACTAGCTCGATTGGACGTGTGAAGTCTGGTAACAAGGTTGCCATGGTTGTAGGAACTTTTGCGTTATCCCGTATAGTGTATACACTCGACCCTTGTCAAAATAATTTGTAATTGCAGTAATATGTGAAGCTTTAAGGTATACCTCTCTAATTCGAAGCATCTCATGAGCTAAAATAGTCAAACGTTAGCAGCAAAATGTATACAATCAGATTATATTTGTTTCATGAATGAAATATTTTCATGAATCTTAAAATCAATACACCTCTTGTAACACGGTAGTTGGTACGGACAAGAGAGTAGCCCGCTCGAGATGGCATAACATAGGACTTAGCCCGCCTATGGGGGCTTCACACAGAAAGTTACATGTCGAAGATGGCACGGCCTAGGGTGTCGTCCGCCACTATAGCGTGACTAAAAAAAAGTTATGTGCTGGAGATGTCACGACATCCGATAAAGAATTTAACTTTACGTAACCGCCATGAATTACTCGGTATCATTATTTGTAAAGGACATTTGAAAAATACAAAAGATAGAATTTTTTGCATAAATAAGTGGTTTGAACCACAAAAGAGTGTTATTAGGTGGGTTTGAATTATCTTTTCATATTTAGGTAAGTTGTGAAACGAAACTGCGACCTTCAATAAGTTTTCTGCACAAAATCAGACTTTCTGCAAAAAGCTGCAACAAATGTTTAAGATCGCTGATTGATACAGCGACCTTGTGAAGGTCGCTGTTTGAACTACCAACCTTTAAGAAGGTTGCTGTTTGAAGTACCAACCTTTGAGAAGGTCGCAGTTTCATGTACCAAGCTTTATGAAGGTCGTAGTTTGGTGTCACAAGCTTTGTGAAGGTCGCAGTTTCATGTACCAAGCTTTATGAAGGTCGCAGTTTGGTGTCACAATGTTATTAAAGGTCGCAGATTCATGTTACGATGTTATTAAAGGTCGCAGAATCATATAGCAAGCTTATTGAAGATCGCAATATGGTGTCACAATCTTTGTAAATAACGACAAACTTTGCAGAATTTATGCAGCTTTCGTTTGGTAGTGTAATAGGTGCCTGTTTGAGGTTTTTGTCCATTTGCTGCATGAAATTTGAGTGGTAAATGTGAAGGTGATATGATTTGACCCTAGCTCTCACATGACTTGCTAATTTGAATAGTTGTGTGTAAGAGAATCCAACTGTAGTGTAAGAAAAACACTGGCTTTCACCATGAATTCGAAAAATGAGGCACAGATTAAAGTATTTACATATGAACATAAAGCAAAGCAGTTGAGATACATTTTCAATATCAAAGAAAGCTTCAATCCTTTCATTAACGAAAAAAATTCAGTAAAGTTTTATCAACCGAAGATGAATTTTGAATGTCATCCTGGTCCGATGAATGCATCGGTGTTGTTCTTGGGCAACAATCACCGTGCGTTTGAGGTGTTTAAAAATCCAACAGCGTATGATCAGCCATTAGATGTTAGACGATCAGATCGAACGTTCTGGCAATATATGAAAGAAAATCCGGTTAGTGGAAGGGTAGAAGGTTTAATACATGCAGCAGGATTCAGCGGGATACTGCAAGTTGGGTACAAGTATGTTGACCACGCGTTAATAACTGCGTTGGTTGAGAGATGGAGGCCAGAAACTCACACGTTTCACCTTCCTTTTGGAGAAACGACCGTGACATTACAGGATGTCAACGTGTTGTGGGGGCTACCGATAGATGGGTTGCCTATTTCTGGGGCTGACACTGGTATGTCGATGTATACTGTATGAGACAAGTGTCAAACGGTGTTGGGGTTTACCCCTAACGAAGCTCATGTGAAGGGCAAAAGGGTTAGGTCCTCCCGAGTTTTAGCACAAATAACGTCATCCAATTTTTCTGAAAATGAAGCATCAGATGAAGATTGCATTTTTCGTGCACTTTAAATAATATTTTATTTGATAGGGTGCACAATCTTTCCTGATAATGCAAACAACCTGATTGATGTCAAATTTTTAGAATTTCTGGTAGACTTGCCCGCATGTTCGGGATATAGTTGGGGCGGTGCTGTGTTAGCTCACCTTTACAAAAACCTTTGTAATGCTACAGCACCTAATGCTATAGCCATTCCTGGCCCTGTTGCCCTTCTACAAGTGTGGGCTTGGGAGAGGATTCGTTGTTTTGCTCCTGCTGTTGCCCGGTTCCAGTACAATGCCCCGTTAGCTGCTCGGTAGTGTGAATTGGAACTAATTAAATTTATTATTTTGTATATATATTCCTGACTTATGTTATTTTTTTATTTATCCTTTTAGGTGGAAGGGAAGCTTAACGTGTACAGATGTTTCCACACATTGCCTGAGAACATATAGATCTCAGCTGCAATCAATGACCGAGGCAACGGTATGGTTGTTAGTTGTTGACATATAAATTTTAAGTTTGTTTGAACACGTTTATAATGAATGAATTTTTTTTTGTTGCAGTTTAATTGGAGACCATACGACGACATTGTCGGTAGACTCCCCGATATATGTCGTAGTGGTATGGGAATTTGGCGGAGTTGTTGCCCTTTGCTATGCTACTCGGTTGTGGAGCATCACTATCCTCAACGAGTGATGAGACAGTTTGGCATGTTCCAGTACATACCTAACCCAATTGCCATAGATCATAATGAGCATGCCAGACTTCATTCCATGAACCGGAGTGGGAAAACCGGCTGGAACTGGTTAAGTCGTCACGCACCGTATGTTAGTCAGTGGGAGGCACGTCATCAAAACTTGGTGACCGGGGAACTCATGACATCTGTTGGAGTTGCCAATGATTACATGTCGTGGTACATGCAACATACGGTGTTATATGTGTCTAACCCACAGTTGTCAGCTGGCCCTACGAGCGGTTTTCAAGACGAAGGAGCGAGGGTCCAAATGATGGTATATACAAGTTTAAAATTATTGAAAGTTACCTTTTTTATTTTTAGTAAAAAATTAATTATTAATTATTTTTTTGCAGTCGGAGACGATGGGTCTAATTCACCGATCTGAAGATGTGGATGTTATTCATGGTGCGGCGTATCGGGCCCTTGAGATGTCTAATGTTCCACAATACACACAATATCCGACTCATCTGTCACAGGAGCCGGTGGACCTTGTTTCATATCCTCGTACACAGAGGGTAGGCAGGCCCCGACGTCGTGCTCGTGGTGGTAGAAACGTTGAAGAGGCCGGGACCTCAAATTGGGGCCCAAACTTCGAAACAGGGGGGATCAGGATCCGGTGGTAACGAAGATGTAAATTTTGCGGTAAACCTTGGTAATACTGATATGGGTGTATCATGGGAGTCAGCGTTGGCTACGGCATGCTCCGAGGGTTTTGACGTCGGTGAGTTATTGAATCCCCAACATAATGATATGGGTAACAACAATCAGTTTGTAGACCCAAACATAAGTCAGGCGGGGTTTTTAGCCCCTCGTCCCATATGATGGACCCCAACACTAGTCTGGCAGGGTTTGTTACCCCCGCGTCACAGATGATAACATTTATGCCGGATACCCAAACAGACTATCAGTATTGGCCCCCAAACCCTGCAAATGTTGAACGAAAACCAAAGCGTAACTCTGTTCAGCCACAACCGAACCGTAACACTGCTCATCCACAACCCAACGTTAACTCTGTTCAACCACAACCCAACCGTAACTTTCTTGCACCCCAAACCAACAGTAACCATATTGGTCGACAACCAAACCCTAACAGTGTGCTCCCCTCCACTGAACACCTGCATGCCCCTCCCAGACCTTCACCCCTCAACCAACATCCTCGCCCACCACCATATGTTGAACATCCAAATCCTTGGATTGTGCAGAACCCTAACACTGCATCGCCAAGGGTTATAGATCCATACCCGATATGTAGGTTTGGATGCATCTACCATAGCATGTGCTACCACCAATACGACAGTGATCGTGACTCTAATGCGTTATCAGATGATGCCGTCGTTAGTGATGATCCATGGGAACAATATCACAACTTCGACAGCGACTCTGATACATCCTTTTGATTCCAGATGATACCGTCGTTAGTGACTTAGGGGTTCCTGTATTGGTAGATGTATTGTGTGTTCTTGAATTCTCCTAAATTAAAATAAACCACGTAATGTACTTTGATGTTTTTATTTTGTGTTTTGTGTTTGTGAATTTTCTTAAATTAATAGTCGTAAAAACTCATTTTTTTGGAACACATGTCTTAATTGTTAAATTACACCACCAATTGACAATTCAAACAGAAATACCAAACACAAAACATAGGAGGATACACCTAACAGTTAACATTAAAACCACAAAAAGATACTAACTTAACGTCGGCCACATGTCTTCCTGTTGTGCCCGGTTTCTCCGCATCTGCTGCATCGACGTGCCTGGGGTTCATCGTGGTAGTTAACATCCATCTCGTTTTAAATTCTTCTTGAACGAACCCTGCCACGATGTGTTGTGACCCTCGAAGGGTCCCCTTGAATTGTCCAGTCCACTTCTTCCCACTCATCTTTGTGTCCCAGGGTGAAAAAATGACCGCTATACTATTCCTGATAGGTGGTGGTGTGGAATATGGAGTGGGTAACGTCATGTGGTTGCTCACCCCTCCAAGCGCAAACTGCGATAGCATGGGAACAAGGGAATCTAAGCATTTGCCATTTCCCGCATGAGCACCGGCTGCGTCCGTATTCAACGGTGTACTCGTTTCCACCGTCATCATTGGTTTCTTCCCTTGAAACCACCGCGTAACGACCTTCTCTGACATCGTAGACAGACACTTCATGTTGCATGGCTACGGAATGCAACTTGTTAAACCTGGACCAAATTCGAGGGGGTAGAGGGGTATTGCAGCTTTGGGCCATCTGCGCGTGGCGAGCATACTCTGATACGTCCTTGGTGAACGTATAATGAATTAAGGCTTTTACTGGCAGGAGTCTTGCTTCCCGTAAGACATTATTCATAGACTCAGATATGTTCGTCGTAAGGTTACCCCAACGACGGTTTCCGCGGTCATGAACAATAGTCCACTTGCTTTTGTCGATGTCGTTCAGGTAGTTCCAAGCACCCCGATTTAACATCTGCATTTCCCTCACAGCCCAAAGATACTTTCTTCGTTGACTTGTGCTCCCGATCATCCAACACAGCTTCCTAAGAGATTTGGTCTTGAACCTACCACTAAAATTGCTTCTGACATGCCGAAGACAATAACGGTGGTAGGCGTTTGGTTCCCTCCAATCCAGAAGGTTCTCCATCGCATTAATTATCCTGGCATGACGGTCTGATAGAACACAAATTCTACTGTTACAGTCTTTGGTGACGTATTCTCTCAAATTTTGGAAAAACCAACACCAACTATGAACCGTCTCTTCGTCAACTAGCGCGTACGCCACTGGCATTATGTAGTTATTGGCGTTTTTGGTTACCGCAACCAACAACTTACCATGGTACCCTCCTTTCAAGTGTGTGCCGTCCACAGAGATGACAGGTTGGCAAAGATGAAACGTGCGAATAGAAGGACCAAATGCCCAAAAAACATATTTGAATGTTGGATGTCCTGGAGCCGAGTGCGGGTGATGAAACCATGAAACCACCGTACCAGGGTTTCGAGACTGAAGCCGTAACACGTACTTTGGCAGCTCCTGAAAGTTGCTTTCCCAGGTTCCATATATCCTCTCAATTGCCTTTCTTCGTCCACGCCACGCCTTCTTATACGTAACATCGACAGACATCGCTTGCTTTATATGCGTCCTGATGTGTTTCACCTTCAACGCAATGTCTGTACGAATTTGTGGCAGGATGTGTGCAGCGATATCCTTAGATCTAAGGCACCTGTTGTTGTTGCGTTCCACCGTGGAATAACAAGTGTGGGCAGGCGCCCAGTTGGTAATTTGCCAAAGGTGTTGGTGTTTCTGTTTTGATGCCGTTGCACGCCATTCACACAAAGGAGCATGAGGGAAAGGGTTTTTAAAATTTTTGTTTCTCGTGTAGCATTTAACTTTGTATAAAGTTGGTTTGCTATCCATCACAAAAATTTCCCTTCCACGGCGAATGTTCCATTCTCGGATAGCAAGGTCCACCTCCTGTTTTGACTTGAAATACATGCCGAGACGTATATGTTTTACTTTTGGATTCCATACGTCCATCGGATTATCTTCATAATCCGGACACATGTAATCCCTAAGTTCCTCGTCCTCGTCTGGGTCGTCATGTGTCGCTGGAATGATAGGCCGCAGCTGAGCCAGGGTCAACTCAGTGTGTTGGTTTACTCCAGCCTCGTCGTCAGAAGTACCATCGTCGGATGGTGGTGCCTCTTCACTTTCAGAACTCTCTTCGGTGCTGCAACTTTTCGAATCATCAAAACCGTCATTATTGTTGTCACCCACCAGAAACTGGGAGGACGGACCTACTATGTTATCAACAGCAGGCATCAAGTGGTGTTCTTGAGTTGTTTGCCCGTATCCCTCGTCATCTTCATCAGAATCTTGGGTGTTAACAACATTACGTTGTGTAATGTCATGCAGAAGGTTTGTGAAACTCATGTGTTGGACTGGATTGACTGCCTCCCACTGAACATAGATCTCGGCAATGAAGTTGCCATCCGATACTTCGGCTAAATAGTTCATTGTTTCAATACCATCATCGTTGAAAATTTTTGTTGTCTGAGATATGCCCTGAAACGTGTACCCTAGTAACAATGAAAGGCGCACCGATTCTTTCTGTAGTTGAACATGATTACAGATTGAATCCACCAATTGGTCATACGACGATTTATGTCGCATAAGGAAAGAGGTTGTTAGCATGGATTGGTCAAACTGAACAGCCCCGTTAACAAAGGAAAACACACCGCCCCAATATAGTCTTACGAGGTATGGCCGAAAAGAATCCATGAACTAAGAAAGTGAAATGTTAAGAAATGTTAAGGATGAGTGGGTTGTGTAAGCTGGATTTCGTTTGTTAAGAAATGTTAAGGATGAGTGGGTTGTGTAGTGGGTTGAGAACCTAATACAACCAGTATTTATAGTCTTGGAGTAACAAGATAGTTGGTGGAGCCCACCATCTTCTGGATGAATATACATATAATAATATTTTTTAAATATTCAAAAAAGTAAAAATGGTAGTTCTCTTAAAACAACTTTAAATACATTAAATTGGTTATTTGTTTCAACTAATCAGTTAGTCGGATTTTATTATTCGTTTGAAGTGTTGGTTCTAATTTTGTTTTTTCAACCATCATTGAAATTAGGGTTACAACAAGGCATGATACAACACAAAATTTAAAAAGGTTATTTATTTGGTAATTCAACAAGATTACAACATTACAGTAAGATCTATCAAACTCGCAAATTACATAAATGTAGTACTATTTTAATTACATACAGGCAGAAACACAATGTTCATTTCGTAGTATTTTAACAAATCATTTCTAATTGCAAGACTGTTTGTGGGGCAGAAATACAATGTTCACTGCGTACTATTTTAACAAATCATTTCTAATTGCAAGACTGTTTGTCGGGCTTCCAATTAGAGGTAAAATACAGTGAATCCTGTCCCATTTCTTCTTATATCGAGCTTCATGATGCAACTTTTTATGCGAAGGAAATGAGAGGTCGAAGGTTAAGAGTGCTGGAGGATCTACATGGGGCTGATTCCCCCACCAAAACTGGCAGAATAATTTACGGGAGGAGGCGGTAGATGACAAATACCTCAGCGTCTGCTAGGTCTTTCATAAGACTCAATAGCAGACGCTGACGCAACCACACCAGCAAATTTCATTATCTTCGTACACCTTACGGGAGGAGATGGTAGATGAGAATAATCTTTCTCCTCCACACAAGATCTTCCCACTTGATATACGAAAATTAAAACTGAGAAAAACATCATGACGAATGATCCAAGAGAATCATCATACATTGACAAATTTTTCCTATCTTTAGAAATATCAACCAACGAACATTTTTAATAAAATACAGAGACACAAAGACACAATTTAAATTCAACATTAAATTTTTTTTTAACAAACACAGTATTACGAATTTGGTGTGCATCTCTTATGTGTAGTTGGGTTTTAAAACATATAAATTTCAAATTTCAGAACACATATCAACATTGCAATATCATTCTGCGATCTTCATTAACTTTGTAGTATGAAACAACAACCTTTATTAAGCTTGCAATATCATTCTGCGACCTTTATTAACTTTGTAGTTTGAAACTGCGACCTTCAATAAGATTGTGATATGATTCTGTGACTTTAAATAAGATTGGTACATGAAAAAGCGACCTTCAATAACATTGGTACATGATTCTGCGACCTTCACTAAGGTTGGTACATGATTCAGCGACCTTCTATAAGATTGGTACTTCAAACAGCGACCTTCAGAAGGTCGCTGTATTAATCTGCAACCTTCAAACATGTTGGACAGCTTTTGCAGTACTTGACAGCTTTTGCAGAAAACCTTCATGAAGGTCGCTGTATGGAACCACAACCTACCTAATTGTGAAAACATAACTTTTACCCACCTAATAACACTCTTTTGTGGTTCAAACCACTTATTTATGCAAAAAATTCCAAAAGATATGTATTTATCTAAAAGATATGTATCTTGTATTTTTTGTAAAAATAACCACAAGACCTTTATGTAAATTCTATGAGGTGATAAGTCATAGTTATTTTTAACAAAAATATCTCTGTTTGATTTTAATATAAAATCATACTCTGTTTGAACTCATAAACAACAAAGATGTCTCTGTTTGAACTTGGGAGGTATAAGATAAAGGTGTCATGGGTGTATTTAATATAAAATCATGAATCCTCTGCATATGTAGGTGGATAATCGTAAATATCAATCTAATCCTTATCACAATCATAAAGATACTTTAGACTAGATTTGGAGGTATTGATGGTTATGCAATATATAATTAATCATAAGTAATTATTTACTTCTCCGTCTTATCCAGCAAAAGAGGAAAATCATATACCAAGTTTGGAGAGCGTGCATTCGACCAGAAGAAAACCGGAGAGATCGACGATCCACACAGTGTGGCCAAGACTGACGAATGAAACCTTCCGTCGGGCATGGCACACGAAGAGGGTCATCCGCCGGACATAGCACACGAAAGGGAGATGTCCGTCTAGGTGACTTCCGATACGCGACAGCGTAGTGTTTGTCCGCCACATCCGGCGTGATTCAAGTTTGTGGTAGCGCAGGGCTCGAGTGAGTTTTAGTTAGGCGGGGAAAACCATGCGCCACAAGGAACGCGCGACTGTCGGTACAACAACGCGCCACAAGGGGTAGCCCTTTAACTCCGGATATCACCTCGTATGAAAGTCCATGTTTCTCCACTTTCTTTTCTATCTGCAAAAAGTCGAGAAGAATTGTATAATAAAAGGTACTTATGCATTTATGTTTTGTACCTTGATTGATAAGGATGTACATCCCTTTTAGCCGATGCCAACGTTTATGTATTACCTCTCTGTTGCTTTTTGCAAAGTGTTTTTAAGGCAAGATTTGTTATCTTTCACAACAAAAACGTTGACCGCCTCAGAGAAAGTGCGAGATTTGTGTGCAATAATTAAAAGATTATGCAAAGGCATCATGTGTGAACCCCAAAACAAAACCATATTTGAAGTTGCAGGTCCCAAAAAGCATAAAGAACGAACACCGATCTAGAAATTCGGGAAAAAAGGAGATGTATCGCCAGGTCCCACGGATGGCGCCAATGAAGAAGCATTGACCTGTGCGGGTCGGTACTTCTACGGTGATGCATACGGATATTGCCACATCTCGTCTTCTTCGCCCGAATCCTAGACCTGCAAATAAGAAGAAAAGAACGTGGGCAACGTAAAGACGGCCGGTAGGGAAAGAATCCCCTATTTCCAGCTACAAAAGTGTTTGCCCCATATTGCATGCCCTAATAAGGAGGTGGAGACCTCCTTATATAGGAGATATGGGAAACCCTAACCTCAATGGGTCAGGCCCAGTTAGGGGTTGTCTCTACAAGCCCACAGCCTAGTGTAGTATGTAAACTACAATGCGCTGGGCTTCGCAGGTTAGTACGTAATAATAATAATAATAATAATAATAATAATAATAATAATAATAATAATAATAATAATAATAATAATAATAATAATAATAATAATATTTAACATAAAAGTGATAAATAGCAGGAAAGTCCGACCGCTCGTGTCGGATCCAGTACCATACCTCGTCAGCGACATATGCCACTCCATGTGTTTGACAATTGCCAGTGATTGAGTGCAAAATGGGAAGTGAAGTGTGGACTTGACATGGCATAATATTTTTTACTAGAGAATAACTCAAACACCCTAATAGTAATTGATCACTCCCTCCACCCTTACTAATGTCTCATTAACTTCTATTTGAATTATAATATAAATACCAACTACATAATCATGTCTCATTAAATAAAATACTAATAATTATCTATACATACATCTTAATAATTGAATCAAAACAAATCTTATCTTCGACTTATTTAAACTTTACTTGATAATCAAATCATCAACCCGTATAAACTTTGCCCATGGCATTGTAGTCTAGTGGCATCTTAAAGATGTGATAAGGCTTAGTGACTACTAGGTCCTGGGTTCGATTCCCATAAGGGGGGTTTTCCCAGATTAATTAGGTTTCCTCCTGAATTGATATAGAGACATTATTACCTAGTGGAGATGGATATGATTATATAATTCCGCTCGTGATACGATAATACTCCAATAATTCATCATTAATCCAAATTTACCGTTAAAAAAGAAACCGTATAAACTTTACTTGATCATAATCAAGTCACCAACCATCCATATCCACAACCTTTTCCACACGTGAATCAATACCCGATTAGGATGAACCCTTCAGATTATATGTCACAACAATACCGACATCTGTTGACATTGCATGGGCAGGATAAAAATTCAAGTACCTAAAAAATCGGGTCCAAATCGGACCAACCCATGTCCAATATGTAATTTAAGATGATATTTTATTTTATTTTAGTTTTTACAATTAATAACTTATACACAATCATACAAGCTAATTCATCACTATACAACAATTTCAACCCCAATCTAATCTATTCTAATCATCAACCAATATTTATATTGATGAATTGTAATATTTTGGGGTGTACAAACATCACCAAATTAAAACAACAAATTTTGAATACTAACTAATCAAAACTACAACATGAATTCCATGAATCTGAGCCAGCCGGCTCCACCTTTCGTCGCTTTCTCCGCTTCCTTCGAGCATGTGGACGATGATGTGGTCATCCCATCGTAACAAGCTCCGGGTTCACCTTGACCACTACCATTTCCAGCGATTGTGGCCGATTGCTTAGGACACAGAAAGAAATTTCGTGAACCTAACTCGTTTAACTTTGCGTCCCGAGATAAACCTGCCAGTTTCCGGTTTGTAAAACATTAGTGAAAAATTTGAAACGGAGAACAAAATGATATAAGTGAGATTTGAAATAAAAACAAAACGATATTGGTGAAAATATATTATGTATTTTAAATAATGAAAATAATATATGATAATGATAAATTCAACCAACTAATAATTATAATAGAGTAGATATAGAATAATATAATTACCAACAAACAAAACTAAATTAAATTAAAGTAAATAATAATAGATTAATAAAATAATAACTAGGATACATGATAAGCTTGGTTAACAAACAAGAACAAATTCGGTCAACTAACATCATTATTGTAGAAACGTGAAGCTAGACGAATAAAAAGTTGGATGATATATATATATCAAACAATTCCTATTGCTTGACGTGCAAACTACTAAGACGATTTGAGTTTAATTTAATCTATGAAAAAGAGATTCAATACTGGCGTAGCGTTACCAAAGTATCGGATAAAACTTAAGCGGTGAGAGTTCATATTTTATAGCAAACAAAAAATGTACAGTTTAATAGTAGAATTAGAGCCCGTGTTATTTACGGTTATAAAAAAAATCTGAAATTCATAAAAAGAGAGAGATATGACGTACTTTCTAAACTACAAAAACAAAATGTACAGTTTAATAGTAGAATTAGAGCCCGTGTTATTTACGGTTATAAAAAGAAAATTAGAAAAAGAGAGATATAACTTACTTTATAAAATATAAACTAAAAAGATGCATAGTTTAACAGAAGAATTATAGTCCGTGTTGTTATAAAAAAAAATCTGAAATTCAGATAAAGAGAGAGATATAACTTACTTTCTAAACTAAATTGCGAATAATGAAGATCAAATTCAAATGGATCTTGAGACGTTAATATCGGTCGTATACCTTCCTTCAAATACTGACGCAGAGCGGAAGCAATAAGATCACCAACCGTAGCTTCCGGAGATATCAACACGTGGACGGGACCTAAGCTTCTTTGAACGGTAACATTAAGCAACAACTTAGTCAGTTTCGGCTGCGTCATCACCCTCTCGGTCATAACAACACTCCTACCCGAAACCAACTCGGGCACGGTCCTAGGCCTAGTCAACTTCCCTACCATATCTTCTGACACACGACCATGAAACGACATCGCTTTATCCGTTAATCTCCCCTTCTTGTTCTTCCCTTGTCCTTTCGGGCTGCTTTTCTTAGTTGTAGACATATTCTTAATTACATATATATGAATATGAATATAATAATGACTTATGATTTTAGTCACCGGATACGGCGGTAGCGGAAAAAGCGGAACCGGGGGAAACCGGTAGCAAGGTGAGTTTTGGAATCGGTTACAACAACCATAACCTATAGAATGTCATAAAAGTAAATAACAAAGGGTTGTTAAGTGATTGATATGAGAGAATGGACGAGATTGAAGACCGGAAGAGTGCGGGTTTATATAGGTGAATGAACATGGGAGATACCGGTTATTGTAGGTTGTTGTCAACTTGATGGGGATGGTGACTGGCAATTGCCAGGAGTCTGTGGGATTGGGTAACGTGAGTGCGTTAGGATTCCGTTGTTACCGGTTCATTAAACCGGTTTTAAAATTATTATTTTATTTACAAATTTTATCTCTATCTTAGTAATTAAATGGTGTGGCAAGTGGCATATTTATATGACCCAAAATTGTATTGGGAGAATTTACTACTTCCCTTCTTTCTTTTCAAAAGAAATGAAAAATATTTTAGCTCATGGCTTTATAGTCTAATGGTATTTTGAGGTGGGATAAAACTTTAGAATCAATAAGTCTTGGGTTAGATTCTTACAAGGGGGTTTTCTCATATTTATTGGGTTTTCTTCTGAATTGGTGTATAGGTATTATGCCTAGTGGAGATGGATATGATCGGATGGTTCCGCTGGTGACACGATTATACTCTAGTGATCCGTCAGTGATCCAAATTTGCCGTTAAAAAAAATGACAAATATTTTAGGCATCTTTTTCAAAATAAGATAATTAGTTCTTTTTCGAACCAAAATTGTATTGTGAGAATTTACTACTTCTCTTCTTTCTTTTCAAAAGAAATGACAAATATTTTAGGCATCTTTTTCAAGATAAGATAGTTAGTCCTTTTTCGAAATAAATTTACTTTTAACGTAAAGTAATCCGAATGATGAGAATGTATATTTGACTTGACTTGTTTCCAAACAAAATTTACGTTAAAATATATATCAACTCACAACGTACTTAAAATAAACATGTGGAGGCCGGTCTTAGGTGAAGTGATAAAATATAGATTACAATCAACCGAACTTGTTTCCGAAATAAATTTACGCCGAAATGTATACCAACTCAATTTTATACCGTTAAATGAAAGCGTATTATGTTTGACCATATTTGTTTCCAAAAAAAATTTATGTCAAAACGTAGTCCAACTGAAAACGTACATAAAAATAAAACATTTTATTGTTGACCCGATGAAGGGGTATGGTCTCAGATCTCGCGTCAGCACGACCGCGAGTGACCATTACCCTTATCAAAACCCCCACTAGCTAATAACTTACCTGTGTCCGTGCGGGAACGCGCGAACACAGTGGTCGAATCCAATCTGCCCAATGATGGAGGAGGACTTACCTGGAATATGAGAACGGTATAGTAATGCGGCATGGCACCGCATCTGGTGTATAAAAACGGAAGTACTCACAGCGATGCGGCCTAGCACCGCATCCAGTGAACACCTCTATCAATACAAGGGAGCTGGATAACAGCAACAGTCACCACAAGTGGCGATGCGGCACGGCACCGCATCCCACAAATCTTCGCCATAGTGAGAACGCGAAAACGACAGTGGTTACCGCAGGCAGCAATGCGGCGCAGCACCGCATCCTGCCCACGAGGCAAGTGGGACTGACATCATAGAGCAAGTGGCACCAATGACAGTCGCTTGTCAGACCACACGTAAGCAACAGACTGACAATGCAGTAGGAAGTGGCTTCACCTCCACAACCGACAAGCCTGACACACCTGCATAAGGGCTGCACGTCGTCAGTCTGTCCCTTCAACTCCTCCTTCACTCCTCGGCTATAAGTACCAACCCCAAACCAGGTTTGAGGTATCTCTTCACAACTCTCTCACTACTACTACTATCATACTTTGCTTCCCAAGCAGACTACTGATTCTCACACCGGAGAGTGGTAACAAAGAGCACCCCCACCCATCCTCCTTGTTACGAGTCACGGCTTGTTTCCTTGTGCAGGAGATCAACCGGCAGACGACCTAGCCAGCGATCCTCGAGAGGAAGGGTGATATGCGCAAAATGCAACATACAAATTATATCAATTGTGGCATAAAACTAACCATTTTTTAGTACTAATGTTGGAAAAAGTGTGTTTTTGTCTCCCTTTTGTATTTTCAGGATTACATGAGCTCAAATTAACAAAAGAAGCAAAAAGACAGCAAAATCTAACATAAATACAAGAAAAGGAACAAAAGTGGAATGCCCGACCCCTCAACAGCATCTTCCCAAGCAAAACTAAGAAAACAGAAGACTGAACACGCCCCGTGCTCAGCGAGCACGGGGCTGTGCCCAAGTAGCAGCAGAAAAGACAAACCTTTAGAAGCTTCCACTGCCCACCACGGGGCCGTGCCCAGCGGACACGGGGGCGTGGTCAACTTCCTGCAGGCGCATTTATTGTAATTGCGAATTACAATTAATGAAGAGAGAGACGAGGATGGACACGGGGCCGTGCCCAAGCTTCTGTTCAGCCTATAAATAGGAGTGTTTGGAGCAATTTCAACTGATCACTTGGCACACCACCTCTCTCACACTTCACCCACCACCCACCACCACCATAACACCATCATCCACCACCATCATCCATTGTCCATCATAGAGTGTGTGAGTCGTCTCGGGATCCAAGATTGATCGTAAGAGTTCTTGACAATCAAAGGCCATGTTTGCCTAAGTCTCTTACATCACTTGGTGAAGACAAGTTTTTAGTGTAATACTTTTTATTTTTAATCTTTTGCACTTTTTAATTGGTTTTGTATTAATGACTTTAATTACTAGTTTCTTATGTTGAAGGTGATTCTTCCTTATCGTTTGTCCGTGGTGTCTTGGCATTATTTTACTGTCTATATAAAATAAAAGATTTTCATCATTCATATCTCCACGGTCTATATGGAGGTATGTTGGCTACCTGGTCGGGGGTTAAGGGAACGGTTTGGTAAGAGTCTTGCCATTGTTCAGTGTATAGATCCTGCAAAGGACCTGGGTCAAATTTAGTAGGACCTCCTTCAATACCCAAATGTATTGGATGGCGGGGGTCCAAACTCTTTGATCCCCTCATAAGTTAAACTACTATTAAAACTTTAACCCAGCTACTTAGGACTGTATCTCTGCTGACTCAGACTACTTAGCTGAGGGTAACGTCGCCTTCAAAAGAGGGGCCTACCACATTATGCATTAATAACTTAATTAATTATCTTTCAATAATCCGACCCTTTAGGATTGTATCCTTGCTGACTCAAACTACTGGGTTGAGGGTAACGTCGCCTTCAAAAGAGGGGCCTACTACAATAACTAAGATAATCTCTTAAACAAGTGCAAAAGTGCGAAAATAATCAAAGGTTACACTAACACACGAGTCAGATCCAAGTGATTCATCTTGTCTATCTGTTTTTATTTTTATTTTATTTTTCAGCATTTTTGTTAGTTTTATTTTCTTAGTTTAAAACCTTTTTCTAACATTTTGATTTGGTTAGACGTTGAGGATAAACCGGTACTAAAAGCTCTTGTGTGCTTGGACTACCTCGGTATCTTACCAACACTATACTACGTCCACGATGGGTGCACTTGCCCATATGTGTGTTTAGTGTTAGTAAATATCGTGTTTTATAAATTTAAAACTTGGCTAAAAAGTGTAAAAAGGGCTTAAAATATATACCTAATATATATAACACCTCGCACACATCAAGTTTTTGGCGCCGTTGCTGGGGACACAAGGATTTTAAGAAAGCTTAAAATCAACGGCCTAATCAGTTTTTCAAAACCTTTTTAAAACGCGCGCACATTTTTCTGTATTTTAGTTTAGTTTGCATTTACAGTAGCCTGAACACGGGGCCGTGTTCACTGAACACGGGGCCGTGTTGCATATTTTTAGTTAGATACCCAGATACAGAGTCTGAATACGGGGTCGTGCTCACTAAACACGCCCCCGTGCTCAACGAGACCAGTAGCTTTAATTAAAACGCCCAGATACAGACCCTGAACACGGGGCCGCGTTCACCAAACACGGGGCCGTGCCCAGCTTCTGTTTTCGTCTTTATTTCTGTTTTCTGGTCCCGAGACTCAGTTGTGGTCTGTTGAGTGATTCCTATGGATCAATACTCAGGAGGCTACAACTACACCTATGAGGAGGATGATTACATGAGAGACTATTGCACTAATTGTGGTGACCCGCCCTCGGTACAATATTGTAACTTATTTCAACCATCCAATTCATACAACTATTATAAGGAGCCAAGGTACGAGCCATCGACTTCATACACATCCTATGAAGACCAAAGGTATGAACCTTACCCCTTATACTCATATTTTGATGAACCAAGGTATGAACCAACATACTCATACTTTGAGGAGTTAAGATATGAACCACCACCTTCATATACTTATTATGAGGAACCATGGCGTGAACAACCCACCTCATATGGGTACTATGAAGAACAAAATTTCGACCCTTATCCATCATATGCTTACGATGAAGGACAATGGTGTGAACCATCTACTTCATATGGGTACTATGAGGAACCAAGGATCGAACAACCGGATTCAAGCTTTGAGGATCCCGATCCTTACTCTATCACCGACATAGCCGATAGGATAATAGAACACATTAAAACTATCGAACGTTGCATAAAAGAATCTCGCGCAAGGGAAGAGGAGTCCCGCGCAAGAGAAGAATTAAATTGTAATAAAAACGTAGAGATAGTTGAAAATGTAAAAATGGAAGAACAAATAAGTGAAAAACCGACACATGAGTTAAACAACGAAAAAGGTGAGGCCGATAACGTCAACATTCAAGAAGAGTCTAATTTTGAAGAAATTAATCTCTTGTCACCTTCTTTTGAAAATCATTGTTTAGTGTCAACTCATGCTAAGTTTTTAAAGGAGCTAAACACTAACACAAAAATTGAAGAAATGGTAAGTGTTAAGTTAACTAATGATCAAACTTCACTAACAAAAGAAGACCCTTTTGAAATTAACATTACACCGGTTCCATTTTTTTTTCAAAATTCATTTATTAGTAACGTCACCATTGATAAAGATCTTTGTGTTAACATAATGCCTAATTACGTTTTCGAAAAATTAAGTATTAGTGATTTTGCCCCACTTCAAATACCCATTTTTCTATCCAATCGGAGAGTAATTAAGTCAATCGGTGTAGTGGAGGACGTCTTAGTTCAAACAAATTAAATGGTTATTCCAACCGACTTTGTCATCCTCGATGACGCTCCTCTAGTGTTGGGAAGACCTTTTGTAAAAACTTATGAAGCTTTGAAAAACCGGAAGTTTAATAATTTACCTCTTCAATTAGGGGCATTCAAAAGGAGCATAGATCTTGAGCGTTCAATGAAATATCCTTTTGGCAATAATGACCCCCTAATTGAAGATGAAGATGAGCCACCTGATATAATGAAAAAGATTGACCACTTTGTTGAAGAAGAGGTTGCCATAGAACAAACCTTTAAAGTTCTTAATCTAGATGAGCCCCAAAATAAGGAGTCTCCTAAAGACCCACCCCTTGAGCTCAAAGAACTTCCAAAAGGTTTGGAATATGCTTTTCTAGACAAAGATGGTGGTTCTCCTGTAATTATTTCATCTAAATTAAATAGTATAGAAAAAGAAAAATTAATTAGAATTTTGAAAAAATACAAAAATGCGATCGCTTGGAAGCTTGTAGATATAAAAGGAATAAACCCTTCCATGTGCACGCACAAAATTTTAATGAATGATGACTACAAATCAGTGATACAACCACAAAGGATAGTAAATCCAAATGTGCAAGAAGTGGTTAAAAATGAAGTCATCAAACTACTTGACGCCGGACTTATTTATCCTATCTTCGATAGTCCATGGGTAAGTCCAGTCCAAGTAGTCCCAAAAAAGGGAGGTATGAAGGTAATAACTAATGAAAAGAATGAATTAATACCAACAAGAACCGTCACAGGATGGAGAGTTTGTATAGACTATAGACGATTAAATGAAGCAACAAGGAAAGACGGCTTTCCTTTGCCCTTCATTGATCAAATGTTAGAACGACTATCCGGTCATAAATTTTACTGTTTCTTAGATGGATTTTCAGGCTACTTTCAAATTCCAATCGCACCTGAAGACCAAGAAAAGACAACTTTCACATGCCCCTACGGAACTTTTGCTTATCGACGCATGCCATTTAGTCTATGTAATGCCCCTGCTACATTCCAACGTTGCATGATAGAAAAGACGATGGAAGTCTTCATGGATGACTTTTCTATCTTTGGAGATTCATACGACCAATGCCTCGATAGCCTCGAACGAATGCTATCCCGATGTGAGGAAACTAACCTCGCCCTTAACTGGGAAAAATGCCATTTCATGGTAACAGAGGGAATAGTACTCGGTCACAAGATCTCGAGCGAAGGAATGGAAGTTGATCGAGCAAAAATTGACACAATTTCTCGATTACCTCCACCATCCTCCGTTAGAGCAATCAGAAGTTTCTTAGGGCATGCCGGATTTTACAGACGGTTTATCAAAGATTTTTCAAAAATCTCAAGACCTCTAACAAAATTACTTGAAAAAGATGCGCCTTTCATCTTTGACAAGGATTGCAATCAAGCATTTCTAACCCTCAAGGAAATGCTAGTCAATGCACCTATCATGATGGCGCCCGATTGGAAACTACCTTTCGAAATCATGTGTGATGCAAGTGATTTTGCCGTTGGAGCTGTTTTGGGACAAAGAAAAGAAAAGCATTTCCACCCAATTTATTATGCTAGTAAAACACTTAATGATGCACAAGAAAATTACACAACTGCTGAAAAAGAATTACTAGCTGTGGTATTTGCTTTTGATAGATTTCGTTCTTACCTTGTTCTTTCTAAAACTATAGTCTATACAGATCATGCAGCTATCCGATACCTCTTCAAGAAACAAGACACCAAACCCCGTTTGATCAGGTGGATTCTACTCCTCCAAGAATTTGACATTGAAATCAAAGACAAAAGAGGAGCAGAAAACACAGCAGCAGATCATCTTTCACGCCTAGAAGACCCAGCTTTGGAGGCAACCAGGGACGAGCAAATCAACGAAAAATTTCCAACAGAGTCCCTGGAAATGGTGGAATGTAGACAGGAACCATGGTATGCCGACTATGCTAACTACTTAGCTAGCGGTATAGTCACCAAAGGATGGCCACATCACCAAAGAAAGAAGTTCTTTGCTGATGTAAAGCATTACTTTTGGGAAGACCCTTATCTTTTCAAAATGTGTGCCGACCAACTCATCCGAATATGCGTACATGGCAACGAAGCACGAAGAATTCTCCGCCATGATCATGAAGGTCCATATGGAGGACATCATGGTGCCGCTAGTACCGCACGAAAGGTATTTGATTCAGGATTTTATTGGCCGACCATTTACAAAGATGCGCAAAATCTTGTCAAGACATGTGATGCTTGCCAAAGATCAGGTAATATTTCTTCCAAAAATGAAATGCCACAAAATGGCATTCTCGTTTGTGAAATTTTTGATGTGTGGGGACTCGATTTCATGGGACCTTTCCCACCATCAAAAGGAAACAAATATATACTAGTGGCAGTCGATTACTTGTCTAAATGGGCAGAGGCCGAAGCACTTCCAACAAACGATGGAAGAGTAGTGGTAAGATTTCTGAAAAAATTATTCTCACGTTTTGGAACACCTAAAGTATTAATAAGTGATAGAGGTACCCATTTTTGTAACCATCAACTCGAAAAAATCTTAACAAGATATGGGGTCTATCATCGGGTCTCAACAGCGTATCACCCTCAAACAAACGGACAAGCCGAAGTGACTAATAGAGGTTTAAAACGAATACTTGAAAAAACCGTAGGTTTAAATAAAAAGGAATGGGCTGATAAATTAGATGATGCTTTATGGGCTTTTCGTACTGCTTATAAGACCATTATAGGCACAACCCCATATAAGCTCGTCTATGGAAAAAGTTGTCATTTGCCAGTAGAAATAGCTCACAAAGCCTACTGGGCAATAAAAAATGTAAACTTAGATTTAGATATTGCAGGTAAAAATCGATTTTGTCAAATAAATGAATTAGACGAGCTAAGGAATTATGCATACTCTAACTCAGAAATTTATAAGGAAAGAATGAAAAATTTACACGACAAATACATTAAACCTAATGAATTTCGAGTAGGAGACCAAGTTCTATTGTTTAATTCACGACATCGATTATTTCCGGGTAAACTAAAATCTAGGTGGTTAGGACCTTTTTCCATCACCCATGTTTTTCCTCACGGTGCAGTAGAAATTAAATCTCGAAATGGGATTCCATTCAAAGTCAATGGCCAACGGCTGAAGCTCTATCGAGGATCCATTGAGGATGAAGAGGAAGAGATCTCGCTCCAAACAGTCGACGAACAAAAGGCATCCACATCATACCTGGTATGTTACGAACAAGTGGGTAAACATCGAAACCGGTAAGTCTTCTAACCATGTTTTTTGGAAAACCGGGGCACTCACACGAGCACTAAAAAAAAAAAAATTCGGCACGGGGCCGTGTCTGCACAACTGTCGGGATAAAACCCTATTTTCACAACAGTTTCATCATTCCACACGCCCCGTTTCCCCGAAAAACGCTCTGGTCTAGGCGATTTTCCACAGATTTTCGACGTCTCCTCTCATTCTAACAACATCAAGGTATGATTCTATCATCATTAGTAGTTAGATTAGTTACTTGCATGTAGTTAAAACATCAAAAATTTGGGGAAAAATCTAGGGTTCTTGAAGTTCATCCGGATCAAACCTCAAATCTTTGTTATAATTTGTTAGCATTAGTTTAGATTAGTGTAATGGGAAGTAAATACGCTTGTATTGTTGATAGATTTGCCCGATTTCTCACAAAAACCTCAAACCCTTGTTTTTGAACCGAAAAAGAAAAAATTGAAGGGGTAAATAGTTTGTTTTGGGAAAAACAGCACTTGGGGTTTCATTTTCGGGGGAAACCGCACCTACTTGGCCAAAAATTTTCGGATTTTCGGGACCGGGTCGAAAAATAAAGTTTTTGAGTAACAGACGCCTGGACACGGGGTCGTGCCCACTGAGCACGGGGCCGTGTCCAGCTCACTGTTTGCAGTTTCTTTCGAAATTCTCATTGTTTCGTGCTAACTTTTGGTATATTCTTTCAGATGTCGCAGAAGTTCACAAGATTCAACGTAAATGAGCTCGATGCTAGGGCTAGATATGACATACTTCAAACAAGACCCGAAGAATACCCAAGGCAAGCATGCACGGACCTCTTAGCCATGGTGAACCAACTTGACCGGTTCAACAACCTCGTTACCGGACCACTAAGGGTTGCTCTAACCACTCGACTTCGATCGGTACATCAATGCACTTTGGAGTTTTACACTACTTTCACCTTCACTTCAAGGTGTGACCCGTTTGACAATGAGGGGGTTGCATTTCGATGTGGTGGGATGAGATACTCGATCTCTATGGCGCAATTCGGGGCAATAATGGGAATGTATACGGAGGAGGATTCGGGAAATGAAGAAAACACCGGGGGTTGCGAGAATTGGATGAAAATGAACGCCAAGCCGCATGGGCTCAGATTGGTGACGGGTTTTACAATCCGAGCAGTACTAAGAGCACTAAGCTAAGGGATCCGCTCTATCACTACATTCACAGGCTCCTTACTTATTCTCTTAGTCAGAGACATGACAGCAGCGGCGTTGTTGGGTTGAGAGATTTGGTAGTCCTCCACTGCATTCACAACCGCAGACCCCTCGATGTTCCCTTCCTCCTACTCTGAAACATGCATCTGAACCGGCTTGCTCATGCACCAACCCCTATTTTCTTCGGGGGATGGGTGTACCGCCTCTTCAAGCACTTCACGCGCATTCCTAGGTCTTTTGAAAGGAGCCCATGGTCGGGACGGGTCGATGTACACATTTGCCGCGCCATGAACCTAATCTATGAGGCGGAATACGGACCAGTGAGCTTTCAGAGGATGCAAGGCCATGCATGGAACCCACAAGAGGCGCTAGTCCTTCATGCTCCACCTCCCCAATACCAGTACCAACCCCATGGTGATCCGGGCCAATCCTCCTCACAAGGAGGTGGTTTTCCTAACCTTCAAAGTTTACATGATCTTTTGCAGGAAAACCTTATGGGCACCAGGAACACCTACAACCTTGCCAACAACACATACCACCGGGTCGGAGCCATTGAAAGAAACATCACCGATATCCTAGACGATATCGGGAGCATCCGGGAGTATATGGCGGGTCATGGGGAGGAGGTGATGACAGTGATGAAGACATGGACTAGGAGGGTGAAGAAGGAGTAGGAGTGGATGGTTGGTGAGCCCACAGGTTAATTTCCCTTTTTATCAAACAATTTCCGGCCTGCGTGCCGAAGTGTTGAACAATTTACTTTTCCTAACTTATTTTTATTTTCTGCTTTTGTTTTTTTTACTTGATGGTTTGGATGTTTGAATTGGTAATTTAGGACGTTTGGTATTGTTTGGTGTGGTATTTACTAATAAAACAAGTACAAACAAGGCTTAGAGTGCTAAACATTAGTACTACTAAAGTCAGGACAGGAAAACTGGAGAAAGAAACCTGTTTTTCAGCCTTGCAGATTGTCCACACGGGGTCGTGTCCGGCTGACACGCCCCCGTGCCCACCTCCCAGACCTGCTGTTTGTTTAAGTTTTCTGCAGATTTTTACCAAACACGGGGTCGTGCTCAGCCAACACGCCACCATGTTCAACATCTGTAAGTTTTCGTTACTGGCACCTGAACACGGGGCCGTGTCCAGACTGCCAGTAACATAAAATTTTGCTTTTAAGTCCATTTTACATATTCAATCAACCTAAAAACTTATTTTTGGAACACATTGAGGACAATGTGTAATTTAAGTGTGGGGGGGATGCTAAAACCTTGAATTTTGCAAGTCCTAATAACAAGCCTTACACAAAACTCTATTGGAACCGCTAATCACCCCAAATTTTTTCCAAAAATTTTCATTTTTTTTACTTGTCTAAGTTTAAGTTGGGAATTCAAGTCTTAACAAGGTTATATTTTTACAAGTTTACAACCGATAGCGTCGTGATAAAAAGAACCAACATAAGAAAATTATGAAAAGGGATGACAAACTTAGTTAAAATTTGATTATATATACTTGATCACATAAAAAAACCTTTTTTCCACAAAAGTGAGTTTTGAGCCTTTAACGAGCATATAAATATATATATCTTTACACTAAATGCTCATTTTTCGTTTCTTGTGTGAATAGCCGCTTGGTTCGTACGACTCTAGAACTTGCCACAACAATACATTCCCGGTCCTTACCAACTTAAACCCGAGTAAGTAAATGATGGAGGCATTAGGACTAACCCTTTTTTATTCTACACCATTATTTTTCATTTTTTTACCACCTACCCAAAATCCCCCTAGTTAACCTATTTGAGCCTAAACCTTTTCATTTCCTAACCCAAAACAACCCTTTTTACCCACCTAAACCTTTTTTTTATTTTTAACCCTTTTTTTAGTGACAACGTTCGGTTCTCTTATGACTTCTTCAATATATATATATATATATATATATATATATATATATATATATATATATATATATATTTTGATGAAACCAAATAAACAAACAAAGTTTATCAAAAATAACTTTGTTTGAACAATTCATCAAAATAAAATAAAAATATGAAAAAAATAATAAAAAGTCTTTCAAATCGATGTTTGTTACACCTTTCGCCCTTTTTACTAACCACTAACCCAACCACCTACCTTTAGCCCAAGCCTAACCCTTCACCCATAAAGTCCTCTTGATATTTACAAAGGTATATAGTTAAAAAGGAGGAGGATTTATTGCTTGGCAAGCTTATGGTAGGAGTAAGTTCCATGCCGCTCTCGAGTGATTCACTGAAAATACACCTTCGGCCGAGTGCTGAGTGATCCCCCGTGAGGTATGTGAACTTGTATATAAATAGAATTTTAAAAAGGTATGTTATGCCCTAATAAGTAATTTATCTTAAGAAACGTTCTTAATAAATCATGCCGAATAGGATTGTGAATAAATAAAAATAAAACCTCAATAAAGAATCTTGGAAATCCCGACACTCTATGACAAGCCTAAAAACCTTCTTTTCTACCCATTCCATTTGGGAGTGAATAAAGCCACATTATAAAGAGTTTTGCTTGAGGACAAGCAAAGATTCAAGTGTGGGGTATTTGATATGCGCAAAATGCAACATATAAATTATATCAATTGTGGCATAAAACTAACCCTTTTTTAGTACTAATGTTGGAAAAAGTGTGTTTTTGTCTCCCTTTTGTATTTTCAGGATTAAATGAGCTCAAATTAACAAAAGAAGCAAAAAGACAGCAAAATCTAACATAAATACAAGAAAAGGAACAAAAGTGGAATGTCCGACCCCTCGACAACATCTTCCCAAGCAAAACTAAGAAAACAGAAGACTGAACACGCCCCGTGCTCAGCGAGCATGGGGCCGTGCCCAAGTAGCAGCAGAAAAGACAAACCTTTAGAAGCTTCTACTGCCCACCACGGGGCCGTGCCCAGCGGACACGGGGGCGTGGTCAACTTCCTGCAGGAACATTTATTGTAATTGCGAATTACAATTAATGAAGAGAGAGACGGGGATGGACACGGGGCCGTGCCCGAGCTTCTGTTCAGCCTATAAATAGGAGTGTTTGGAGCCATTTCAACTGATCCCTTGGCACACCACCTCTCTCACACTTCACCCACCACCCACCACCACCATAACACCATCATCCACCACCATCATCCATTGTCCATCATAGAGTGTGTGAGTCGTCTCGGGATCCAAGATTGATCGTAAGAGTTCTTGACAATCAAAGGCCATGTTTGCCTAAGTCTCTTACATCACTTGGTGAAGACAGTGTTTAGTGTAATACTTTTTATTTTTAATCTTTTGCACTTTTTAATTGGTTTTGTATTAATGACTTTAATTACTAGTTTCTTATGTTGAAGGTGATTCTTCCTTATCGTTTGTCCGTGGTGTCTTGGCATTATTTTACTGTCTATATAAAATAAAAGATTTTCACCATTCATATCTCCACGGTCTATATGGAGGTATGTTGGCTACCTGGTCGGGGGTTAAGGGAACGGTTTGGTAAGAGTCTTGCCATTGTTCAGTGTATAGATCCTGCAAAGGACCTGGGTCAAATTTAGTAGGACCTCCTTCAATACCCAAAGGTATTGGATGGCGGGGGTCCAAACTCTTTGATCCCCTCATAAGTTAAACTACTATTAAAACTTTAACCTAGCTACTTAGGACTGTATCCTTGCTGACTCAGACTACTTAGCTGAGGGTAACGTCGCCTTCAAAAGAGGGGCCTACCACATTATGCATTAATAACTTAATTGATTATCTTTCAATAATCCGACCCTTTAGGATTGTATCCTTGCTGACTCAAACTACTGGGTTGAGGGTAACGTCGCCTTCAAAAGAGGAGCCTACTACAATAACTAAGATAATCTCTTAAACAAGTGCAAAAGTGCGAAAATAATCAAAGGTTACACTAACACATGAGTTGGATCCAAGTGATTCATCTTGTCTATCTGTTTTTATTTTTATTTTATTTTTCAGCATTTTAGTTAGTTTTATTTTCTTAGTTTAAAACCTTTTTCTAACATTTTGATTTGGTTAGACATTGAGGATAAACCGGTACTAAAAGCTCTTGTGTCCTTGGACGACCTCGGTATCTTACCAACACTATACTACGTCCACGATGGGTGCACTTGCCTATATGTGTGTTTAGTGTTAGTAAATATCGTGTTTTATAAATTTAAAACTTGGCTAAAAAGTGTAAAAAGGGCTTAAAATATATACCTAATATATATAACACCTCGCGCACATCAAAGGGATTAACCCTTCTTGACGAGACCAGTGTGTTAACCCTGCCCGGTTCACCATTGTTTCGTCATTGGCGCCCATCGCTACTCTTAGCACTTTTTTTTACCATCCCTCACCCTCTCAAAAGATCATGTCTGATCGTCTGAATAACACTGCTGGTGATAACCTAAACCCCACCAACTCAGGGCCTGCGAGGACCACCCCTCCAGTCCCAAATACTGGCCACATTGGCACATCAACACAAGGGGGCGCATCCCTTACGTTTGGACACGACCTGTCATAGTACGCAGTTGTGTTCCCTCCGGGCATGAACCTTCATGCCTGGTACGACCAGCAAGCAGCTCTACTGGCCGCAACATACAACAGAGCCTGCACAGATGCGCAGGTACCCGCCGGTCCTACTCCGGCACCACATACCCCTGCGGGTCGTATTTTACAATACGACGGCAGGGCTCCTTCACGCCCATCCTCCCGAAGCAGGCGTGAAGACCGCGGATCCTTTTACTGTGAGGTCCGCACAATTGATGAAGTCGATTCCTCATATGGGTCTCGTGCCAGAGGCCCAATACAAATCCGCCTAGGCCCTCAAGGCGATAACAGGCGGCAATCCACAGCCCATCGCGGCTCCGGCATTCAAAGCCGGCTGGGACCGCAGTCCCATCACGAAGGATATGGCCGTACCGACCCGGACGACCATACATATTGCGGGGAATCTCATGCCACTAGCAGCATACCGGGAGGACGCAACTATTCTCCTCTGTTAGTGCATTACGTCTATTGACTTCATCTTGCATCATGTAATAGAATAGCATAGGATAGGATATCTAGTGCACGAGGTTCGAGAAACGAAAGTTGGTGGATTAGCAAGTAGGTCCGCTTATATGGTCAGTCCATATAAGCGAACCTACTTCACCTATATATAGTGCACTTGTTTGTTCATTTGGTATGGTTCCTGAAATTGTAACGAACTGCTGCCAAGATTTGTCCAGGTTGTAATCACTGTTAATATCAATCAAAGTGACAGATTGTATAGTATTAAGCTGTTTATATGTCCGTTTCTCTGATTCCGCCTTTGAACCGGACTTAAAGTTCTTCTGATTGACTCATTCGGGGTCTACAACGATCCTACAAGTGGTATCAGAGCACAGGAAGAAGAGCTTAGCTTGATATCATTCTTATTCTGACTTCTACACCTTTTTTCATTTCAGAAAGTTTTAACGGTCAAAATTGGATCAAAATTTCACAGAATGTGTATTAGTGGATAATAACAAACCCTTGAAAGTTTCATATCAAATTTCGACCTAAAAGTGGATAAAATAACCTTCGGATGTGGTTCCGCTTTTACGGACATTGTGTAGGTCCGCTTTTATGACCATCTAGTTTCGCTCCAAACTACATAGTTCCGCTCCAGAGGTCCGCTTATTCGGACATATTTTGTGAAGATCTGCTCCAAATTGCATCGGAGGTCCGCTCATAAGTCCATGATAGTTCCGCTCGTCCGAACAAGCTAGATCCGCTCGAACGAACAAGCTAGATCCGCTTGAACGAACGTGAAGTAGGTTCGCTCGAACGAACAATTGACAGTTCCGCTTATCCGAACATTGTAGTTCCGCTTATTCGGCCCAACAAGGTTTCGCTTATTCGGCCCAATAAAGTTTTGCTTTTGTGAACGTTGAAGTTTCGCTCATTCGGTCAAGTTTGTTGTTTCACTCATTTGTCCAATACAGGGTTTCGCTCCAGTGTCATATTTCGCTCGAAAGTGAACATTTCCATATTGGGATCATTTAGTGTCGATCAAGTGTTAGTCAGTTTCAGTTTATTTGATATTGATTGTATTGATTGTTTGTGTTTGTTTGGTTTTGTCCAGGTTTGAAGATTAAAGTGAGAGATTCAAGAAACATTTTAAAGATGTCGGATTTTGGCGAAGAGTTTTACAACACGTTTTATAACGCGTTTACTTCAGAAGATATACCAATTACTCCAAAGAATGCTACTAAAGTGATATCAGAAAGTTTGAGTTACGACAATGTGTACGGAAATCATCAGAGACCACCAAAGCTCATGAATATCGAAGATTATCACTGGTGGTATGAAAGATTTGAAAATTGGGTGCAAGCTTATGCGTATGATAGCTGGATTTGTTTGACTTTGGGATATGTAAAACCAACAAATGAAAGACGTGAATTGATCACACTGAAAGATTTCACAGCAGATGATAAGAGAGAACATTCAGCAGAATTGAGAATGAAAACTCTACTTCAACAATCTATCAGAGAGGATATTTTTTCACTGCTTTAGTATGGTGAAACATCTAAGTCAATTTGGGAAGCGTTAAAATTGAAAGCTGAAGGAGGGAAAGATATCAAGAAAAACAAAATATCGTTGTTGAAAAAAGAGTTTGACATGTTTAGCTGCATGAAGAATGAAACAGTTCGTCAAATGATTGAACAATTTTGTCATCTAAAGATTGAGCTGGAGAGATTTGAAATTAAAAAGGAGAGAGAAGAAATGGTAGATAAACTTGTTGAAGCTTTACCACATGAAGATGATTGGAAAACATATGTGATTGTGTTGAAAAATGATGCTAACTTTGATAGACTGTCATTAGATCAATTGATAGAAAAAATAGAGGGGCATGATCTGTTGATTCAAAAACAAAACAAGATGTCAAGTTCTAACTATCAACAAAATGTTGGTTTGTACTATCGAAGAGGGTTGATACAAAACAATGAATCTCCAAGGATCAAAACGGGTTTTACGGCAGAAAAGACCAATGATTCACCGAAGAATACATCTTCAAGTTATGATCCGGGATATCATGCATCCTCTGCATCTGGATCGTCAAATTCAAATTCCAATCTTGATTGGAAGAATTCTCCATTGCTGAACAATGAATTTGCTCAACAGCATATGAGCTTTTTAGCTTCCATTCTGGTATCTTATGAAGGTTTAATTGTAGGAAAGATCGGAAATCCTAACATGACAAAAGAGGATTACGATCAGGTGGATCCAGAAGAAATGGAACTGATGGATATTCGTTGGTGCATGGCGAGTGTCATTCGAAGAGCTCAACGATTCATGGAGATCACTGGCAGAAGATGTTTGGAAGGACCTGAAATGAAGATGGGTTTTGACAAGAACAAAGTAACTTGCTTCAAATGTAAAGAAAAAGGTCACTTTAGAAGAGAATGTCCAAACAACAGAGTTGATGAAAGTGTAAATCCATTTCGTGAGGACTATTATAAAAAGGCTATCTATCACAAGAACAACGAACAGTCAACCAGAAAGCAAATTGATGGAGGATCATCCAAAGAAAAGAGAGCTTCTTTGTCATTTTGTGATCATAATGTGGATAGTATAGATGACGATTATGAAAGATCTATACAATCTATAGTTCAAAATTATGATTGGGAAAAATGTTTGAAAGAGTCAGAAGGACCCAGTTTCATAATCTATGATGATGAAGGTTATGATTGGAGTCAACATGATGAAGAGGTTGCCGAAGTGGAAGCTAAAGCAATGACTGCTGAAGTAACACTTACTCGTGAAGAAAGACATGCACGTATGAGACTGGATGATGTGTATGATGCTTACAAAGAAGCAACACTAGCAGGCAGGTGGAGCAAAGAAAAAGAATGCTATGTTGATCCTCAAGGAAATTCAACGGTTGATCCGAAGACAGTTAACCTTGATGCATTAGTTGCGGCTATACCTACTGTGGTGTTTGGTGCAAAGGCCTTAGGGAGATTCCAAGGTACAAAGAGCAGGTTGAAGAAGGTATTCGGAAGGTAATATTTGCTAGTCTGGAGGAGAAGAAAAAGAAGAAGACAGTTGAAGAAATTGTGACTGAGAGTGAGAAGATGGTGAATGAAGTAAAGAAGGTTGAAGAGAAAGCCGAGGAAGTTGTTGAAGAGAAAACGCAAGTGGCTGAGGAAGATCAGATTCAGAAAGCAGAGGAAACCAAAGTGCCAGTCACTGAGGTAATTACTCAAATTGATACTTCTAATAAAATTGATAATGAAGCTGAACAACAATGCAAGAAATGCATGGAAACGTGCAGTGCTTGTATTGAGAAAGATGAAAAACTCAACAACAGAGACATTGAATTTACTAAAATAGAGAAAATTTTCAAAGAAAAATGTCATGAGATGATTGAAAATGAAAAGTTTTTGAAACAAGAAAATGAAAAATTGAAACAAAGATGTGATGACCTTGAAACAGAAAATAAGATATTAAAAGAAACGTGTTCAGCTGTTTGCAACGAATGTGTTCCAAAAGACATCAAAATTCAAGAGTTGCAAAAAGAATATGATGTAATGAAATTGTCATATGATACTGTAAAAGAAGCATATGAAACTTTAAAAAGTAAAGTCAAAAGTCTAGATGATAGATTGTGTGCTTGTCAAAGAAACACTAAATTTCTTGAAGCTAGATTTGAAGATAAACAAAGAGTGTTAAACCAATATATTGATGATGTTGCTAAACTTAAACAAGAATTGGTAGACAAAGAAAAGTTGGTAAATAAATTGCATAGCTATCATTCATCTTCATATATTCTGGAACGTATTTTCAACATTACACCCGATGAGAAAGAGTCTGAAAAGAACAAAAAGGGAATAGGGTCTGAATACCATCAAGTTCCACCACCGTTGGAGAATAATTATACATTCTATGATGGCAAAAAAGTGGAAAAAGTAATCAACATGGTTGATCAGTTACCCGATAACATCGATGTGACTTACACCAAATCTGATGATATCAGTGATTCAGAGGTGGTAGGTAAGGTTGTTGAAAGTGTTTTCAAAGAAGAGTCGGTTGATACAGGTAAACCTGAATCACAAGATGAAAATGAAGGAAATTTTCATGATGGATATCTGAAAAATACAAAATCCGAGAAAAATTTGAATTATGATTCAAAGGGATTGGTTTATACCATGATTGGATCAGATAAATTATTCTTAGATGTTGTATTCCCGATTCAGAATGTGATTTCAGAAAAGATTGACAAAGTTTTCAAAATGGTTGAGATTGAGAAGTCTGAGATTTCAAAGTTTGTTGGTAAGAGTCGTAAAGGTTCGTATAACAAACCTGGTTTCAGGAAGAAAAACATGAAGGCTGGTTTGGGTTATAAGAAGAAATAGAATCGAAACAAAAATGAGACGCCAAGTTATCAGACAAAAATGAGTTTTGTTCTGGGAAGCAGTTTAGCTGAAGAAAAAGAACTTAAAATTGGACGACAGTCTAATGATGAGTTTCATGCTCAAAAGAAAAAGCAGCAACCACAGGTCAAAGATGTGTCCATGAGAACATGTTTCAAATGTGATCAAAAAGGACATCTTGCACGCAAGTGTCCAAATCTAAAACCTGTGGATGTTGATCAAAAGAAGATTGATGCTGAGAAACAAAAATCTGATAATGTGAGACAAAGGTCAACCAAACTTGATTTGAAACAAACTTGGAGGTATAACACAAACAAGTTTGCTTCAAATCAAAATTGGAAATCAAATCCTAACAGGTTCGATTCAAGACAGACCTGGAATTCTCACACACCCAGATTCAGAACAACACAGAGTTGGAAAACTTCAGTTGATATGACAAAACCCCAACAGTTTTGGAAACCAAAAGTTGTTGTTCAAAATCAAAGTGCTTAAAAAGATTCATATTTTTACAAACGAGGAACACCAAAAGGTCAAACATGGAGTGTTAAGAAACATGTTGATTTGGTAAAAGATGAGAAAGTTGAAGTTAAAATTGGAAAAGTTTTTGTGAAAAATGATAAAGAATTTCCAGCATTGAATGAATATTGTGTTGAAATGCCTAAGGTTCAACAGACCTGGGCTAAATTGTTCAAGTAATTGAGTTAGTTCAATGTGCAGGTGCTCAAGAATTCTGAAGATTATAAGTTTGAAGGTTGGAGCAGCCTGGCACGCCAAGAGGAGGAGAAGGCTGCTGGGCCCTGTGTTGGTCGAAACAGGGAGATTATTAGTGTGTGTATATAAATAAACAATATTTCCAAAAACTCTAAAAGTTAGAAAAATGAAAATAAAAAATATGTGTTGATTGAATACACCGAAACCCTCACGGCTGAACAAACATGATTACTTTCACCAGATTGAAAAACGGTTTTCAAACTGTAAAAATCAATGTGTTGTAAATCATGGGGGTAACTACTGTTTTTAGTGTAATTCAGTGCACAGTTAGTAGAACATGGATGGCGAGACAAAGCTATCAGTGTCGGGTTGTCAAATTTCTTTTAATGGTTTTGCATTTTAGGGGGAGAAAAATTGTCAGATAATACAAAAACATTAGAAAATTTGAAAAATACAAAAACATGATAAAATTCAAAAATTTGAGTTGTTGTGTAAAAAGAGGAAATGATAGTATATCAGTAGACAGTTACAGTATGCTAAAGAATTGTAATGTTTAAATAGTGTTAAACAGTCTCACTGATGATATGTCGATAGGTTTTGATACATTTAGTAAACTTTTCGGGATATAAACCTAAATTCAAACACTTACTTATTTCGTGGGGAACGCTACTTGGATATATAGGTAACCCCTAAAATCTCGTTTGAAAGGTCTCGTATTCTGATATATTAGGTTTTTATACTCAATGATGTCTGGGGTATTATTCCGGGACTTCTGCTGAACGGAAGTTCTGACCTAGTCCTTGGATAATATTTTTCTCAAAATGCTTGAAACATAGCATAAGCCCTCAGCTGATTAGACAATAAAATTGATAATCATTGCTGTTGTAGCTAAAAGATCCTCTAAAGGGGACATACCGAAAAGTCGAAACTGATATCTCTCTGCGCATACGGAAGTATCGACCTGAGATCCCTCAGTTCTCGCATTCCCTAATTTATGTACAGATATCATTGTAGTATAATCACCTGTAAGACTGAATATTGAGATTCTGGATACGGGAGTATATTCAAGAAGTGGGACACATGATTGAGTTAAGTTTCTTAAAACATCTAATTCGTATCCTGAATCAGTTGAAATTTGTATGAAAATTTAAGTGGATCAGTATATCAACAATCTAAGTGAATTGTTTAATTCTTAATGTGTAACTACGCTCAACGGTACTTGTGACTTGTCAAAAACTGATATGATCCTCTGACGCATACTCAAACAAAAATATTGTTTGTAAATATGTTTGTATATATTTCTTAATGCTTTACATTTTCAGAAAATACAAAAAGATATTGATTTGTGCTTTATTTTCGACAACCGATGTCTGAAATGCTGAGTTTCAAAATCTAAGTAAGCTGATTGTGTTTCTGAAAATAAAACAAGTTCATTAATTTGATACTTGAATTTAAAATCAAAAATTTCAAAAACAGTTTGTGATATCTCCAAGGTCATTAGTTTGGACTTGGATGATTAACTGTGAGGGAGTTGGATTCTTTAACACTGCCAAATCTGTAAAGATTGTTGATAGGGAGAGTGATTTAGAGAGTTGAATAGTGCCAGATTACGATTTCCGGAAAATTAAATGTTCAAAACGTTGTTACTTTTATAGTGTTTGTGTGTTGCAAATAGTGTACCAGATTACGATCCCGGAAGCAGAGTCTAAGGGGGAGTCTGAAGACAAGCTGGAAGTTACAAAGAGCTTGTAGCTGGAAAGAGAGGTGTCGATCCCTAAAAGCACGGAAGCTTGATGAGAGAGGGAGCCTGCTGATGATGAAGTTGCTGTTGATAAAGTTGTTGGTGATAGAGCCAATGATGAGATGTCATAACAGAGAATGTTCACTGAAGACTTCGTCAATATCCGAGGGGGAGTCTGTTAGTGCATTACGTCTATTGACTTCGTCTTGCATCATGTAATAGAATAGGATAGGATAGGATATCTAGTGCACGAGGTTCGAGAAACGAAAGTTGGTGGATTAGCAAGTAGGTCCGCTTATATGGACATTGTCCATAAAAGCGAACCTATCTAGCAAACAGGTCCGCTCATATGGTCAGTCCATATAAGCGAACCTACTTCACCTATATATAGTGCACTTGTTTGTTCATTTGGTATGGTTCCTGAAATTGTAACGAACTGCTGCCAAGATTTGTCCAGGTTGTAATCACTGTTAATATCAATCAAAGTGACAGATTGTATAGTATCAAGCTGTTTATATGTCTGTTTCTCTGATTCCGCCTTTGAACCGGACTTAAAGTTCTTCTGATCGACTCATTCGGGGTCTACAACGATCCTACAAGTGGTATCAGAGCACAGGAAGAAGAGCTTAGCTTGATATCATTCTTATTCTGACTTCTACACCTTCTTTTTTCATTTCAGAAAGTTTTAACGGTTAAAATTGGATCAAAATTTCACAGAATGTGTATTAGTGGATAATAACAAACCCTTGAAAGTTTCATATCAAATTTCGACCTAAAAGTGGATAAAATAACCTTCGGATGTGGTTCCGCTTTTACGGACATTGTGTAGGTCCGCTTTTATGACCATCTAGTTTCGCTCCAAACTACATAGTTCCGCTCCAGAGGTCCGCTTATTCGGACATATTTTGTGAAGATCTGCTCCAAATTGCATCGGAGGTCCGCTCATAAGTCCATGATAGTTCCGCTCGTCCGAACAAGCTAGATCCGCTCGAACGAACAAGCTAGATCCGCTTGAACGAACGTGAAGTAGGTTCGCTCGAACGAACAATTGACAGTTCCGCTTATCCGAACATTGTAGTTCCGCTTATTCGGCCCAACAAGGTTTCGCTTATTCGGCCCAATAAAGTTTTGCTTTTGTGAACGTTGAAGTTTCGCTCATTCGGTCAAGTTTGTTGTTTCACTCATTTGTCCAATACAGGGTTTCGCTCCAGTGTCATATTTCGCTCGAAAGTGAACATTTCCATATTGGGATCATTTAGTGTCGATCAAGTGTTAGTCAGTTTCAGTTTATTTGATATTGATTGTATTGATTGTTTGTGTTTGTTTGGTTTTGTCCAGGTTTGAAGATTAAAGTGAGAGATTCAAGAAACATTTTAAAGATGTCGGATTTTGGCGAAGAGTTTTACAACACGTTTTATAATGTAACACCCCGTGTTTTTCCAAAAGTCAAAGTCAAAGTCAAGAGTTGACTGTTATTGGAATTAAAGATAAATAAAGATTAATTTCATTTAAGTTTCATTTTGATTTTCATATTATTTGGAGTAAGTGTTGTATAATCAAACTAAACGGCCGATAATCGAACTGTGAATCAACGACCGACTGTGAATGATAGGAAGTAACAATGCAATAAAGCTAGTCAATCAATAATCAAGCTAATCAAATCAATCATCGAACTCAAGTGTGGATAATTTTAATGCTTTTATACGTGTGTGTGTGCCTTACGTGTTACTTGTGCATGCTTACTTTATGTTAAAGTGTGTGGTGAATCAATCAAAATCAATCAAGACTCAAAGGTGAATCAAACTCAATGGAAATCGAACCCGAAATGGTTGAAAGGATGCTCGTATGTTAGATATAGTAGTTGAGACTAAAAGTAATTTGATTAGGAATTCTATCATTCTCAAATCATCGTTCATCGAAGTCGAAATATCAAAAATCGTCGCGAAACACTCAAAACCAGGCAAGCCGATCGAACAGGGCAACCTGATCGAACAGGCTAGCCGATCGAACAGGGCAACCTGATCGAACAGGCTAGCCGATCGAACAGGGCAACCTGATCGAACAGGCTAGCCGATCGAACAGGCTGTTCGATCGGGCAGCTGCTCGATCAGGGATGCTGTTCGATCAGCTGACCCTTTCCTCTTTTGGAAGCCTATAAATAGGGCTGTCCTTGTCAACCTTTCCACTTTTGGAAAAGCTCTGACCGACCAGCCTCTTCTTCTCACTAAATCTCAGATTTCTCTCAAACCGGTAAGTATTTCGCTCTAATCCTTGTACGTTTTTGTTCATTAATCGATTCTACATCTTTCTATCTTTCAAAACTTGGATTTCATCCATGAAATCACCAAGATCTAGGTGTTCTTGGGTGATGTCATCAAGTGTTCTTCAAGAACACTAAGTTTTGGCATCATTCCACCATGAATAACTTAGATCTAACCGATTTCCACATAAATAACCTAAAATCTTCCAAAGATCTTAACATTTCACGGTGGAAAAGGATTGGAAGATGGGTTTTCATCTATCTTTCAACTCTTTTACACTCAAAAAGGTGAAAACGAGACTTGAACCGATTTACAAATCAACCTAAACAAACACATGGTTCAAGATTCGGGTTCTACCGAGAGATATACCGATTTCGGGTTAAACGTTAAACTTAAGTTCCAAACCGCCTCTGGCCGAGCTTGGGTGATTCCTGCTCGAGTCAGTAGACTAAGTAGGGGCTTCAGCTCTGTGGTTCAACTCGTAGTCAAAATATCTCTAAAACATCAACAATTAACGGGAATAACCAAGTGTTAAGTGATAGGTTAACCGAATCGAGAAGCTGGCCGAACGGCTAGGCTGTTCGATCGAACAGCCCAACCGAACGACTATGCCAGCCGATCGACTAGGCTAACCGATCGACTAGCACTTAGTCCCACAAACTCATGAAGTGTAGTATTGACGAGGTACTGTTCGATCGACTACGCCACTCGATTGTAATCATTACTGCTCGAATCATGAGATACTATACTTCAAAACACTTAGACTTTTCGAAACATTGGAATGTCACCCGATCGAACATGCCAACCGATCGAGTGACATATTTGAAAACAATGAAATGCTAGCCGATCGGTTGGGCTAACCGATCGAACAGCTGTTCGATCGGCCAACTTGAAAGGTAGTACAAACCATCATACACAAACACATCCTTCACATCAAAGGAAGAAACAATCCACTTGAAGGAACCAGCCGATCGAGCCAGCCGGCCGATCGAATGGATGTTCGAACGGACTTTCAAACCAATCGAACAGCCCACTCGATCGAACTGCTGTCCGATCGAATGGCCTACTCGATCCAAGTACATTGTTTACTTTTTCCGCGTTACTCATCGTTGTGTCATCGAACTATTCAGGCTAACCTATTCTCAGTGCTCCTTTCAATCCACAGCCAACCACTGTGAGTATACTCGATCCCTTTTTGCTTTCAGCACTTTTGGGTGTTACATACGTAATCTATCAAATTCACAAACAACACAAACTATTTGAACGCTAACCTACTTGCATGTATTACTTGTCTAAATGATTGCTGTTTATTATGTTTACACGTGGAGTGCTATCTGCCTGCTTTAGCAACGTAGTACTATAGTTTGGACTCAGCACCCGTTCACACGGGGGTTGCTAAGGACAATTACTTGCATGGATTACGGTGGTAATCATGTATTGCGAACTGTCTCGGACAGTCATCTTGAAGTCATTGGTATCGATGGTCCCATGTTGATAATTTACATGCATCGTTTGCCCTTGTGTACGTGCTTGGTTATGCGTAAACTTTCGAACTTTATATGCTATATCAAACTTGTGTACTCACCTTTACATTATATGTATTGACTTTTATTTTAACGTATGTGACAGGTGTTTAAGCTACTAGCGTGCTAAGGAAGCGAGGCAATAATAAGCTTCTAGGAGCCTGTGACCTTAGGACAGTGTCCACATACCTGTTCCAGGGCCATAATTATCTGTAGATCTTGTACTGGCACCTGTAGTCAGTAAGATTTACAGTTAGTCGTCTAGAAGTCTTAAGACAATATTTAATTCGGTCTGTAATAATTAAGAATTTGAGTTGTCGGAACAGTTCCCATATTGTTTAGTTGATTTCTATGATAACTTGTTATTATTTGGGACACGGTATGGGACGTGTTATATAACTGAATTGTATGATAGTTGTTGTGGAAACTTCTGAACAATCTGTTTCGCTCAGTGCCGCGCCCCGATGATTCCGCCATCGGTTGGGGTGTGACAGATTGGTATCAGAGCCATAACTATAGGGAATTAGGTTAGACACGATCTAGTCCGGATCGCTGTCTTAGAGACCTAGACTATAGTTAGGAACCAAGAGACCAACTTTATGTGCTTATTTTATGTTGTTTCCTTCTATTCTATCATTACATCCGAACTCCGAGCCAAATTTTGTAATTTGGACGGGATTAGGAGTGAAACCCGCAAATTCCTGCCTAAATTACAAATTTTTGCCAATTACTTTGTGCAAATTTCTATCAACAAACGGGGGAGAATTATACCAAATTAGGGCTGAAACCCGTAATTTGATGAAAACTTTCCTCTAAATTTTCTTAAAACAAGGAAGAAATTGCTGAGCTAGGGGTGAAACCCTAACCTTGGCAGTTATTCCGACTTTATTTTATCTCGCCAAGGCAATTGACGGACTCCAACGACCTGAACTCACGAGTATGGCCTAGAATGCGCATGCATAATGCCCAAGAATCGAGGCAGAAACATGTCCCCTAGAGTCGAAAGTGACGACAAGTCAACTGTGAATAGTTAAATTGCCATGGTTAGTCAAAGTCTAGTAGCCGCAGACAATCCATTTTCCGATTTTGAGTGTTGCTTTGTTGATTTTATATGATTTACCTGTTTACGTGTTTTAAAGATTCGTTGGTTACTCCATTTGTTATCAATCTGCGTGACCTTTGTTGCTATTCTATCTCGATTCAAATCCCTGTTGATGTGATCTAAACGAAACCGGTGTGCTATGCTACGCTATACGACTAAGTTAGACGATACAGTGTGATGTTATCCGATATGCAAAACGAACGACACTCGACTTGTGGTTATAGGTTTCTGTTTTCTGACAGCCTCTGTGATAGAATTACGTACGTGTTTAGGAAATTAAGTGCTCTATTTGCTTAATTGCTTATGTGCTCTAATTGCTTCTGTGCTTATATGCCTCTATGATTATGTGCTTATGTGTTTATATATGTTACGTGACGTGAGGTGCGACGTGATTCTAAGCTTTAGTAAACTAAGACGTGCGAGATTCGAATTCGTTGTGTTGAGCCCTATGGCGATGTCTATTGCAGACCATGTCGTCATCAGCAAGAATTCGCCAAAACCTTTCCCGTCAGGAAAAGAGAGACCGACGTCTCGCTAAGCTCATCTCGAGGTCTGTAGCAAAAGCTGTCAGTGAAGTGTACGAAAACACCAGCAAGTCGTCGGAAGAATCCCGAACCCTCACTGAACCCAGCAAAGCTCCGTTCAGTTTCAAGCAATTTAAGGCATGTGGACCGAAGGAGTTCACCGGTGAAGAAGGCCCTACAGGCTTATTTCACTGGTTTGACTCTGTGGAAGTTACCCTTCGTCAAAGCGGATGCCCGGATCATCTTCGAACTCTCAATGCTACCGGTGTCTTCCAGTCACGGGCATTGGACTGGTGGACAGCCGAAAGGAATAAGCGCGGGAACGACGCTGCCTACGAGCTGACGTGGGAGGAACTGAAGGCTATCATGCTGGACGAGTTCTGTCCTCCCCACGAACGCCAAAAGTTGGAGGATGAGTTCTGGACCATCAAGCAGAAGGAGGGCGACAACGCTGGTCTCACCGCCCGTTTCAAACAACTGAGCATTATCTGTCCAGACCAGGTCAAGACTCCCGAGATGACCATCAAGAAATACATCCGTGCTCTTCCGGATTGTGTTGCAGATTATGTGTTCGCCGCCAAACCCGCATCGATCGAGGAAACCTACCTACTCGCTGCCGAGATTAACGACAAGCGAGTTAAGGCTGGTGTCTGGGATAAGCCATCCAAGTCGTTGCATCAAGTTACTACCGCATCAACCGACAACCCTACTGCTCAAGCCTCCAAGTCCTCGAGAAGAAGAAAGAAGAACAAGAGTTGCGCCGCCGCAACCAATGCTGCTCCTCTTCAGTCAGTACCGCCACAACAGCAACAACCACAGCGCACCGCGCCAGTGATCAATGCGCCGCCGGCTAAGCGTGCGTACACCGGCCCCCACCCACTCTGTGCTACATGTTCTTATCATCACCCGGTGGGTGTGGCCTGCCGTTTCTGTGTCCACTGCAACGTTTACGGGCATTTCACTGCGAATTGCCGCTATGGTCCTCGTCAAACGCAAGCTCAAGCCGCTGTTAACCAAGCCCTGCTACCTGCTCCTCAAGCTCCTCAAGCTGCACAGGCCCCGGCAAACAATGTTCGGACCTGCTTTGCATGTGGTGACCCTAACCACTTCGCAAACCGGTGCCCGAACAGAGTGGTGAAACAAGAAGCTCAACAACCCCAGCAACAACAACAGCAGCCTCAACAACAAGCCGCTCACGCCAGAACTTTCAACATCAACGCACGCCAGGCTCAAGCTGATAACAACGTGGTCAATGGTACGTTCCTTGTGAATGGTATATATGCATCATGTTTGTTTGATACTGGAGCCGATAACTGCTTTGTGTCATTTGAGTTTGAGAAACTTCTTAGACGTAAGCGCTCTTATCTTTCGTCACCCTTCGAAGTAGAAGTCGCTACCGGAAGAACCATTGCTGTCAATTCTGTGCTCCGTGATTGTACTCTCGAGCTCAACAATCATATATTCCCGATTAATCTCATTCCGATGCAGCTCGGAAGTTTCGATGTCATAGTAGGCATGGACTTTCTTCGTGAAAACCGTGCTGAAGTTGTGTGTTCCGATAAGATGATTCGTTTTGTGCTAGCTAGTGGTGATATTCTATGTGTTTATGGTGAAACTACTGCAAAAGATCTCAAGCTCATGTCCTGTCTTCAAGCTCGCAAATATCTCCGCAAGGAATATCGAGCCTTCTTGGCCAACATTGTTGTAGCAGAGACGGACAAGAAAAAGAAAGTTGAAGTCAAGGATGTTCCTGTTGTCCGAGAATTTCCTCAGGTGTTCCCTGATGATCTCCCTGGATTACCTCCAAGTCGTGATATCGACTTTCGAATCGACCTTATTCCAGGAGCCAACCCAGTGGCCAAAGCTCCGTACCGACTCGCTCCATCTGAGATGCGAGAACTCTCAAACCAACTCCAAGAGTTACTTGAAAAAGGCTTCATTCGCCCGAGCACTTCTCCATGGGGCGCACCGGTCCTTTTCGTCAAAAAGAAGGACGGGTCGTTCCGAATGTGCATCGATTACCGGGAATTGAACAAGCTGACCATCAAGAACCGATACCCCTTACCAAGAATCGATGATCTGTTTGACCAATTACAAGGTGCTCAGTGTTTCTCCAAGATTGATCTACGTTCAGGCTACCATCAGTTGCGGATTCAAGAGGAAGACATACCCAAAACCGCTTTTCGAACCCGATACGGCCACTACGAATTTGTTGTCATGCCTTTTGGTTTGACCAACGCACCCGCGGTCTTTATGGATCTGATGAATCGCGTGTGTAAACCGTTCTTAGATCGTTTCGTCATTGTATTTATCGACGATGTCCTGATCTATTCCAGATCGAGGGCCGAACATGCGCAGCATTTGCGACTGGTTCTCGAGTTGCTTCAGGGAAACCAACTCTACGCCAAGTTCTCCAAGTGTGAGTTCTGGTTGGAGGAGGTTCAATTTCTGGGTCACATTGTGAATAGTCGGGGTATACACGTTGATCCTGCAAAGATTGAGGCAGTCAAGGGATGGGTTACGCCAAGGAATCCGTCAGAAGTTCGCTCTTTTCTCGGATTAGCTGGTTACTACCGGCGATTCATCGAAGGATTCTCAAAGATTGCTGTACCACTTACCTCCCTTACTCATAAAGACAAGCCTTTTGTGTGGGGAACCGCGCAGGAGACTGCTTTCCAAACCCTCAAACACATGCTGTGCCATGCACCAGTTCTTACACTGCCGGACGGAAGCGATGACTTCGTTGTCTATTGTGATGCTTCAAACCTTGGACTTGGCTGTGTTCTCATGCAACGAGACAAGGTTATAGCTTACGCATCTCGACAGCTCAAAATCCACGAGAAGAACTATACAACCCATGACCTCGAGCTAGGCGCAGTTGTCTTTGCCTTAAAGATTTGGCGACACTACCTGTACGGTACAAAGTGTACGATCTTCACCGATCACAAGAGCTTACAACATATCTTTAACCAGAGAGAACTCAATATGCGTCAACGCCGATGGGTAGAACTTCTCAACGATTACGACTGTGAGATCCGTTATCACCCAGGCAAGGCGAATGTAGTTGCAGACGCCCTCAGCAGAAAGAATTACGTGATAGGTGTTCGAAATATCCAGGCTCAGTATAACCTCGAAGCTCTCATCCGCGAAGCACAACATGCTTGCTTTAACGAGCGTACGTTGAAGAAAGAACGAATCTATCACGATGGAACTCAGCTCGTGAGCAAAGCCAACGGGATATTCTATTATCTGGACCGAATCTGGGTTCCGAGGAGGACAGATTTGCGAAAGATCATCATGAACGAAGCCCACAAATCCCGATATTCCATTCATCCCGGTGCGGACAAGATGTACCAGGACCTTCGCTACAAGTACTGGTGGCCTGGGATGAAAAGGGATATTGCTCTATATGTTGGTAGCTGTTTAACTTGTGCAAGAGTCAAGGCTGAACACCAAAGACCGTCAGGCTTACTCGAACAACCGCCGATACCCGTATGGAAGTGGGAAAGCATAGCTATGGATTTCATAACTAAGCTTCCGACCACGCCATCAGGTCACGACAGTATTTGGGTTATAGTCGACCGTCTAACCAAATCAGCCCACTTTTTGCCAATACGAGAAGACTATAAGGTGGCCAAGCTAGCCCAAATCTACACCGACGAGATCATTAAGAATCATGGTACGCCTCGAGACATCATTTCTGATCGCGATGCTCGGTTTACATCGAGATTGTGGGAAACTTTTCAAGCAGCTCTTGGTACGACGCTGAATTTGAGTACCGCATTCCACCCGCAAACCGACGGGCAGACTGAAAGAACGATTCGTACTATTGAAGACATGCTCCGTGCGTGTGTTATCGATTTTGGTGGTAGTTGGAGCAAACACCTACCGTTAGTCGAATTTTCGTACAATAATAGCTATCACTCCAGCATCGAAATGGCACCTTTCGAAGCCTTGTATGGTAGGAGATGTCGCTCGCCTATTGTATGGCACGAGGTCGGTCATTCACAATTGACTGGGCCCGAGATTCTGCAAGAAACGACTGACAAGATCCACCAGATAAGGGAAAACTTGGTAAAGGCCCGGGACAGACAAAAGATGTACGCCGATAAACGACGCAAGCCCCGCGAATTTGCAGTTGGCGACTACGTGCTCCTAAAGGTATCACCTTGGAAGGGAGTAGTCCGATTCGGCAAAAGAGGGAAACTTGCGCCTCGATTTGTTGGACCTTTTAAGATTCTGGAAAGGATCGGTAAAGTTGCCTACAAACTCGAATTACCGGAGGAACTCAGCAATGTCCACCCGACTTTCCATATTTCAAACCTTCGAAAATGCGTAGCCGACCACGACGCGATAATACCACTCGACGATCTTCAGGTCAATGAGACGCTACACTTCGTGGAAAAGCCTGTCGAAATCATGGACCGACAGACCAAGCAACTCAGACGCTCTCGCATTCCTATTGTAAAAGTACGATGGGAAGGCAAACGAGGCGCGGAGTTCACTTGGGAACTTGAAAGTGACATGAAGGCCAAGTACCCGCAGTTGTTCAGATAGATCTGAAGCGTCAAATTGGTAAAATCACACGGCGATGTACGGTTCTCGGCCTAATTTCGGGACGAAATTCCCTAAAGGAGGGGAGACTGTAACACCCCGTGTTTTTCCAAAAGTCAAAGTCAAAGTCAAGAGTTGACTGTTATTGGAATTAAAGATAAATAAAGATTAATTTCATTTAAGTTTCATTTTGATTTTCATATTATTTGGAGTAAGTGTTGTATAATCAAACTAAACGGCCGATAATCGAACTGTGAATCAACGACCGACTGTGAATGATAGGAAGTAACAATGCAATAAAGCTAGTCAATCAATAATCAAGCTAATCAAATCAATCATCGAACTCAAGTGTGGATAATTTTAATGCTTTTATACGTGTGTGTGTGCCTTACGTGTTACTTGTGCATGCTTACTTTATGTTAAAGTGTGTGGTGAATCAATCAAAATCAATCAAGACTCAAAGGTGAATCAAACTCAATGGAAATCGAACCCGAAATGGTTGAAAGGATGCTCGTATGTTAGATATAGTAGTTGAGACTAAAAGTAATTTGATTAGGAATTCTATCATTCTCAAATCATCGTTCATCGAAGTCGAAATATCAAAAATCGTCGCGAAACACTCAAAACCAGGCAAGCCGATCGAACAGGGCAACCTGATCGAACAGGCTAGCCGATCGAACAGGGCAACCTGATCGAACAGGCTAGCCGATCGAACAGGGCAACCTGATCGAACAGGCTAGCCGATCGAACAGGCTGTTCGATCGGGCAGCTGCTCGATCAGGGATGCTGTTCGATCAGCTGACCCTTTCCTCTTTTGGAAGCCTATAAATAGGGCTGTCCTTGTCAACCTTTCCACTTTTGGAAAAGCTCTGACCGACCAGCCTCTTCTTCTCACTAAATCTCAGATTTCTCTCAAACCGGTAAGTATTTCGCTCTAATCCTTGTACGTTTTTGTTCATTAATCGATTCTACATCTTTCTATCTTTCAAAACTTGGATTTCATCCATGAAATCACCAAGATCTAGGTGTTCTTGGGTGATGTCATCAAGTGTTCTTCAAGAACACTAAGTTTTGGCATCATTCCACCATGAATAACTTAGATCTAACCGATTTCCACATAAATAACCTAAAATCTTCCAAAGATCTTAACATTTCACGGTGGAAAAGGATTGGAAGATGGGTTTTCATCTATCTTTCAACTCTTTTACACTCAAAAAGGTGAAAACGAGACTTGAACCGATTTACAAATCAACCTAAACAAACACATGGTTCAAGATTCGGGTTCTACCGAGAGATATACCGATTTCGGGTTAAACGTTAAACTTAAGTTCCAAACCGCCTCTGGCCGAGCTTGGGTGATTCCTGCTCGAGTCAGTAGACTAAGTAGGGGCTTCAGCTCTGTGGTTCAACTCGTAGTCAAAATATCTCTAAAACATCAACAATTAACGGGAATAACCAAGTGTTAAGTGATAGGTTAACCGAATCGAGAAGCTGGCCGAACGGCTAGGCTGTTCGATCGAACAGCCCAACCGAACGACTATGCCAGCCGATCGACTAGGCTAACCGATCGACTAGCACTTAGTCCCACAAACTCATGAAGTGTAGTATTGACGAGGTACTGTTCGATCGACTACGCCACTCGATTGTAATCATTACTGCTCGAATCATGAGATACTATACTTCAAAACACTTAGACTTTTCGAAACATTGGAATGTCACCCGATCGAACATGCCAACCGATCGAGTGACATATTTGAAAACAATGAAGTGCTAGCCGATCGGTTGGGCTAACCGATCGAACAGCTGTTCGATCGGCCAACTTGAAAGGTAGTACAAACCATCATACACAAACACATCCTTCACATCAAAGGAAGAAACAATCCACTTGAAGGAACCAGCCGATCGAGCCAGCCGGCCGATCGAATGGATGTTCGAACGGACTTTCAAACCAATCGAACAGCCCACTCGATCGAACTGCTGTCCGATCGAATGGCCTACTCGATCCAAGTACATTGTTTACTTTTTCCGCGTTACTCATCGTTGTGTCATCGAACTATTCAGGCTAACCTATTCTCAGTGCTCCTTTCAATCCACAGCCAACCACTGTGAGTATACTCGATCCCTTTTTGCTTTCAGCACTTTTGGGTGTTACATACGTAATCTATCAAATTCACAAACAACACAAACTATTTGAACGCTAACCTACTTGCATGTATTACTTGTCTAAATGATTGCTGTTTATTATGTTTACACGTGGAGTGCTATCTGCCTGCTTTAGCAACGTAGTACTATAGTTTGGACTCAGCACTCGTTCACACGGGGGTTGCTAAGGACAATTACTTGCATGGATTACGGTGGTAATCATGTATTGCGAACTGTCTCGGACAGTCATCTTGAAGTCATTGGTATCGATGGTCCCATGTTGATAATTTACATGCATCGTTTGCCCTTGTGTACGTGCTTGGTTATGCGTAAACTTTCGAACTTTATATGCTATATCAAACTTGTGTACTCACCTTTACATTATATGTATTGACTTTTATTTTAACGTATGTGACAGGTGTTTAAGCTACTAGCGTGCTAAGGAAGCGAGGCAATAATAAGCTTCTAGGAGCCTGTGACCTTAGGACAGTGTCCACATACCTGTTCCAGGGCCATAATTATCTGTAGATCTTGTACTGGCACCTGTAGTCAGTAAGATTTACAGTTAGTCGTCTAGAAGTCTTAAGACAATATTTAATTCGGTCTGTAATAATTAAGAATTTGAGTTGTCGGAACAGTTCCCATATTGTTTAGTTGATTTCTATGATAACTTGTTATTATTTGGGACACGGTATGGGACGTGTTATATAACTGAATTGTATGATAGTTGTTGTGGAAACTTCTGAACAATCTGTTTCGCTCAGTGCCGCGCCCCGATGATTCCGCCATCGGTTGGGGTGTGACATATAACGCGTTTACTTCAGAAGATATACCAATTACTCCAAAGAATGCTACTAAAGTGATATCAGAAAGTTTGAGTTACGACAATGTGTACGGAAATCATCAGAGACCACCAAAGCTCATGAATATCGAAGATTATCACTGGTGGTATGAAAGATTTGAAAATTGGGTGCAAGCTTATGCGTATGATAGCTGGATTTGTTTGACTTTGGGATATGTAAAACCAACAAATGAAAGGCGTGAATTGATCACACTGAAAGATTTCACAGCAGATGATAAGAGAGAACATTCAGCAGAATTGAGAATGAAAACTCTACTTCAACAATCTATCAGAGAGGATATTTTTTCACTGCTTTAGTATGGTGAAACATCTAAGTCAATTTGGGAAGCGTTAAAATTGAAAGCTGAAGGAGGGAAAGATATTAAGAAAAACAAAATATCGTTGTTGAAAAAAGAGTTTGACATGTTTAGCTGCATGAAGAATGAAACAGTTCGTCAAATGATTGAACAATTTTGTCATCTAAAGATTGAGCTGGAGAGATTTGAAATTAAAAAGGAGAGAGAAGAAATGGTAGATAAACTTGTTGAAGCTTTACCACATGAAGATGATTGGAAAACATATGTGATTGTGTTGAAAAATGATGCTAACTTTGATAGACTGTCATTAGATCAATTGATAGAAAAAATAGAGGGGCATGATCTGTTGATTCAAAAACAAAACAAGATGTCAAGTTCTAACTATCAACAAAATGTTGGTTTGTACTATCGAAGAGGGTTGATACAAAACAATGAATCTCCAAGGATCAAAACGGGTTTTACGGCAGAAAAGACCAATGATTCACCGAAGAATACATCTTCAAGTTATGATCCGGGATATCATGCATCCTCTGCATCTGGATCGTCAAATTCAAATTCCAATCTTGATTGGAAGAATTCTCCATTGCTGAACAATGAATTTGCTCAACAGCATATGAGCTTTTTAGCTTCCATTCTGGTATCTTATGAAGGTTTAATTGCAGGAAAGATCGGAAATCCTAACATGACAAAAGAGGATTACGATCAGGTGGATCCAGAAGAAATGGAACTGATGGATATTCGTTGGTGCATGGATGCGCAGTTCCTGCGACCGGCCCAACCAATGAAGTCCAAGAAAAATCAAGATCTCACTCTCTATTGTGAGTATCACAAGGACCAGGGCCATACAACAAACAACTGCATCAGTCTCCGACTGGAGATTGAGCGAGCCCTAAAGGAGGGGAAGCTGCAACACCTGTTGCTCGGTGGGCAAAAAGCCACCAAACGGGCATCACCCCCCATGGCGAGGGCACCTCCTCCGGGAAGAGGACGATGTATGTGGCCTCGACCCATATGATCAATGAAGGCAAGGGAAGGCCGCGCAAGGCGGCGAGAAGACCGGACAATGACTGGAAAGACGAGCAAGTCGTCTTCCCAAAAGTCCGAGGCGGCCCGCGCGACAGGCGCGCCGTCGTTATTACAGGCCACCTAGCTCATTACTGCACAGAATGATTATTCATCGACCCAGGCAGTACTTCTGATATCATATACGAGCAGTGCTTCAACCAGTTCGAACAAGAGGACAAAGATCGGTTGCAAGCGGTGGACTACCCGTTGGCCGGGTTCGCAGGGGAAACTGTTTTTCCCCTAGGCCAAATTACTTTTCCTGTGCGCCTCACCAACGGAAGGCACACAAGAACGGAGGAGGTGAACTTCATGGTTTTGCCTCACACCTCCAAATATGACGTGCTCCCCGGGAGAGAATCCCAGGGCGGTTTCAACATGATTACGTCCGTACCCCACTCTGCTGTCGGTTTCCCAACCGAAACAGGGGTCGCGATAATCTACGCGCTCAGAGACGTCATGTTGTCGGACGAAATACGTCCGACCAAGATAGCAAGGCCTACCCCCAACAACCAACCAGAAAAATGGGTTCTTAATGCGAGATACCCAGAGCAAAAGGTCACGTTGGGCCACGCTTTGTCCCCAAACACCAGAGCGCACTTGAAGCAGCTTCTCTTCAGGAACCAAGATATTTTCGCATGGGCACCCGCAGACATGACTAGGGTCCCACGCGAAATCGCGCAACATTTCTTGAATACCTTGCCAGGTATCAAGCCAGTGATCCAAGGCCAACGCCACCTTGGATCCGCAAAAAACCAGGCGATGCATGAGCAGGTGGAAGAGCTGCTCTCCGCAGGCATCCTGCGGGAAGTCAAGTACCAGACTTGGTTCTCCAACCCAGTCATGGTAGAGAAACCATCACGGATTTGGCGCATGTGCGTCGATTATAAAGACCTCAACAAAGCCTGTCCCAAGAATTGTTACGCACTTCCAGAAATCGACGAAAAGGTCGATAACCTCGCACCATTTCGATGGAAGTGCTTCCTCGATTGTTACAAAGGCTACCACCAGGTACAGATGGCAATCGAGGATGAAGACAAAACGGCATTCCACACCCCTACCGGAAATTACTGCTATACAAAAATGCCGTTTGGGTTGCGCAACGCGGGCGCAACCTATCAAAAACTGATGAACGACACTTTCCGCGGGCAAATCAGCAAAAGTGTCGAAATCTACATGGACGACCTAGTCGTCATGAGCATGGAAGAGGATACCATGCTCACCGATATCGAAAGAACATTCCAAACTCTACGAAGCGTCAATATGAAGCTCAATCCAGGGAAATGCTCGTTTGGAATGGAAGAAGGCAAATTCCTTGGATTCATCGTAACCAAAGATGGATTCAAGGTAAACCCGGAAAAAGTTCAGGCGATCGAGCGTATGCCATCACCTTCAACGATGAAAGAGATGCAACGACTAGCCGGTAGGCTAGCCGCACTAAACAGATTCTTAGCCAATCATGCAGCTATGTCTTATCCTTTCATCAAGACCCTGCGAAACTGTCTAAAGAAAGAACAATTCCAGTGGAATGCAGAGGCTGAAAACGCTTTCCGGGAAATGAAAGAGTGTTTGATACAACTCCCAACTCTAACCGCACCGCGCAAAGGTGAACCACTTATATTATACCTATCCGCCGCAGACAATGCGGTAGGTGCGGTACTAATAGTGGAGCGAGAGGGAGTTCAAAACCCCATCTACTACATCAGCAAGATGCTCAACGACCCAGAGACAAGATATTCAATAATGGAAAAGTTGGTACTAGCACTAGTACACGCGTCAAGACGGTTGCGACGCTACTTCGCAAACCATGTCATCATGGTGTTAACTAACTACAGGATTGGCCCGATCTTATCTAAACCTGACATCTCTGGGAGATTAGCAAAATGGGCAATCGAGCTGGGCGCGCACACACTGAACTATAAACCGCGCCCCGCGATTAAAGGCCAAGTCCTAGCTGATTTCGTTGCCGAGGTACCAGCAAATCGCATCCAAGAATGCGAAGAAGAACAAAAGCCTACACCAACACCATCCTCCTCGGAAACTTGTGCACTTTTTACCGATGGTACCTCCAACGAGGAAGGTGCAGGCACAGGTCTGCGACTCGTCAGCCCCGATGGCCAAGAGCTTACCTATGCAATCTGCCTCGATTTCAAACGCACAAATAACGAGGCAGAGTATGAGGCTCTATTGGCAGGGCTACGTCTAGCAGTCAAGCTTGGCGTACAACATCTGGAAGCACACGTCGACTCCTTGTTAGTCGTAGGGCAGGTGCGCGGTGACTATGCCGCAAAAGGGGATATCATGATCCTCTACCTCGAGCAAGCTCTGCAACTAAAATCAAAATTCACCTCCTTCAATATCCGTCATATCAACAGAAGTGAAAACAAATCCGCGGATGCACTGTCAAAACTTGTATCCACCAGCTTCCAGCACCTGGCAAAGGAGATACGCATTGAAATTCTGTAGAATCCCTCAGTACCCCTGCGCCAAGTCAATGTCATCCAGTACGGTACAACATCCTGGATGACACCAATCATTGCATACTTGCAATCAGGTGTGACTCCCGAAAGCAAGTCAGCGACACGTAAGTTGCAATACAAAGCGTGCCATTATCAAATGGGAGATGGCATCCTATAACGTAAATCATACCTGGGCCCACTCCTATGCTGCGTCGACCCCCAAGATGCCACATACCTCATCAGAGAGATACACGAGGGAATGTGTGGCATACACGCAGGGCCACGCATGGTAGTGGCTAAAATTATGAATGCTGGGTATTACTGGCCTGACATGCACCTGGATGCCGTCAAAGAATTGCGCAAGTGTATTAATTGTCAGCGACATGCTCCCAAGACTTTGCGTCCCAAGAAAAACTTGATCCCGGTCACCACCGCATGGCCCTTTCAAAAATGGGCAATTGACGTGGTCGGACCTTTCCCGGACGCACCAGGTGCGGTCAAATTTATCATAGTAGCTGTCGATTACTTCACAAAATGGGTAGAGGCAAAACCACTCGCCTCAACCACTGCTATGATAACGAGGAAATTCATTTGGGAACACATCATCTGCCGTTTCGGTCTACCAATGTGCATCGTTACCGATAACGGCACCAACTTTGCTGCTGACGAATTTCAAAAATGGCTAGAAGAACTACATATTGAACACATATTCTCCTCCGTGGCACACCCGCAAGGGAATGGCCAAGTTGAGAGTATCAATAAAAGTCTAGTCGAAGGCATCAAAGCAAGGTTGGGAACAGCAAGGCGTGGCTGGGTCGATGAACTCCCAAGCATCTTATGGGCTCACCGAACAAGCCCAAAAACGAGCAACGGGGAGACACCCTTCAGCCTGGTCTATGGCTCAGAAGCGGTAATCCCCGCGGAAGTAGGTCTTCCTTCACCTCGAATGTTGGCTATCAACAAAATAGCCAACATTGAAGCACGCAGGCTTGACTTGGACCTCCTAGAAGAAAGGCGTGAAAACGCTGCCATCAACGAGGCCAAGTACAAAACCAAGCTTGAAAAATACTACAATTCACGCGTGCGGGTTTGTACCTTTAACCCGGGAGACTACGTTCTTCGCGATAACGAAGCATCTAACGCTGAACGCCCAGGAAAACTTGCCCCCAAGTGGGAAGGACCCTACCTCATCAAAGAGGTCTTGGGCAAAGGCGCGTATAAATTGCAAACGTTAGAAGGCGAACCTATCGCACGCACATGGAATGCACAACAACTTCGATGCTGTTACATGTAAGCCATGTTTTTACATTTTCCATGTAACCTACCAGGCCGCAGGCCATTGGCAAATAAATAAATGAGCAATTCAATTCAATATTGTTTATTACTACAATTACAAATACGTGTTCCACTTTGCGGTATCTGCAAAAACAGATTGGCAAAATCTTCATTCGCGATACCCACACAAAGCGGTGACCACACACAAATATTGTAATAGGCCAGCAAAGGCAAAACATTAAGTGTCTATCCGGCCGGATACACACACGGTTTTTACAAAACCTACACAATTCCTAAACCCTAACGGGACAAACACTGGAATTGACTAAAACTCATACGACAAAGGTATAGAGTATATTCAACCGCGTTTACAACGGGTAGAGTTCTGCATACACACGTTCAAACATGCAAGAAGTAAAAACACTTGTACAAATTGAGAAACAGTTAAAGTTTATATTCAAAAAATTCTTACACCCACGCGGTGTACAAAGGATTTACGTAAAGTTCTAACACTTACATAAGAGGAAAACAAAAAAGGGCACGCAAGCCAACATAACCCTACTTTGTACCGCTGGTACCCGCGCCATCCTTGCCAACACCAGCAGCCTTTTCCTCTTCCGATTCATCGGCATCAGCATACAACATCCGTAAACGGTCTACATAGTCAGGCGCATCCAGGCATTCGTCAAGCTTCTCAAGCGCAGAAATAGACATGTCATAAAATGATGTAAAAGCCGCGTCAAGAAGCGCTTCAGTATTCACACCATGGAACCCAGACCGTTCATCGGTATATCCGCCTTTAGACAAGATGTTCATATGGCTGATGCATCGGTTGTAACCAGCTTTAAAGCCAGCATCCCGGGCATACTGCTTAATAAGGTCTATATCAGTTGCAGTCTCAGGCGCATCCGGGATTGCCCTAACAATCTGCAACACAAGCAATCAGATTATCACATGCAAACCTAAACAAAAGCAAAGGCACCAGATGCTTACATGTGCAATATCGTGACACCGCATCCACTCACGGTCGGCCTCAAGCTGATTGAATGAAGACGTAAGGTTATCTCTGGCCTCAGCAACCTCACTAGCCTGCTTTTCAGCTTCAGTCACATGGGCATTAACCTCCGCAAACTTGGCCTCGCGAGTCTGCACCTCAGCCTTTCGAAAATAAGAAACGCAGTATGTACAAAAGTCATTAAACATACTCAGAAAGCAAACGAAAACTTCAACAGAAAAGGCAACTCATACCTGGAGGCTCCCAACGATCTGGTTCAAACGGGTGCGATCAGCATTCGCTTCTTCAAGAGCCATAGAAACGCGACCCTCCCTCTCATTGAGCCTTTGCAGCACGGGCCCCCGCCTCTTTGGCCTCTTCGAGCGCCTTTGCAACCCGGGCCTCTGCCTCCCGGGCCTTACCAGCAACCGCTTCAGCCGCAGCTTTCTACTTGCCCAAAGCAGCATTCACTGCCTTGACATTAATCAACTCCAGACGCACACGAAATAACGTTTCATTCTGTTTTGCCCAAGATACTTTCCAGCTCTTGCGCTCATCAGAAAGTTTTTCGTTCCAACTCTTGCGTTCATCAGAAAGTAACTTGGCAAGAGTACGAACCTGTTTCAGCTCAGCAGTTGCAGCCCACTCCTCGGTCTGCTTATCCTTCTCAAAAGCAGCCTTATCTTTTTCAAGCTGCTCCGCACCCGCACGAGCAGCTCTCACCAACTCTTCCGCCTCGGCTCGCAGGCGCGCAACATCCTCCTCCTTGCGGCCCAATGCTTGATAGTCCTCCATAATGGCATTCGCCATTGTGGAACTCCCCACAAGCATGGAAGAGAGTTGATTGACCCGGAGCTCACGCGGCAAGGCGCGAGCTCGATTGACTTCAAAAGGGGTCCCTACACCGCCCAAAATCTCCTTGTAAAAAGAAGGATTATTTGAAACATCACCCCCCTGCAAAACACTCCAAGGGGGATGATGAGAGGCCACGGCCCGGTCATCTGTATAGGTGCGGTAGTAATACTCCAGTTCAGACTCTCCAGGCTGAATCGGAGGCCCTTCATAACCCCACCACCAGAAGCGGAACCAGAAACCTTCTCAGCAGTAGGAGACTTGGGCTGTTCAGCACTAGATTTTTGTTTTCCAACATTAGAAAACCTCAGGTCCAAATCATCAGCATCATTTGGAGTGATCAGGTTGTTGGAGGAATCAACAGTATCAAAAATCTGGGACGCAGCCTTCTCCACAGTCTCCTCCGCCTGCACGGAGGGATCAGGCACCACCTTGACAAAAGGGACTGAAAAATCCTTGGTAACCCCCACATCCACGCCCGTCGCACGCAGGGGAGACGGAGGAGCATCAAAGATAGAAAAATCTTTATCTTGCGGTTCTGCAAAACAAAAAAGCAATAACTATCAGAAAACAAGTTGTACATACAAACACTTGCAAAAGTTATAAATCACTTACCAGAAGTAACCGCGGGTTTCTTTTGCGTCGCACCAGTTGACCTTTTGGTCTGTATCTTCCGGCGCTTTACTTCACCAGCACCAGCAGCTTTCTCCTCTGGCTTTCTCTTCTTCTCACCAGCAGGCTGCGAACCCGCAGAGGTTCCACCTGCAGCCGCACCACCACCTAGAACACCCAAACCCTCAAGGGTGTCAGATACTACCACGTAATCGGTATATCTGCGGTAACAAGAACGAGAGATACCTGTCGTCTGCGACACCAATGGAGGGGCAACAGAACCCTCAGGTTTTCCCTTACCGCGACCCTGCGCGGGTTTCTTCACCTGCTTCCTCTCCACATGCTTCTTAGGGACAATTTTCACTTCAAACTTCCCCCGGTCCCCAAGATTACCTGCGTTTCGAAAAATCAAGCAAAACAAATCAAAGGGGTGAACTTTAAACAACAAAGGAAGTTTAGAATGTACCTTTGCCTTGCTGCAGGGGTGCATTCAACATATCACGTGTGGGAACGCGGAAATTGCCAACAATCTCCAAGTTAAAACCTTAACGTTCCCCACACGGAAGCAACTCAACCTTGCCCTCGAAATCCGGCTCAAACATCCTCCATAGGGGAGCATCCTCTGATAAAAAACATGCAAAGTCAGTAAAACAAGTAAAGGAAGCAAGGAAACCGCACAAGGGTGATAATGCTTACCACCACTCTTTTCCCGCACAACAGACCTTGCCCTCCTATCAAGCCTGGTTAGCATCATCCGCAACACCCAAAGTTCATTGTTGCCCAGTTTCTTAAGTTCAATAGGTCTCAGCCTAGAGAACCAATCCACAGTCTTTGCGGTGGGGAGAGCAATATCTTCCACGGTAACGCCCACATTCATGTTCCGAAAGGTCATGTTGGCATGCACCGCACAGGCTTTAACGTAGAAAAACCTCTTCTTCCACTTGGTAAGACCTTTCGGAGGGGTCATCAACTTGGGACTCCCATACCGTTGGTTAAAAGAGAAAAATCCGGTGTTTACCGTTAACTGGTAGAACCGCCGGAAATTCTCAACAGTAACGTCCAAACCAAGAGCACCGAAAGTGTACTCGAAGCTCCTAATCCGAAACATCCCAAACGGACTCAGTTGGGAAATATGAAGGTGATAATATTCTAACACCTTGGCAACAAACATCGTCACAGGCAGTCGGAGGTTGCCATCGTTAAAGAACTCAGCCCACAATGTGATAAATCCCGCCGGAGCATCGACACCGGTGTCACCCTCTTGTGGGTAGGTGGCCCCAAACTCCTGGGCCATTTGTATACTGGTCATCAGGGTATTAAATTGACCCTGTGACCACTTCAGTACCGGTAAACCACCACCGGGTGCACCACCATCATCTTCATCTTCCTCAGCCACCACCGGCGACTGTTGTTCAGGGTTTTCACCCCCCACATTGTGTGGATTTGATGGTTCAGCCATTGAGAAGTAGAAGAAAAGAAAATGAGTACGAAAACTCAAACAATCTCACCGGAATTTCAGAAAACTTATCGGAGAAGACGAAGGAATCTTTTCTCTTTCGCCGGGAAATTTTGAAATTTTGAAACAAGTGAGGGGAAACCACGAACTGTTTCCCCTTATATACTTATCGCAATAAATGCGGAAGGAAACTGAATCATCACGTCCAAACAGAACGAATTATGCGGCGCCACGTATTCAGCGACGGTTCCGCTGACGGTTACCACGCGCGAGTGGCCGCACACGCGCCTGACATAGGAGACGTTTACACTCCTGCTACAGAGCATTTATAACCTCGGGCAGTGCAAATGTCCTTTCATTTCAGCACGTGCCAAGAAATCTCACCAACTTCCACCAACTCACACGTGCGCTCAGCCACGTATGCAATAAAAAGCGACAACGTTATCCAAACACAAGCGGCATACGGTTTCTCTGGTATACCGCACCATAACCCATACCGCATGTCGTTTTTTTACATAACCCTCAAAAAAGGCAAAAATATATATCTCTATATTATATAAGGGGGTATAAATTATATCCGCATATACCCACGAGCACACGTGGAATATGCGAAAGTGACACACGAGCCCGTACAGGTGTGTCAGATGCTCAGAACCAGCGTTGTTCTTTGGACTGAACCGCATCTCAGAAACAGGTAACCCGCATTGCCTTCATTCTCTTCAAGCTTCAAATCCCTTGTGTCCGGTTCACAACCATAGAGGGTGCGCAAACAGCTTCTCCTTAACGAAAAAGGATGGGAATGTACGCGACTGCACATCAGCAACCCTGACTCCTGATCCTTCAAGAGCCACATCCAAGCAACACACTCTTTTCAAGCAAGTCTGGGGTTACAAAACCGCAGACACTTATGAGTAGCTGCGGACGCACTAATAGCTCCGCGAATGGTTGCTACGAAAGAGCCACGACTAAGTCATCACACGGATGAATGAAGCTACTTCAAGGAAAACTCCTCGGTATTGGAGCGTGAAGGAAAGTGGCTAAAGAACAGATGCGAACGAGATTCCCACTCACCTAAAGAGCTCTCGTTGAACAACAAGCGGCCGAACAGCGGTAACAAGTCTGCTTATGACTTTGCTGCCCCACTTGTGAGACGGATGGAATAAACAATAGTGGGCATAACCATGCTTATGACCATGTTTGTTTGACCATTATCCAGATTCAAATTGTTCGACCAAACACGGCCAACAATGACGCAAGTATCCAACATTGTTCAGCCAAACGCGGCCAACAATGCCAAGCAACGAGGTAACCGCAAAGGACGTGCGGTTACTTGAGAGCTAATTGGAAGAACATGAAGACCCCACAAAAACAGGGATCATCATTACATATCCAATTACTTCTGAAGACCACTCTCTTCTTCATTCACCACCTCAGAGGTTGGTTCGAAGTTTGTGAACATCTTCAACCACCATCTCAGAGGTTGGTTCAAAGTTTGTGGACATTTTCAACCACGATCTCAGAGGTTGGTTCGAAGTTTGTGGACACCTCCAGCAAGATCTCAAAGGTTGGTTCGACACACCAATAGGTGGCACCCAACCCTGATGACATCAAAAGCACGTAGCCCAGGCTACCTTATCAAAACCCTAGGCTGAGAATTTCGCATCAGACGAAACTTTTCACCGGTACGGAAGAGGCGTCACATGACTCTACCGAATCTCCAGCTTGATTTACGAAGAACAAAGACCATCTACATGGCCTAGAATCTTCTCCAGACTCCAAACTACCTTCTAGACACCATAGTCCAGTACTCCTCCCACATGCAACTTGCATATGGAAGCAACACTAGACTGGGGGGACTTGAAGGGGTATGGTCCCAGATCTCGCGTCAGCACGACCGCGAGTGACCATTACCCTTATCAAAACCCCCACTAGCTAACAACTTACCTGTGTCCGTGCGGGAACGCGCGAACACAGTGGTCGAATCTAATCTGCCCAATGATGGAGGAGGACTTACCTGGAATATGAGAACGGTATAGTAATGCGGCATGGCACCGCATCTGGTGTATGAAAACGGAAGTACTCACAGCGATGCGGCCTAACACCGCATCCAGTGAACACTTCTATCAATACAAGGGAGCTAGATAACAGCAACAATCACCACAAGTGGCGATGCGGCCCGACACCGCATCCCACAAATCTTCGCCATAGTGAGAACGCGGAAACAACAGCGGTTACCGCAGGCAGCGATGCGGCGCAGCACCGCATCCTGCCCACGAGGCAAGTGAGACTAACATCACAGAGCAAGTGGCATCAATGACAGTCGCCTGGCAGACCACACGTAAGCAACAGTCTGACACTGCAGTAGGACGTGGCTTCACCTCCACAACCGACAAGCCTGACACACCTGCATAAGGGCTGCACGTCGTCAGTCTGTCCCTTCAACTCCTCCTTCACTCCTCGGCTATAAGTACCAACCCCAAACTAGGTTTGAGGTATCTCTTCACAACTCTCTCACTACTACTACTATCATACTTTGCTTCCCAAGCAGACTACTGATTCTCACGCCGGCGAGTGGTAACAAGGAGCACCCCCCACCCCATCCTCCTTGTTACGAGTCACGGCTTGTTTCCTTGTGCAGGAGATCAACCGGCAGACGACCTAGCCAACGATCCTCGAGAGGAAGGGATTAATCCTTCTTGACGAGACCAGTGTGTTAACCCTGCCCGGTTAACCATTGTTTCATCACCCGACTTGCTTCAAGCAAAAAATTACGCTAAAGCATAGATGAACTTTAATTTTTTAACATATTCATGATCTAGTAACTCTCCATTATCGAACCAACCTCTAGGAACCACCACAAAAAATATAACCAACACAACACTATATAATTAGCATAACATCCTTAATCGTTCTCCATTATCAGCACATCGTCCTCAATCGTTCTCCATTATCAACATAAACGACACTAGCACAACATCCTCAATCGTTCTCCATTATTAGCACATCAGATGTGCTGATTATATCTACTTTTGGTGTTTGTTTGTATTATATTGTAATTAACACATAATCAGCACAATTATAAAACAACTTTTGGTATAAAAGTTATTTTAGTTTAAAAAACCTTGGTGGAATTTGTATTTAATTGAAAATGGTCAAATGACTAGTAATTTTACGAAATTACCCCTAACTTGTTAGTACTAATTTTTAGTTATAAGGTTTTTATTTATAATCAACCCCAAATCTTGATTTAAACTATCAATGGTTCAGATCTGTTCTTACGGTTCTTACAGTTAGCACTGTTTGTACACGATCTCAACTCATATAGTATAATCCTATCAAACTTAGTTTGAAAAAATACCAATCTTTTAAGATCCTTTAAAAATTAAGGCAAATTGAATTTAAATAATCCCAACTTTCTCAATTTGGCCGATAATAATCCTAACTCAGTTATTTGCCGATAATAATCCGAACTGATCCATTTTTGGCCGATAATAGTCCGCCATTAAAAATATCTTAACGGAGTTAAGTTTTTACCGAATTACAAACGGATGTTTTAGGGATTTTGATCAAAACGAGGATACGAGTCGATTTATGTAAAACTTACCTCGAAACGGTGCTTCAAACGACTTTATTTTTGTTAATTGGAAGTTTAAACACCCACATTGAAGCACCGTTTTCATCGTTTGAGGCAGTATTTTGAGGTAAATTTTACATCAGTTAACACTTATCCTCGTTCTAATCAAAAGCCCTAAAACATCGGTTTGTAATTTTGGAAAAAAAACTTAACTCCGTTAAGCTATTTTTAACGCAGACTCGGCCAAAAATGGACCAGTTCGGATTATTATCAACAAATAACTGAGTTGGAATTATCATCGGCCAAATTGAGAAAATTGAGATTATTTAAATCCAATTTGGCACAAATCAAACCGATCATATCAAACTCATTAAAAAGAAATAACTAATATTTCAAGAATCCTTTGTAAAAAAATACATTTATCCTATCAAACCAATTTCAATGCTGAATTAACCTCTCAATACCTTCATAAAAGTCCGCTGCACAAAGGGTTGTAAACGAACCGAACGAACACGAACAAGGCCATGTTTGTGTTCGTTCGTTAAGGAAATTAACATGTTCGCAAACTGTTCACAAACGTATACCGAACATAAGTTTATGTTCATGTACGTTCGTTAAGGAAATTCAGTTGTTCACGAACAGTTCGTGAACACTGGTCTCGAATACAAACGAACGCAAGCAAATAAAAAAGAACGCAAACGAACATTTAACTTGAAAATAAAAAAAATAAAAATATTGTTATCCTTAAACATTGGATATAAGTAGTTAAATACGACCATCAAATGATAAATCAAAACACAAGAAGTCTAATACACCACCAAACGATGAATCAACTTTAACTAGCTTAGACAAAATTATCCCCAAAAATGTTTTAGCATGTCCAAAATTTAGCTAACTTAGAAAAAATAGGGTTTCAAGTGTTCAATATGTGTAGATAAAAGGTTTATTATTTATTATTTTTTTATATAATCAAACGAACACGGACGAACGTAACCGAACATGTTACCAAACGTTCATGAACGCAGTCGAACGAATGAGGCCTATGTTCTGTTCGTTCGCTAAGCTAACCGGACGAAATTTTTTGTTTGTGTTCGTTCGTTAAGCTAATCGAATGAACATAAACGAACTTCCCGCTGAACGGTTCACGAACTGTTCGCTGAACGTTCGGTTTGTTTACAACCCTAGGCCTGTACACCATTTCCTTGGATCTTTGTTTAGTTTGAAATCATCACAACTCACCACCTCCGCAAGGGAATTTATGTGCAATGCTTTCGAACCATGTATTCTTGAGTCTTTGAATTGTAGGAACTAGGTTCACTTTTTATTAAAAATTTTAATAAAATAAAGAGTAAATTACGTTTTTGGCCCCTGTGGTTATATCACTTTTACTATATTAGCCTAAAATAATAATTTTTAACATATCTGCCCCCATGGTCTCTATAACTAACCATTTTGGCCCCTAAGTCTAACCATTTTGGCCCCCATGGTCTCTATAACTAACCATTTTGGCCCCCATGATCTCTAGACTTAAGGGCCAAATGGTTAGTTATAAAGACCATGGGGGCAGATATGTTAAAAATTCTTATTTTGGGCTAATATAGTAAAAGTGATACAACCACAGGGGCCAAAAACGCAATTTAATCTAAAATAAATAATAACGAGACCTCGTTATTTGTGGTAAATTCTACTAGTACAATACCGGTTACATAAACTAAATAAACAAATGTAAAAATACAATTTAATTATACCAATCTTGATTCAAGTCCACGTATTTGGAAAACTTCAACCGCACCTTCTTGTGCGATCCTTCTTGGCTGCAATAATGAACAAATTGATGTTGACGGTTGTGGCTGAGGCACGTGTTCAACACGCTTCTCTTAAAACAGATCCCGCGTCTCCTCTCAGACGGTTCTGTCTCCAAGGGTACAGCAACCGGAACAGTATGTGTACTGCCGGAGATGGCACTCGCTCCCGAGATAGCATCGGGTATCATAGTGTTCTAATTTATGTGGGAAAATAAATAAATATAAGTTGGTGATGGTGGAAGAATTAGAGAGTACTCCTCTCGAAATTCTATAAAACTTTTCTCTAGTATATCTCTTTCATCTCATTTTTCTCTATTTTTTTTGCTCATCCATCAAAAAGTCGTAAGTTCCTTTTATACTCAAAACTAAAACTTCACATTTAATTTCTATTGTTTAAAGATAATTATAACAATAAAAACCTTCATTATGAGTCTATTAATTTATTATGAGTCAAAACGATTAATTTACATTCATGACATGTTAATGTCATATTAAATAAAATAATAAGACATAGCGAAACTTACATCATGACTCTTGAATAGAGATTAAAAGTCATAAAACCACAAATTTATGACAAAGATGAATTTATACTAGAGTCACCAAAGTTTAGAAATATTCACTTCAATCACCAACTTCGAGGATCGATATTCTATTCATCTTAGCTCCATTTTGGACATAATTTGATTCATTATTATGATACTCTCACAACATAGAACTCAAACCCACAAATTATTATTTATACAACACATATATAAATATAATTATTGATGTTTAAAATATTTAGAGAAAACTCATTTTCACTAAAATTTTCTAACATGAAACACCGGTTTAGTACTTCATGAAGAGGCATCACCACATTTTTCGTTAGTGCTATTACATGATCTTCCACCCTTTGTCCTACAAATTCGATAAAGTAGTTAGACCACCCACTTTTGTTTATGATGCACATCTACTATTCCACCAAATCTGTTAAATCAACTGTCATTTGATTCTTAGCAATCTTAAAGTTGGGCGACACAACCATATACATGAAGAACACAATATAACCATGCAAAGACAATTAGCAAAATATAACAATGATTGCCCACTGGAAAATGACAAATATACATTCATAACCTCTCATAAAAGGCAAAAGCTACCTCACAATCTCCATGGTCTTTTTTATAAGGGTTATTGGATTTTAATAATCCTAAGTTTCACCTGTTAGCCGATAATAATCCCAACTTTAAAAATTTCCTTCAATAATCCCAACTTATAAGAATTTGGCCCCCATTAATCCTTTTCTAACATAAAAGAATTTGGCCTCCTCAATGAGTTCAACCGTACTTGCAGGCTCAATAAATGATTTAAGTGCACCTATGTTGGAAAAAAGGATCAATGGGGGCCAAATTCTTACAAGCTGGGATCGTTGGAGGAAATTTTTAAAGTTAGAAATATTATCAGCCAACAAGTGAAACTTAGAATTATTAAAATCCAATAACCGTTTTTTTATAAATCAGGTCCATGTTACAAGATGCTTTAGCAAACATAGGCCTTTCTAAAAGCAACATTTTCATACCAATTAAGTGTTGCATCATATTGCATCAATTATAGAAATATTCAACTCCAATGTTGTAAAATGTAGATTGCCTAAAATAAAGAATAAAACATCACCATCTTACAGAGTAATAAAGAAAATGAAAACTTATCAAGATGCAAAAAGAACAATAATCTATAACGTAAGGAAGGTTAAACTTTATAACATCATAATACTATAATACTTATGAATTCCCTCTTGAGTATTGCAATCAAGCTTTAAACTGGTTCCAATATGTGTTAGAAGAATTTAATAAAAGGTAAATTACACTTTCCGTCCTTTATGTTTGTACTAGATTGCAATAGATGACCTTTACCTTCAATAATTACAGTCATAGTCCTTTTTTTGTAAAACTTGTTACACCCTACGTCATTTGACCCTAACTTGGTTAAAATTTTTAGTTAACTGAGGACATGTGCACCCCATGTGAGGGCAAAACGGTCATTTCAAAACTAAAAAACTTATAAAAAAACCAATAAAACCCTTTTCTCACCATTTATCTCTCTCCCCCCCCCCTAACTCTCTCTCTACATCTCTCTCAAAGTCTACACAAAAAAACCCAATTCTCAATCACAATATTCATCATCTACGTTCTCTCACAATATTCACCCACTTAAACAACCCCTTACCTCGACATCCTTTACCTCCACCGTCTCCTCCACCATCTTGCACACTCAAACAACCCCACAACCACCACCACACCACGCTACCACTCCCCTACATCCAAATCCGCCATTAACCCCATCCTTACAGTGACCATCACTCCCGCACTCCTCCAAACCGACCCAATCATTCTCTACGCTAAGTAAAAGAAATAAAAAAGTTACAAGAGAAGTTACCCGGTGAGCTTAAAGGGTTGTTGAACTACTGGAAGATGTGGTGGTGGCAACAATCTGCAGCGACGATGCCAATGACGTAGTGGTGGTGGTGTGGTGGCAGGTGGTGGTGAGTATGGTTGGGGAAGAAAGGGTTGAGAGTGAGAGAGATAAGATCTCAGATCTGATATGTGTTATATATATTTTTGTTTATTGTTTTTTATTAAACTATTTTTAATTTAACTTAATTGGTTAAAAGACTAAACTACCCTTATGTGATATGATTTAACTGAAAATTTTAATTGGGTTAGTGCTAAAGGACCTAGGGTGTAATGAGTTTTGCAAATAAAGGATTGTAACTGTAATTATTGAAGTTAAAGGCTATCCATTGCAATCTGATACAAGATGAAAAATGTAATTTACCCTTTAATAAATAAAAAATAAAAATCTAATTAATAAGTCAAATTTGAAGTGGGCCCCACAACCTACCCCACATTCACCCTACCCCATATCATCTTCTTCCTCTTCTCGACATCCATCACCCACCTGCTAATCACCACCATTCCCAACCATCACCACCACATTCATCACCCCCCGATCACCACAATTTATCACAAACCGATTTATAACCACGATTAATCACAAACCGCCAGTGATCTGAAACACATTAGTCATCCGAAACAACGCCGGCGATCGAGGCTTTTTACATTTCTTGCGAAGTGTCACACCCCAAAAAATACCCCAAGCGGAAACCCCCGCGGGGCGTGTGACGTACCAGGATCTAGCCACCAATCACATTGAACCATAATATAGTATTTAATAAAAGTTTCCATTTATTCCATAAAGCAAATTCAAACACAATCCAAAACAAATACGTTCAGCGGAAGCATAAGATAAGTAGTTATTTCAAGTGTTTCAAAACAAGTTTGCAATAATCATTAAACTTGTATCCAAGAGCTACGACCCATGACCACTCCAGCACTCCCAGATAGCAAGCTCCAATCCATGAACCTAAGGCCCTGCAAGCATGCAGAAAAAGTGTATCAGACACGCTGGTCTGTTCACAGTTTGCTTTGACCGTTTAGAACCAAGTAGTGACTTATGATATGTTATGCTGTGTTATGTTTGCTATGTTGATATTAACTCGATACCGTAGACGACCCTTTTTGCCCTTCTCCAATGCTCTATCAAACATTGGTCATGATTTAAAGTTATTAGTTCACGCCCGTCCTATCCAGGTACGTCGTGAGGGTGCCAAACCTAATAACGCTATCAACTAATAACCCCGTTGCCCTACAAGCAACTAACCCAGTAGTATGATGGGACTTAAGTGATAGAGAGTGAGTGTATTATCCAACATTAACGTTTACTGAAACTGTTGCATATCCCCTGCAAGGATATGCGTCTGTGAAATCCGCCTCACATCCCCTACAAGGATGTGGGTATTTGAAAACCGCCTCATATCCCCTACAAGGATATGGGTTTACGAAAATCCGTTTACATGTTTTGTCAGTTTGAATGTCCCCACCGGACGCATGCTTGTTTCATGAGAAGTGAACTCACCTTGGTTTGCTCGGTATGATTAGTTACTTGTTCACACTTAGTTAATCGAAGCCTATGGTGTTCATGTACACGTAATAAGTTTACATTCGCATGACTCGCGTATAAATTGTAATCATATTGTGTATTCAAGCAACAATCACCAAATAACACATAAACAGTTATTCAACTCAAACGAATCCGAAATTCACATGTATGTTTCATAACAGTACTTAATAGTTAAGTGTACTACACAATCAAATCGTGTCTCCTCAATCGTAATTAATCATCGTTGACATGCATTTGATAGGGTTTCATCAACAAGAAATCATTAACATTCTAACTACAGTCTGTTGTGCGCTAACGACGAAATACCAAGTGTTTCATCGACATGCAAGTGATGAAAGACCAAGTGTTTCGTCGACAATGTGAGTGACGAAAGACCAAGTGTTTCGTCGACAATGTGAGTGACGAAACTCCCAGGTTATTCGTCGAGATGTTAACAGTTTCATACAATCCTAATCATGTTACTGAAAACCATAATCAATCCGATTGCCCTCATTAACAATTTGAGAGTTTCTATTCAGATCAAACCAAGATTATGCACCCTTATATCACCAACTAGATTACCCAGTAATCATGCACAATAGATAACATAATATACATACTGCGAACATAATCATTAGATCCATGTAGTGAATCATGAATGAATACGAGACACCGAATTCTCCTTCTGCAGGATCTAATCTATTTGATTAACACGAAATATCCAAACCCTAGTTAATTACAACATAAGATTACAGTTTCTAATAAAACCCTACATTCACAGTAGATCATCACAACAATTATCAATCAGTGTAAAGTGTGGTGGGATGCTAACCGATCGATGGGGTGATCACGAAAGTGCAAGGAATCTTCGAAGGAAAACAGATGGGTGCTGCCGACAGTTCGTTGAGATATAGAGAGCTAGGGTTTCGTTAATTTTTAACTTACATATAGTTATGCGAATATAAGGTCTTTATAGCCGAGCCACATACGGGCCTCACCTGGGCCAAAAGCCTACACGCGAATGTCCATCTTTCGTCGTGGTGTGTGTGGAGAAACACAATGTTTCGTCGTGTGAGCGAGATGGCGAAAGTCATATGTTTCGTCATGCATGAATAATACGCCAACATATATCAAACAGTTCACAAGTTTATTATTTAACCCAAACCATAATATAATACATCAAACATATATCAAACATGAACAACTTACAACGCAACGAATTATGTAAACACTTTGCGAAACGAGTAACGTGTTGAGGAAAGACCTTGAAAACTCGGGTTGTCACAACATCCCCAACTTGAAAGAAATTTCATCCCGAAATTTAATAAGTAAACCAAAAGCGGCGAAATGTCAAATCAGGATGACCGTGGATTTTCCTCGGGTACCACATCATCCCCAACTTGAAGGGGAATTTCGTCCCGAAATTCATTAGTTGTACCAGGTTTAGGTTGTTCAGTTGGAAACAGGTGAGGATACTTGAGCTTCATCTGATCCTTGTGTTCCTATGTGAACTCCGGTCCACGTCTTGAGTTCCAACGAACTCTCACAATCAGAATTCGGCTATGCTTACGAACTTTGACTTCTCGGTCCATAATTTCAATTAGTTCTCCGACAAACTGCAACTTGTCGTCAGTTTTCAGCTCTTGAAACGGTACCACAAGTGTTTCATCAGACAAGCACTTCTTTAACTGTGAAACATGGAAAACATCGTGAACGTTACCCATCTCAACAGGTAACTCGTGCTTCTACGCCACCTTACCAATTCGTTCCAGAATTTTGAACGGCCCGACATAACGCGGATTAAGCTTGCCGCGTTTTTCCAAAACGTGCCACACCCTTCCAGGGTGAGACTTTTAACATAATGCGATCGCCTACAGCAAACTCCAAAGGTTTCCTACGCTTGCCAGCGTAGCTTTTCGGATGGTCACACGCCGCCGCCATACGATTTCTGATTTGCACAATCTTCACAGAAGTTTCGAGCACCAGTTTCGGGCCTGTGATTTGGCTGTCTCCCACTGCAGCCAAGCAGAGAGGAGATCGACATTTCCACCTGTATAAAGCCTCGAACCGAACTGCTTGGATACTGGTATGGGAACTGTTATTGTAAGAAAACCCCACCAAGGGCAAATGTCTCTCCCAACCTTTACCAAAATAGATAACACATGCTCGCAGCATGTCTTCCAATGTTTGTATGGTTCGTTCACTCTGACCATCCGTTTGAGGGTGATAGGCAGTGCTCATGTCGAGACGTGAGCCAAATGATTTGTGCATCGCTTGCCACACATCAGATATGAAACGCGGATCACGATCAGAGATAACGGAGGTTTGCGCCCCATGCCTGGAAACCACTTCGTTTAGATAAATACCAGCCAACTGCGAGAACTTGTCAGTTTCTTTGATTGCGAGGAAGTGCGCAGATTTCGTGAGACGGTCAACGATCACCCAGATGGTATCATTCCCGTTTTGCGTTCTAGGTAGCCCAGTGACAAAATCCATAGCGATTTGTTCCCATTTCCACATGGGTATTTCTTGTTGCTGAAGTAGGCCTGAGGGTTTCTGATACTCCACCTTGACCTTGGAACAAGTCAAACATTTACTTACATAAGTTGCGATGTGGGCCTTCATCTTCGGCCACCAGTACAAAACCTTGAGATCCTGATACTTTTTATCCGAACCCGGATGGACAGAGTACCGAGATTTGTGCGCTTCGTCCATCACAAGCTCCCCAAGGTTACCAAACAAAGGAACCCATACACGCTCCATGAAGTAGAGAATACCATCCGATCTTTCTACAAGCCGTTTTTCCATGCCCCTTAAGTATTCTGCTTCGATGTTTTCCTCTTTCAACGCTTCAGTTTGTGCAGAACGAATCTGATTTGGGAGGTTTGAGTGAATGGTGAGCTGCAAGGCCCGGACACGTTTGGGTTTCATTTCCTTTCGACTAAGGGCATCAGCTACAACGTTAGCCTTTCCTGGATGATACTTGATTGCACAGTCGTAGTCGTTTAAGAGTTCTACCCAGCGACGCTGTCGCATATTCAATTCCTTCTGATCGAATATATGTTGAAGGCTCTTGTGGTCGGTATAAATAGTGCATTTAGTACCGTACAAGTAATGCCTCCAAATTTTGAGCGCAAACACCACGGCCCCCAACTCCAAGTCGTGAGTCGTGTAATTCTTTTCATGGACCTTCAACTGTCGAGATGCGTAGGCTATAACTTTCTCGCGTTGCATCAACACGCAACCGAGACCCTGAATAGAGGCGTCACAATACACTACAAAATCTTCGGTACCTTCGGGTAGAGACAAAATCGGTGCACTGCAGAGTTTTTGCTTCAGAAGCTGAAAAACGTCTTCCTGTTTCATTCCCCAAGTATACACTACACCCTTCAGTGTCAGAGCAGTGAGAGGTTGAGCGATCTTTGAAAAGCCTTCAATGAATCTTCGATAGTACCCAGTGAGACCAAGGAATTGTCGCACCTCCCAAGGATTCTTTGGTGCTGTCCAATTCCTGATTGAGTCAATCTTAGCAGGATCCACGTGGATCCCCATTTCGTTAACTATGTGGCCGAGGAAGTGTACTTCTCGAATCCAGAAGTCACACTTAGAAAACTTTGCGTAGAGCTGCTCCTTCCTCAGGAGCTCCAAAATAAGATGCAGATGCCGTTCGTGGTCCTCCTTGCTCTTAGAATAGATCTGAATGTCGTCGATAAACACGATGACAAAATCGTCAAGATATGGTTTACATACGCGGTTCATGAGATCCATGAATACCGCTGGTGCGTTAGTTAACCCGAATGGCATGACCAAAAACTCGTAATGGCCATACCGCATGCGGAAAGCTGTTTTTAGAACATCCACTTCTCGAACTCTCATCTGATGATAGCCCGATCTTAGATCCATCTTCGAGTAGAAGCTCAACCCTTGCAACTGGTCGAACAGGTCGTCAATGCGAGGTAAGGGATAACGATTCTTGACCGTCACCTTGTTGAGTTCGCAGTAATCAATACACATGCGAAAAGACCCGTCTTTCTTCTTCACAAACAAAACTGGGGATCCCCAAGGCGAAGAACTGGGTCAGATAAAGCCTCTATCCAACAGTTCTTGGAGATGATTGGACAATTCTTGCAACTCCCCAGGTGCAAGACGATATGGTGCGCGAGCAATCGGAGCTGCTCCTGGTGTAAGATCAATGTGGAACTTCACCTGACGATGTGGAGGTAAACCTAGAAGTTCCTCGGGAAAAACGTCAGGAAACTCCCGTACGACTGGTAAATCATCGATTTTCTTCTCTTCAGGCCGAGTATCAGTAACAAGCGCAAGAATAGCAGGGTAGCCCTTCCGTAAACATTTATGGGCTTTCATGGATGAAATGATGTTGACGGTTGCTCCGTTTCGATGACCCTAGACAGATAATGATTCCCCGCTAGGGAGAGGTACACGCACGATCTTCTCCTTGCAAAGTATGTCTGCTCCGTGTTTGGATAACCAATCCATACCAATGACTATATCAAAACTACCGAGAGTGATGGGGAGAAGGTCAATGTCAAACACTTGACCTAGGAGATCGAGTTTACATCCTAAGAATACATGTGTGGCTTCTATCGACTTGCCATCAGTAAATTCCACTACATTCTTGTTCACAAGGGACGCAGGAGTCAATCCTAGCTGACGACTGAACCCCAAAGACACATAACTCCAGCCAGAAACAGAGTCAAATAAGACAGAAGCAATAATACCATTAACAGAGAACGTACCGGTCACGACGTTGCCATCGTTCCTTGCATCGCCTGCCCCAATAGTGAACGCCCTACCGCGAGCGCCATTCCCATCGTTATTCCCATTGTTGTTATTCCCTGCATCGTTGTTGTTGTTCTGGCGGTTACCCCCATTGTTGTTGTTGGCATACTGATTCAATTGCGGACAATCCTTCTTGAAATGCCCTTCACTACCGCACTGATAACATCCCCTCTGATTACCCCGATTCTGCTGGGGTTGTTGCCTCTGTTGCTGTTGCTGAGATTGTTGCTGTTGTTGCTTGGGGTGTGGAGCTCTACAATCTTTCGCCATGTGACCCATCTTATCACACCTTTGACATGCTCGGCTACACTGACCATAGTGATGGAAACCACACTTATTGCACTTCGGCTGTTTCCCTGCATAACCTGAAGCCTGGCTGTGGTTCTGATTCTGATTAACCGAAGATGATTGACTAAAGCTGCGGCTGCTGTTGTTATCAGGCTTTTTCTACGATTGATTTGAATTTGCTGTCTTATCTGCGTCGTTCCCTTACGCTTGTTATTTGTGGTGGTGGTAACCGTAGCAGCAGTAGTAGTAGCAGCAATACGGGGTGGCAGCGAGCCACGCTCCACCTCTTGATCAGTGATCTTGTGAGCCAATCTGATAATCCTGGGTAGATCGTTGAGATTTGCCGCAATGACTAATCCCTTGACTTGTGGTGCCAATCCCTTAATGTAGAGTTCGATCCATAGCGATTTGTTCCCATTTCCACATGGGTATTTCTGGTTGCTGAAGTAGGCCTGAGGGTTTCTGATACTCCACCTTGACCTTGGAACAAGTCAAACATTTACTTACATAAGTTGCGATGTGGGCCTTCATCTTCGGCCACCTGTACAAAACCTTGAGATCCTGATACTTTTTATCCGAACCCGGATGGACAGAGTACCGAGACTTGTGCGCTTCGTCCATCACAAGCTCCCCAAGGTTACCAAACAAAGGAATCCATACACGCTCCATGAAGTAGAGAATACCATTCGATCTTTCTACAAGCCGTTTTTCCATGCCCCTTAAGTATTCTGCTTCGATGTTTTCCTCTTTCAACGCTTCAGTTTGTGCAGAACGAATCTGATTTGGGAGGTTTGAGTGAATGGTGAGCTGCAAGGCCCGAACACGTTTGGGTTTCGTTTCCTTTCGGCTAAGGGCATCAACTACAACGTTAGCCTTTCTTGGATGATACTTGATTGCACAGTCGTAGTCGTTTAAGAGTTCTACCCAGCGACGCTGTCGCATATTCAATTCCTTCTGATCGAATATATGCTGAAGGCTCTTGTGGTCGGTATAAATAGTGCATTTAGTACCGTACAAGTAATGCCTCCATATTTGGAGCACAAACACCACGGCCCCCAACTCCAAGTCGTGAGTCATGTAATTCTTTTCATGGACCTTCAACTGTCGAGATGCGTAGGCTATAACTTTCTCGCGTTGCATCAACACGCAACCGAGACCCTGAATATAGGCGTCACAATACACTACAAAATCTTCGGTACCTTCGGGTAGAGACAAAATCGGTGCACTGTAGAGTTTTTGCTTCAGAAGCTGAAAAGCGTCTTTCTGTTTCATTCCCCAAGTATACACTACACCCTTCTGTGTCAGAGCAGTGAGAGGTTGAGCAATCTTTGAAAAGCCTTCAATTAATCTTCGATAGTACCCAGCGAGACTAAGGAATTGTCGCACCTCCAAAGGATTCTTTGGTGCTGCCCAATTCCTGATTGAGTCAATCTTAGCAGGATCCACGTGTATCCCCATTTCGTTAACTATGTGGCCGAGGAAGTGTACTTCTCGAATCCTGAAGTCACACTTAGAAAACTTTGCGTAGAGCTGCTCCTTCCTCAGGAGCTCCAAAATAAGACGCAGATGTCGTTCGTGGTCCTCCTTGCTCTTAGAATAGATCAGAATGTCATCGATAAACACGATGACAAAATCGTCAAGATATGGTTTACATACGCGGTTCATGAGATCCATGAATACCGCTGGTGCGTTAGTTAACCCGAATGGCATGACCAAAAACTCGTAATGGCCATACCGCGTGCGGAAAGCTGTTTTTAGAACATCCACTTCTCGAACTCTCATCTGATGATAGCCCGATCTTAGATCAATCTTCGAGTAGAAGCTCGACCCTTGCAACTGGTCGAACAGGTCGTCAATGCGAGGTAAGGGATAACGATTCTTGACCGTCACCTTGTTGAGTTCGCGGTAATCAATACACATGCGAAAAGACCCGTCTTTCTTCTTCACAAACAAAACTGGGGATCCCCAAGGCGAAGAACTGAGTCGGATAAAGCCTCTATCCAACAGTTCTTGGAGTTGATTGGACAATTCTTGCAACTCCCCAGGTGCAAGACGATATGGTGCGCGAGCAATCGGAGCTGCTCTTGGTGTAAGATCAATGTGGAACTCCACCTGACGATGTGGAGGTAAACCTGGAAGTTCCTCGGGAAAAACGTCAGGAAACTCCCGTACGACTGGTAAATCATCGATTTTCTTCTCTTCAGGCCGAGTATCAGTAACAAGCGCAAGAATAGCAGGGTAGCCCTTCCGTAAACATTTATGGGCTTTCATGGATGAAATGATGTTGACGGTTGCTCCGCTTCGATGACCCTAGACAGATAATGATTCCCCGCTAGGGAGAGGTACACGCACGATCTTCTCCTTGCAAAGTATGTCTGCTCCGTGTTTGGATAACCAATCCATACCAATGACTATATCAAAACTACCGAGAGTGATGGGGAGAAGGTCAATGTCAAACACTTGACCTAGGAGATCGAGTTTACATCCTAAGAATACATGTGTGGCTTCTATCGACTTGCCATCAGCAAATTCCACTACATTCTTGTTCACAAGAGACGCAGGAGTCAATCCTAGCTGACGACTGAACCCCAAAGACACATAACTCCAGCCAGCAACAGAGTCAAATAACACAGAAGCAATAATACCATTAACAGAGAACGTACCGGTCACGACGTTGCCATCGTTCCTTGCATCGCCTGCCCCAATAGTGAACGCCCTACCGCGTGCGCCATTCCCACCATTATTCCCATTTTTGTTATTCCCTGCATTGTTGTTGTTGTTCTGGCGGTTACCCCCATTGTTGTTGTTGGCATGCTGATTCAATTGCGGGTAATCCTTCTTGAAATGCCCTTCACTGGTGCACTGATAACATCCCCTCTGATTACCCCGATTCTGCTGGGGTTATTGCCTCTGTTGCTGTTGCTGTTGTTGCTTGGGGTGTGGAGCTCTACAATCTTTCGCCATGTGACCCATCTTGTCACACCTTTGACATGCTCGGCTACACTGACCATAGTGATGGAAACCACAATTATTGCACTTCGGCTGTTTCCCTGCATAACCTGAAGCCTGGCTGTGGTTCTGATTTTGATTAACCGAAGACGATTGACTAAAGCTGCGGCTGCTGTTGTTATCAGGCTTTTTCTACGATTGATTTGAATTTGCTGTCTTATCTGCGTCGTTCCCTTACGCTTGTTATTTGTGGTGGTGGTAACCGTAGCAGCAGTAGTAGTAGCAGCAATACGGGGTGGCAGCGAGCCACGCTCCACCTCCTGATCAGTGATCTTGTGAGCCAATCTGATAATCCTGGGTAGATCGTTGAGATTTGCCACAATGACTAATCCCTTAATGTAGAGTTCGATCCATAGCGATTTGTTCCCATTTCCACATGGGTATTTCTGGTTACTGAAGTAGGCCTGAGGGTTTCTGATAATCCACCTTGACCTTGGAACAAGTCAAACATTTACTTACATAAGAAGCAAACTTCACCCAGTCCCCCTCTGGACAGTTACACATAGCAAAAACGGATTCGGCTTTCTCGAACCAACGGAGCAGTCCCACGGGACCTTCAGTTCCACTGAAAGTTTGGGGCTTGCAATCCATGAACCTAAGAACAAAAGAAAATACAACATACGAGTAAGAGTTGTGTATGCGACACAAGAATAATGAATAATTGGCACATATCATACCAGCTTGATAGGCTGCCAAAGCCTCAGCCACACAGGTATTAATCAGATTATTCAACTCAGCCTGAGTCATCGCAATGTGTCCACGTCTGTGGCCTCGTTCGCTCATGATTCTATATAAGAAGAGGGAACAAGTCTAAGAATCGAGATAAGGTAGGAGTCAAACCTCACGTTGACATCTAAAACTACCAAGTTTATACCAAACAACAGGGTGGAACCCTTTTCACACTCATTAAGCCTCACTGGGACTCACATGCACTTCACGCTATTATTATGTGTGCACCCATAATAATAAGGCAATTTGCATGCTTATCTCAGTGCCTCTTAACTTGCGCTAAAAGTTTCCCTCACATTCAAATAGCAAGACGAAAGGCATTGCAGGATTAATAATCACAAAAGTCGAAGAGTAGTGTCACGCTATCGAACTTTACTAGAACATGCAGCACATGTAATCACATCATGATATCTAGTATGTAGTTTAATGCAAATCGCGAGTGTGTGATTACTAAACAAGTAATGCATAAAGTAAACAGTGGACGAACCTTGCAATCTGGAGCTGAGTGTCATGGTCGCTTCGATACTGTTGGGTTATAGTCTGGTTTTATGAAAAAGTTTTAAAACCTAGTTCACTATAACCAGTGGCTCTGATACCAAACTGTCACACCCCCAAAAATACCCCAAGCAGAAACCCCCGCGGGGCGTGTGACGTACCTGGATCTAGCCACCAATCACATTAAACCATAACATAGTATTTAATAAAAGTTTCCATTTATTCCATAAAGTAAATTCAAACACAATCCAAAATGAATACGTTCAGCGGAAGCATAAGATAAATAGTTATTTCAAGTGTTTCAAAACAAGGGTGCAATAATCATTAAACTTGTATCCAAGAGCTACGACCCATGACCACTCCAGCACTCCCTGATAGCAAGCTCCAGTCCATGAACCTAAGGACCTGCAAGCATGCAGAAAAAGTGTATCAGACACGCTGGTCAGTTCACAGTTTGCTTTGACCATTTAGAACCAAGTAGTGACTTATGACATGTTATGATTTGTTATGATTGCTATGATGATAATAACTCGATACCGCAGACGGCCCTTTTTGCCCTTCTCCAATGCTCTATCAAACATTGGTCATGATTTAAAGTTATTAGTTCACGCCTGTCCTATCCAGGTACGTCGTGAGGGTGCCAAACCTAATAGCGCTATCAACTAATAACCCCGTTACCCTACAAGCAACTAACCCGGTAGTGTGATGGGACTTAAGTGGCAGAGAGTGAGTGTATTATCCGACATTAACGTTTACTGAAACCGTTGCATATCCCCTGCAAGGATATGCGTATGTGAAATCCGCCTCACATCCCCTACAAGGATGTGGATATTTGAAAACCGCCTCATATCCCCTACTAGGATATGGGTTTACGAAAATCCGTTTACATGTTTTGTCAGTTTGATTGTCCCCACCGGACGCATGCTTGTTTCAAGAGAAGTGAACTCACCTTGGTTTGCTCGGTATGATTAGTTACTTGTTCACACTTAGTTAATCGAAGCCTATGGTGTTCATGTACACGTAATTAGTTTACATTCGCATGACTCGCGTATAAATTGTAATCATATTGTGTGTTCAATCAACAATCACCAAATAACACATAAACAGTTATTCAACTCAAACGAATGCGAAATTCACATGTATGTTTCGTAACAGTACTTAATAGTTAAGTGTGCTACACAATCAAATCGTGTCTCCTCAATCATAATTAATCATCGTTGACATGCATTTGATAGGCTTTCATCAACAAGAAATCATTCACATTCTAACTACAGTCTGTTGTACGCTAACGACGAAATACCAAGTGTTTCATCGACATGCAAGTGACGAAAGACCAAGTGTTTCGTGGACAATGTGAGTGACGAAAGACCAAGTGTTTCGTCGACAATGTGAGTGACGAAACTCCCAGGTTATTCGTCGAGATGTTAACAGTTTCATACAACCCTAATCATGTTACTGAAAACCATAATCAATCTGATTGCCCTTATTAACAATTTGACAGTTTCTATTCAGATTAAACCAAGATTATGCACCCTCATATCACCAACTAGATTACCCAGTAATCATGCACAATAGATAACATAATATACATACTGCAAACAGAATCATTAGATCCATGTAGTGAATCATGAATGAATACGAGACACCGAATTCTCCTTATGCAGGATCTAATCTATTTGATTAACACGAAATATCCAAACCCTAGTTAATCACAACATAAAATTACAGTTTCTAATAAAACCCTACATTCACAGTAGATCATCACAACAATTATCAATCAGTGTAAAGTGTGGTGGGATGCTAACCGATCGATGGGGTGATCACGAAAGTGCAAGGAATCTTCGAAGGAAAACAAATGGGTGATGTCGACAGTTCTTTGAGATATAGAGAGCTAGGGTTTCGTTAATTTTTAACTTACATATAGTTATGCGAATATAAGGTGCTTATAGCCGAGCCACATATGGGCCTCACCTGGGCCAAAAGCCCACACAGCGAATATCCATCTTTCGTCGTGGTGTGTGTGGCAAAGACCATGTTTCGTCGAGTGAGGGAGATGGCGAAAGTCATATGTTTCGTCATGCATGAATAATACACCAACATATATCAAACAGTTCACAAGTTTATTATTTAATCCAAACCATAATATAATACATCAAACATATATCAAACATGAACAAGTTACACCGCAACGAATTATGAAAACACTTTGTGAAACGAGTAACGTGTCGAGGAAAGACCTTGAAAACTCGGGTTGTCACACGGAGCGTTTTCTGAACAGTACTAACTCTAGGGTTTGGTTGTGGTGTTTGTTCGATCTGAAGCTCTGTTGTTGAAAGATGCCTGAAATTACAATACAATTTCAACTGTCACGCGAAAAGGATAAAATTGACCATCGAATTGAAATGACCACCCTAGCTACTTCTTTAAGTAAACCACTTTTAAAGGAACCTCCAAAGTCGATTTTCCTCACTAGGAGGACACTCATTAATCATTCATAGTGTTAGAAGTAGCATGAACATATACGCACTAGCTGTGTAAGTGACCTGAACGTCCACCATATCAACACCCGTCTATATATTGCTAGCATAATTATATTACAGTAATGAAGCAAGCAGGTTACGTATTTGGCGAAGATTATTTTGGAGATGGAGGTGGAAGAGATGGTAATGGCGGAGTTAGTTGTCAAGATTGCAGGAACAACCAAGGACTGCCAACACATGAGATGTATAACATTGCGGGAACCAGAAAGAGAGAAGAAAATGGGAGAGGGGTGGGTAGGTGGGTAAAAGGCTTAGGTTATTTATTTATTATTTAGAGCATTTTGGTAATTTCATACCCCACTTTACTGAGAAAATTAACCCCATCCACGCTAGGGACTATCTGAGAATGAAATTGCAAAAATTGGGGACTATAGCTGTAATTTTAGAAAGTTAGGAACTAAAGGTGAAAAAAAGGCAAACCACAGGGACTATCCGGGCACTTTTCTCTAAAAAAATATTGGATGTAAATAACACCAACTTTCACCATTTGGTCAATAGCGCTCCCAACTTACAAAGTATACCACGCCACTCCCAACTTTCAACTTGTTTTCCTCTGGCACTCGCAAACTAATTGAACTCTAACCCAGTTAACTGACTTCAAATACCACGTCAATAAACAAGTGCCACATCAGATGTCACGCCACTAAATAAGTGTCACATCATTAAAAAGGCCACATTAGAAGCCATGTCACTACACAAGTGCGACATTAGCAAAAAACTAATTGGGTTAGGGTGCAGTTAGTTTAAAAATGACCCAAAAAAAAAGTTAAAAATTGAAAGTGACATATATAAATTTAAGTTAGAAATGTTATTAGTCAAATAGTGAAGATGAAAGTTGATGTTAATAGGGGAATTGGCCTGTAATAATCCCACCTAGACCTTATTGGCCATTAATAATCCCACCTCTGAATATTCCCCATACCAGTCCCACCTTTCACCCATTTTTCCTACAATGGTCCCCCGTTAAAAAACCCTAACCTAGTTAATTAAATGGCTGATGTGGCAGATGATTAAGGGATGATGTGTCAAAAAATCTTACATGGCAGATGATTATGAATTTCCCTGATCCTTCACAACTTAAAGCCTTTAAAACCCACAAATACTCGTTATCAAACCCTAAATAATCTCTTATCATCTGCAACAATTCTCACTAATCGCATGCTAATAAACACAGACATGTCAGTTACAAACAATCCTGAACTACAATCGCAACATGTAGTGAATAGAACCATAAACAAACCGATTCAGAAGCTTTATCGAATACGCATATAATCTAATATCCATACAGGCAGCCATAGATGAACATATAAACCACACAATTACACCTAATTGTCACAAACCTAACAAAAACAACATCATTCTGCAACTATTTCCACTAACCGCATCCTAATAAACCTAAATAGGTCACTTACAAACAATCCTGAACTACAATTGCCACATGCAGTGATTAGAACAATAGAACAATGAACTAACCGATTTAGAAGCTTTATTAGAAACAGAGCACGTGATGTTCGTCCATCGGATTATCACCGGATGAACTTTATCGGAAACTGAAGCTTTGGAATCGGAAATTGCTCCGTCGTTTTCTTCCTCTTCGGTTTCGGTTTCCGGCAAGTACGCTAATAAACACAACATTAAATGGCTTGATAAAGAGTAATTGTGGGTTTTAAAGGCTTTAAGTTGTGAAGGATTAGGGAAATTCATAATCATCTGCCATGTAAGATTTTTTGACACATCATCGCTTAATCATTTGTCACATGAGCCATTTAATTATCTATGTTAGGGTTTTTTAATGGGGGACTATTGTAGGAAAAATGGGTGAAAGGTGAGACTGGTATGAGGAATATTCAGAGGTGGAATTATTAGTGGCCAATAAGGTCTAGATAGGATTTTTACAGGCCAATTCCCCATGTTAATAAGCCACAAGAAAAGTATGTAGAGGCTATAACTTTGAGACCAATTCAAATGTTTGATTATTTAATCTCTTCCTATACATATCTTGAATATTATAATTTAACTCTAACTAACTAGAATTAAGACCCTCCGCGTCGCGGTGAGGGACGTAAAACTATGCCAAATAGCACCAATGTCACACCACCACCCTCGACCACCAAATAACGGAAAATCTCGTAAAAACAAAATAAATAAAAAAGGAGAAAACAACACCGAACGAAAAGCAGAACTAAAATCGTTGAACCGTGCACGCCTGTTGCGACGTGTTAATGCAAAAAATTAAACCAAAACGTAAAACATAGAAAAGAATAACGAAGTCGATCTAGGACCGCCGCGTTGCAACGAACCTGTCAAACATGGAAAAATAGACGTGTTGCGATGAGTCTGTCAAACGGGAAAGAATAGACGAAAAAACATTGAACCTCACACACATGTTGCGGACGTGTTAAGTCGCAAAATTTAGAACGAAACGTAAAACGAAAACTTGAAAAAGGTGAAAAGTATGCAGGACCAATGTTGAAAATAGAAAAATGTAAAGGTTAAATTAAAAAAGATAAAAAGCTTTGGGTTAAAAGTGAAAAAATTAAAAAAGTTTAACTATAAAAGATTAAAGTGAATATCTTTTTTTTTTAAATACACCCATGCTTTGAAGTAGAACTTCATAAAGCATCATAATGTTTATTTATAGTATTAAAATAATATTCTCTTCCTATACATATCTTTAATATTATAATTTAACTCTAATAATATATTGAAACCTCCCGGTGGTTTCTTTTGAATATTATGGACACGAAACAATAATTCAAAGAGGACGAACAACAATTGACATGACGAAAACAAAATTACACGTGGCAAATCTTCTCCCGGTGAGCAGGTTAAGACGGAGTTAGGAGATCGGGGCGGTTAAGAATTGTTAGACCGACCAGTTTGGTGGGTACAGTCACGTGCATGTTACAACTATAATATATGTTTTTTTAACCGCCAAAAGAATTATATACCAACACAACACCGGCTAGAAAAAAGAAAAATATAGGGTTGGAGTTGTCTACAAAGTCTGTTTTTTCCTACAAAGTGTATAAAGTTATAAAATATCATAATTTCAGCCATAAAACACACTCAAAACACACAAATAACAAAGTGAAGATTATTAAAACGTCATATTCGTGGGTTTTGTGTTGTGTTTTAGATGATAAGATTTTGATTATCGAATGACTAACATTAGTGTGTTTTTTATTGATTATCATATTGTGTTTTAAATTCATAGTTCTACGATGGTGTGTTTGAAGTTTTTATGGCTTGATAGGGTTTGGATATTGTGTTTTAGTGATCTTCACTCTGTTATTTGTGGGTTTTGAGTGTGTTTTATGACTAAAATTGTGGTGTTTTATGACTTTGTAGAAAAAATAGACTTTGTAGCTGAACCCTATATATATATATATATATATTCTATTTATACCCAATTTTCAAAATATTTACTATTCGAACATGTATTTTATTTTTATTGATATTCACGTATTTTGTTATAAATATTAGTAAATTTATAGTATCTGACATATATGTAATTTCCTGAAAACTAACTTCTTTACAATTTAACATGTTTATGTACTCCACGAGTACTCTCTGCCTAAACCAAATACTCCCAACTCTCTAACCGACCCACTACAAAGCGTCTAACGACTTTTGCCATGCTTATACCATTATACCACCATATAACCTTCTAATGAAAAACTAGCAGGAAAAAAACACAAAAAGCTACTAAACAAGTATAATACTATTTTTACTATATATCTTTATACTTCTATAAATCGTGCGATCAAAACAAGTACAAATGTAAATATTTATTATTTTGTAGTATCAAAGATTAACACGTACATTCCTGATTAAAATATGTTTAGAATATGCAACTCAATTGGTCATATCACTTCTAACTTTTGATTTATAAAACATTTTGCAGTGATGATTTTTTACTAGTTGATGACTTCTTTATACATTACTCTAAATATTTTATATTAAACAAAAGAATATTAGATTTAAATAACTACAACTTTCATCAATTGTTCGATAGCACTCTCAACTTTTGACTTGTACCATGACACTTCAAACTTTCAACTTATTAAGAGATAACACTTTCAACTTTCACCAATTGATCTCTACTTTTATCTACATGCATGAAATAGTGATGAACTATAAGAATATGTATGAAATACACAAGTCAAAGAGATGGTGACTTGATGGTTAGAAACATTTAACGTAGTACATAGGCATCGATTTCGACTTATTCCTACTTTTTTTTTTTTGAAATGTGTGAATTATTTTTGAATGTCGGGAGGTCTAGCATATGTTGTCTTAACTGAGTCCGCACTAGAGAGCCCACTCGCACAATAGATCCCCAATTTAAACCACTCAATGAGAAACCCCTATCACCCAGATTCGAACTTAAGACTTTGAGGGAAAAACTCACCCGAACTCACCAAAAGTAAAACTTAAATACATATGGCCACCACTAGTTATTCCTACATGACTAAATTTACATTTACATTGAAACTAGTCTTGGTGGTTACACCATTATTAAAGGATAAATATCAATAATTATCAGGGCCGGTTCAAGGGGGGAGTGAAAGAAAGCAAGAGCTTTAGGTCTCTATTTTCCTAGGGCCTCAAATTCTAAGAAAATATATTATATGTTGGTAATTTTGGCTTTGAGATTGTTAACATTGAGGTTTATGATCTATAATTATGCGTATACAAAGATGATATATGAATAATAGGATTCATAGCAATTTTTTTTCGTTTACAAAAAGGACCCCAATTTTGCCATCCGCTTTGGGCCTAGAAAAATTTAGAAAATTTTGAGGCGGCCCTGATAATTATATACACTTGAAGTTTACAAATAATTGGTGGGGTTCTAGTGGTGTATTTGTGGTTGGCCAATCGTTGTCATTAAGCCATAATATTGGACAATGTCGTGTTTGGTTAATCAAAGTAGGCATGCGTTTTATAAGTGGCTTAGTTTAACCCATTGGGTTTCTCGTACAATCAAGTCAAGGTTGGAGAACTTGCTGGTCGTTAGTCGGTTGGTGAAGTGAGGACTAGCGACTATCCGAGTCAGATTTTTTATATGTAACTTTCAGTTTTATGTATACATATACACATTTTTATATGTAAATGTTTTAAGTAGCTAGGTTTTAACTCTTACTCAACTCATTTTTTTAAGTATACAAGATTAATTGTTGGAATTCACATGGTTTGATAGGAAACTGGCCGAAATTTAGAGGTTTAGGCCGGAAAATACAAGTTTTTTGCTGGAATCTGGCCGGAATCGCCGAATTTTGGTTGGCCGGCTAGGTCCGGCTATAGGCCCGACTCACGATTAATGGACTGATTAATGAAAAATTACTCAGTTACTGGCCGACTAATCACAATTTTTACAACACTGAGTACAATCATTATTAAACTAGTATCTTTGTTATAGTTTTACAATCATTACTCTTTTTCTAGTTTATTTTCAGCTTAAAAAACAATATAAATATAGCGATGATACAGGGGCAGAGGCAGTGTATAAGGAGAGGTAGCTCGAGCTATCCCTCAACTCCTCCTTAGTTAAAAATACCCTTTAACTATGTCTATGTAGTGTAAAATTTTTATTTCTTTTATACAAAGAATAACTCTGATCTCAAAATTTTTTTGGTTACTCTTAAATTTTTAGGCTAGCTCCGCCTCTGAACGATACTTAAGCTAACACAAATGTAATGATAAAATATGTTTATGCTATAACTAAACTTTAAGGAGTCGTATGTACTATTGGTATTCTAATTAAAAACGCAGTTTGCAATTTTATGATTCGAATACTGTAGTTTGATAGTTATCTGGTGTCTCAATGGCCAATTCAATTATCTCAAGTCTTAACACACCTAGCTTGTATATATGCTATGTCCGATAAGTTTTAGGAGCCGTTCAAATATATATATATATATATATATATATATATAGGGGACCGCTAAAATGAAAACCATCTCCAGTTGTAAGAATCATGAGAACTTTTTGATCCGGGCGAGTTGGACCAAAATTTTTTTTCATAAACGTAGATGCGTGTATTATAAACACATTTGTAAAAAAAATTCAAAAAAAAAAAAAAAGTCGTGTGTGTAGTTTTGAGCACCACAAGTTTGTGTTTACGGGTAGCGTAAATTTTATTATTTACGGTACCCGTAAACACAAACTTGTGGTGCTCAAAACTACACACACGACTTTTTTTTTTTGAATTTTTTTTACAAATGTGTTTATAATATACGCATCTACGTTTATGAAAAAAATTTTTGGTCCAACTCGCCCCGTACGGTGTAGTTCCCATGGTTCTTACAACTGGAGGTGATTTTCATTTAGCGGTCCCCTATATATATATATATATATATATATATATATACATATATATATAGGGAGCCGCTAGAATGAGAACCACCCCGAGTTGTAAGAACCGCGAGAACTACACCCCACGGAGCGCCGTTCGCCATGATTTTTTTTTTACAAGTAGATGTGTATATTATAAACACAGCCGTAAAAAATCATGGCGAACGGCGCTCCGTGGGGTGTAATTTTTTACACCACAAGTTTGGTGAAAAAAAAAGAAAAAAGAAAAAAAATTAAAAAACACCAAACTTGTGGTGTAAAAAACTACACCTCACGGAGCGCCGTTCGCCATGATTTTTTACGGCTGTGTTTATAATACACATATCTACTTGTAAAAAAAAAATCATGGCGAACGGCGCTCCGTGGGGTGTAGTTCTCGCGGTTCTTACAACTCGGGGTGGTTCTCATTCTAGCAGCCCCTATATATATATATATATATATATATATATATATATATAGGGTTAGGGTAGGGCTAGATAGAAAACCCTATCTATATAAAAAACCCTAGAAAACCCAACCTCCCGACATTTTTTATTTGAAAAAAATAACGCATGTAATATACATGTTTTTAAGAGTTTTGGGCCAAAAAAATCAAAAAAGCGCCGAAGGGATAATTTAAAAAAAAAAAAATTCAGCAACTTTCAGCATTTTTGTCTAACACATGTTAGGCACTGAAATTTGTTTATTTTTTTAAAAAAATCCCTTCGGCGTTTTTTTGTTTTTTTTGGCCCAAAACACTCTAAAACATGTATATTACATGTGTAATTTAAAAAAAAAAATGTCGGGAGGTTGGGTAAAAATGGGGGGAGATTTGGGTTTCCAGAGTTTTCTAAGAATTTGAGGGTTTTCTGTATAGCATTACCCTATATATATATATATATATATATATATATATATATATATATATATATATATATATATATATATGTAGGAAAGCAAAGTTTCATCGATTATTATTATGGAGTAAATTACTATTTTGACTCCTAAGCTTTAGTCAGTTTAATCCTTTGGGTTCAAAAAAGAATCTTTTGATATATTAAATCCTGAGGTTGTATTTTGTAACGATTTTGACCCTTACACTAACTATGTTATTTTTCTATGTTAAGTGTAAAGCTATTTTGGTCCTTTTACACAGTTGTTTATGTGAATTATAAAGTTTTCTTTTTAATATTTAAGGGGTTATCTATGAAATTACTCAAATTAATAAAAACCAAACTAAAATCTTATTCTTCTTTCTCTGTCAAATGTTTTCTTATTTGTATATATTAAAATTGTTACATGACTCAAAATATAATAAAATAATATGGTGTGTACTATGTTTTGAACCAAATATTAGGGGCTTAACTTGCATATCTTAAAAGTTTAGGGTTGTAACCGGCAACAGAAACGAATATTTGGATTTGGATCTGATCGCTGGTGAGACTAACAATGTGGAAGGGATTGTTTTGTCTTTGTCAAAGGAGTCTAGAGTCATTCATCCACTCGGCCATACCGTCACCGATTGATTTTGGATTTGAGATATACATACATCTTGCTCTCATACCCAAAAATAACAACAACAATAATAATAATAATAATAATAATAATAATAATAATAATAATAATAATAATAATAATAATAATAATAATAATAATAAAAGTTTATCGAAACTATGATACAATTTTAATAAATTAGAACGTTGACCCGCGCACGTTGCGCCGCGGCCAACGAAATTGACACGCTGTTGATCAGATTCACATTTACAATGTGTTAAAAATGTTTTTTGTCGGTTAAGTTTTTATAACTATCTTATACAAATAAGTAATTCACCAAATAAGTTCAATACAATTAATGGTATCATAATTACTACGTTACATGACTTGTATCCATATAAATAACCTATCGTGTTAAGCCCCTGCGTTGCGGCGGGGGCATAAGACCGTGACAAATAGCACCAACGCCACACTATAGCCAACGACCACCAACATTGAAGTTGTGGCCTTTTTATGTGGAGAAATTAGACCGACATATAAAACATAGAAAATAATAACTAACTCGATTTAGGACTCGCGCATTGTAACGAACTTATTAAACGGGAAAAAATAGACGGCGTAAATACACTGAACCACACACGTACGTTACGTCATGTTCACTCGCAAAATTTAGAACGAAGCGTATAACAAAACGTAAAATCGTTGATCCACACAAATTGTGCCGTGTTAACTCACAAAATTTAGAACCAAAGGTAAAACAAAACATTTTGCAAAATATGAAAAACATAGGGGATCAAAGTTGAAAGTAAAAAAGTTGTGAGGTTAAATTGGAAAAACAAAGAACTTTGGGTTAAACCTACAATATCAAGTACTTTTGGGTTTAAAGTGAAATATCAACAGTTTTTTTTGAAAACCCCCCAAAACATATGGTACAACATCTAATGCCTCCATTTATTGCTAATTTATATGATATAAATAATTTAATAAAATAATGCACCTAGCTACATATAAAGTATAATAGTTGGGCTTTAACGATATCTATACCAATGCCCATACTGATACCGAGAAGATTAACACGGACCATTATGACATCCTACGCAAATCTCACATCGACCGTGGTCAGGAGAGATTCTTGGTTCGTAAGACTTTCCACGCCTTTAAAATTACCAACGCATTTTGGACTTAGTTGGTTGTGGAGCACATGTAACCTCCACAGTTAAGCGTGCTCATGCGGGAGTAGTACTAAGGCCGGTGGGTGTGGCTTAACGACACCCCGCCACCTCATCCACCATAGCGCCCCGGGGGCGCCATCGGCCACACCGCCGGATTGAAAGGGGGGCGACATTGTTTGTTCGCCAGCACGTTAACGAGGTGAAATTGAGTTGAACAATGAAGGAATGGTCAAAATGACCGTTGGCAACGGTAATATTCAAATAAAAAATTAATTTTAAACTTTATAATTCACCTATAAATACCCAACTTTTTTCCATAATTTTCATCTCTTCTACCACACTCTTTATACAAAATCTCTACACTTTTTGTAAATAATCACACAATATTTCCCAACAACCAAAACGTGTGGGATCTGAGCCATCCGTTTTGGCAAAGTGTGTCAAACAATCCCAACAACGAGCAAGAAGACCGTTATCGAAGAGACCCGCGAACGGGTGAGCTTGGATATTATCCGATGCCACCTAGCACCCCAACTTCTCCTCATCCGACCACTCCACCGATTCCCGGTTTTTACGGATATTATTCCTAACCTCCATTTTTCCCCAAAACATACCCCAAACCCAAAACATACCCCAAACCCAAAACACACCCAAAACCAAATCCGTACCCGAAACCCAAGCTGAACCCACTTCCTCAAAATGTGGAAGATCAAGAAGGCATCGTAAGAAGGGTGAGACCGAAACACGTGCTCCTAAGAAGGTTGAATTGTGGATGCCTAAGGAAGAATTTGCGTTGGCATAAGTGTGGCTCGACGTATCGGAAGATGAGATTGTTGGTAAATTTCATCCCCATAAACTTTTTTTACATACTTTTGTAAATATATTTTTGTAATTAAACATTTTTATAGGAAACACCAAGATATAAAAATATTTTGGAGGCGTATACGTGAGAAGTTTTTCGCCGCAATGGGTCGTGGTGAATATCGTACGACCGACTCTTTTTCGGGAAAGTGGACCGCTATGAGGACCAAGATTAGCAATTTCAATAATATACATCCTAATCTCGTCAACAATCATTGAAGAAGAAATGGTTCGAGCGACGTGGACGTTATGACCCAAGCCTATGCCGACTATAGATTGTATCATGGGGATCCGTTTGCGATGCTAAATTCGTGGGAGTTTCTTAGCAAATCTCTTAAGTGGCATCTTGTACTGCCGTTTGACCCAACCGCCTATAGGTCAAAACGGTCCAAATCAACATCCACTACTGAACCATCCGAGTCCGATGCTCGTACAACAATTAATCTAAACGACGACTTCGACGAATTTGAACAACCGCAAGAGCTGCCACGACCAAAGGGTATGGATAAAAGTAAGGCAGCGGCACGAGCACGAGACACGTCTTCTTCGACGCCATCGGATGGCCCGTCAAGGTTGGACGAGTTCGACAACAGATTCAACAAAATAATATCGATGAAGGAAAATGAGCAAATCCAGAAAGACATGGAATTTCTCGCGAAAAACTTTTCACATCTAGCAGAGGAGGACCGGGTCATTTTGGAGGCTCGTAAGGCACATATTCAAGCGAAATATATGTAGTTTTTATTTTCTAGTACTTTATTTTTTAACTTTGCATTTTTAGGACTTTGTAATGTTTTTCTTTTATTTTAATGAAATTATTTTTTTTTAATTTTTTAGTTACTAAAATTGGCATATAATTAAAAAAAATAAAATATATAAATAAGAAAATTAGGTAATGATGATGGTGGCTTTATACAATTATACCACACCCTGCAAGTTAAAGGAAGGGGCTTTAAAGCCCCCTGTGTGATGTGGACACGACGTGACGCTAAGGTGGCGTGATAAAGCCTCTAGGGGCTTGAAGGGGTATGGTCCCAAAAAGCCGCACGAACCTTCTTACAGGTCGCGCGCGAGATCATACTCCTTACTCAGCAAGAGGTTCAATCCCAGGCTCGCGCGGATTACTTCAACAAGAATTAATATCGCACAAGGTCTGGACAAGAAAAGAGCGTCAACTTATACTTAACATTCTGGATAAGAGCCTTCAACAACCCATACCCTGCGCGGGCTAGTTACGTGTTCAGCAAGGGTCGCGCAGCGCTATGGCATAGGGCCACTTCAGAAAGCATACAAGGTACAAGTGGCAGAAGAAAAGGGCCAATCCGCATCCTCCAGGCTCTGCTCAATCGTGCTCCACGATCGTCTGACGTGCAGAAGACAGAGAGTACTTAAGGACGCCTACGTGGCACCAATCAGGGGGCGGCGACACCTGTCCCACGATCTCCACTTACCTGCTGATGGCAGGGGGACAACAAGGCCGACAACAGTGACACGTGGCTCCACTCATGGTGCGCCAGCACTGGAGAACTTCTAGAAGCCATTAACGGTCGACACCAGTGAGACAAAGATCATATCCTCTAAGTTGTCGCCTTACGGCCCAAGGCCCATCAGCCCATCTCCTCTTACACCTCTCCGGCTATAAATAGGACCCTTCATTCACAGATTAAACCATTCTGTTCTCTTCACTCTCACTCTTTACCACACACTTATTTCCTCAAAGCAGATACTTATTCTCACGTCGGAGTCTGGTTAAAAGGGAAACCCCCATATTCCCCTCTTAACGAGCTAACGGTGTTCTGTTTTGCAGAATTAGCGGATTATTAAGGAGCTCAGAAAGATATAAGAAGATTAACCCTTATGGTAGAAACATTAACCAAACTAATAAACCCCAAAATTAGTTCTGTGTTTCTTCATTGGCGCCCACCGAGTTTACAATCACTTTCATCTTCTTTTTCTGAGTTTTCGTCGAGGTTTTTGCTGTTTTCTTGGTCATGGTTGGCCAAGGAATCATTCCCGATTTCGGTTTTGGCATGAACTCTAACGCAGGACCGGTGGAGGACATTCATAATGTCCAAATCGAACCTGCCGAAAAGGTAGGCGAAATCGAAATAACAAACACCGGGGGACCCCGCGCAAGCCTTACTCGCATCACTCAGACGGTAACCCGAGGAAACAATGGTGCTGGACCTTCAAATCCAGCTCCACCTCAGAACATTTCGGCGCTATTAGGGCTACCTGAAGGCGAAACTCCAGCCTCTTGGTATGCCAAGCAAATTGCTACCATAAATGCTGCGTATCAGTCTTTGAGCGCACAGCAAGCGGTCTTGCAAGCAGAACCATCTTTGATTACACCTCAGGGTCCGAGTCAGGGGGTGCGCCAGATACCCCCGCAGCAAAACCTCCAAGGAATAACTAACAGACCTCCCCCCATGAGAAGGCCAAGCGTGCATGACACGCGCGACACACGGGGAGAGACAGAAAGCTATTATGACTATCCGTCAAACGTTCAAAGAGTTCCAGTTCAGACCCGGCTTGGGCCGGGCAACTTGAATAATGAGTGGGATGAAACAGACCCAAACGATCCAACTTGGCAAGATGACGAAGGGTCCTCAGTCTTCAACTGCTTGCAGAAGAACCATGAATACTACAAGCCGATGCAGCACTTCGGATACAGCGAAGAAGCAGAGCGAGACTTCCGCCTCGCCTCTAGACCAGCCGAAGCTGCTGAACATTCGAAGTTCATTCCAAAGATCGCTCTAGCGCCGCTATCAAAGGAGAAATTGCCTCCAACAGTTGAAAAGTTTAATGGGCTGACTGATCCTGATGGTCACATTAGAGTATTCACAAGTGTTGGTTGCATGGGAGGATGGAACATGCCTATGTGGTGCCATCTGTTTATCCTAACTTTCACAGGAGCTGCTCGCGCTTGGTTCGACAGCCTTCCACCTGGAAAAATCACATCATGGGTCGATTTCAGAACCCAATTTGTCAACCATTTCAGTCAACAAAGACGTTACCAGCGCGACACAGCTGAGGTAACGGACATTTGGCACAGAGAGAACGAAGGTTTAGAAGATTTCATCACTCGCTTTAATAAGGAGTGTTTGGAAATCGGTGGTGTAAGCGAATAGCTCATGCGCGCTCACTTCAAGAAAGCCATTCGCTGCGATAGCCTCATCAGGACTATCACGGGAAAAGATGGAATGCCCAAGGAATGGGATAAGCTCATGGAAGCTACAAAAATAGTTGCGAAAACTGAAGAGTCATTGGCCGGTAAAAGAACTCTTACACTGAAGATAGATTTTCCAAAGGAAGCTAGCGCGATAACAACAGGCGCAACAAAGGCAAAAACCCTGGATGGAAAGCCAGCCATTCCAGCGGTTATGATGAATGACCTTGATACAGAGAGGATGCGCGAGACACAATTGATTGCATTGGTTATCGAAAGGCAGTCATGAACGAGAATCGAGAAAAGCACGGGACTCCGCTCATCAAGACACCAAAAGAGGTGCTCATGACGGAGAACCACGATTTCAAGGCTCCAAGGCCTATGACGAACAAGAAGGGGTAGGACCCCAACCTGTACTGTGACTTCCACAAAGACACAGGTCATCTGACAGAGGACTGTATCAGCTTAAGGTAAGAAATCGAGAAAGCGCTGAAAAGCGGAAAGCTAAGCCAGCTGGTAAAAAACGTGCGCATAGAGATGCGCCAGATTCAGCGCAACGATGATGGAATGGAGAAAAAGGTTAGACGCTTGGAAACGCACATGGTCAACGGACCAAGATTGTCACACCCTGGCTTTGCGGAAGCGTGGTTTATTTTGGTGTGACTTCTTAATACCATAGCTTAATCATAACAAAGCTATATGAAATTAAAACCATGCAAGATCATCCATTTAAGTTTTTAAAGCATAAGTAACATAACATTGTTTTACGGCGTTGACTTATGCAACGGAAACTACAACTTGATAACATCAAGACATTGTTCAGAGGACACAAACATTAACATGAAATAAACACAGTTTAAGAACTGTGACTCGTCCAGGAAAAAGTCACATCCCTTAAACTTGGATGACCTCGTAACTCATATGCAGCGGGAAAACGTAACATACCGCGCCAGATCTTTAATTCCCTGAAATACATGTAAGTTGGAAAAATCAACAATAATGTTGAGCGAGTTCATGTGTAAGTGAGTAATAAAACCTTTGTAAGTATAAAATCCTGGTATGTAGCAAATAAGGAAAAAGAGATCACCAATGGTTTGCAAGGCCATTGATATATGTGAAGTGCAAGTAGGAAGACTCAAACCTAGCGGATTTATGCGTTGGGTACAAAGTCACCCCGAGGTCCGTTATGCTGGGCCTGGGGCTGGGCTCGCTACACCCAGATAGATCTACCGCTACTGTCCCTCGGTCCTACAATGAGGATTAATGGCCTCAAGTTTCCGCCTACCCACTCACATGATCTAAGTAGTAACCCTCCTTACGCTAACCATACCATGTATAAAAGTATCCGTAAACATAGTAACATGTATTTCACCCCCGCAGTTTAGAAAACTGAAAACAGTTAAGAGAAAAGGGGGACATGAACTCACAGTGGTGCGTCTCTATCAAGAAAACTCCTGATCAATCTGCTGAATGACGACCTACACGTACTAATTTCTATTAGACGGACGGCTGTGCCTTAAGGTTTAAGTTTTTGAGAATTAGTTAGGCAACTATTCCGTAATTACACTTTGTAATTATTTGGTAAATAAATTCCTTCCCAAGGATGGGGGTTTTAATACATGTGCATTCGTAAAATTTCGAAATATATCATTAAGTCTCACTTAAAATATATTTTACTTCTAACTCCAAAATATAAATATTTTTCCCAAAAATATTATATTTTAATACATATAATTTTTCCCAAAAATAATACTCTCGTCAAAATACGCGTTTATTAGTATTTTTCCGAAAATGCATAAGTTACGTTTTAAAGATCGGGTGGTATTAATTATACCGGTGTAACTTATTATTCATTGTGAAGGCGTTCGTATTATTTTGGAATCGTTAACATTTGGTAATATTATCTTTACCCTAAAAATAATATTCGTATAGTTCACAAAATAATCATAAAAATCTACACAAGCGTTGTTATGAAATATATATATATATATATATATATATATATATATATATATATCAAATATATATTTATCCAGTTTTATTTTGTGAAAATCCCACCTCCGGCAGTTAGAAATTTTGTAAATAAAATCGTGGCGAAATTTATATTTTGAAAACAAGTTGGAAATATATTTATAACACTTGTGGTGAAAATATTTTTCAAGTGCTAGGTTTTTAGAGAAATTTCGCCAGAGTTTCCCATGTAACTAGAGGTGGCCACGCTTTCAAGCGTATCATTTTCTTTTAAAATTCAAACCAACAATGTTCCCAACATTATCAAACAACATTTCAACATTAAACTAGTCAAAATAGATATATATCGCAAAAATACATGAACTTGCGGTTTATCCAAAATATGTAGTAACTTTCCGTTATTCTTAGTGGATCTTTGTATAGATCAATTCGGTTTCTTGAAAATCTTGTTTTTAAAGAAGCTTCGTCTTTACAACTTCTTGTCAACGTTTACAAAAATAGTTCTTTTGTCGAAACTTTGTGTTACACAAGTGTTTACACACTTGTGTGTTTACAAAAATCACTCTTGTTCATGAAAGATCCGGTTTTAAAATATGTTTTCTTTTGACACTTGATTCTTTGAAAATACCGTTTGTAGATCCGTAGATCTACTAGTTTAGAACACTATTTCATAAGAAAATTTGATTTTACACAAGTTCATGTTTAATGTGTAGTAGAGTTTCATCATTTAACCCTTTTCATACTTAAACATACTCTATGTCATGATTCATGAACATGACTAATCCGGGTTAGATGATGATCCGAGCCACTACAAGGCACTAAATAATCACCACAAAACAAGTCTTACAAGTTTTACACAACATCATAGTTTTTATCCAACACATTCATCATTTTAGTAAACTTTTAGCATGTCTTCTTGTAAGTTCATGACTTTTAACCGACAAAGTTCGTTTTAACCACTTTAGAATAGATCAAGAGTGTGTTTAAAGTCACTTACTACTAGCTCGAGGCTAGGGAAGAAACTAGTCGAAAAACGCGTGGATAAAAGCAATGGGGTGAGGTCCTTCACAATCCGAATGCACCGAGCTTCCTTGTATGAGATCCTTAACCCTTGTGTGTACTTGGAATAGCTTGATCAAGACTCGAAATTGATGGATGGATGGGGGGTGCTCTCGGCCGAAAGTTCAAGGAGAGGGAGAGAGAGTGATGTTGTGTTAAGTGGTGAGTGAAGTGAATGGTGGTTTAAGCTTACTACTTATAGACAAATCCCTCCATAATTAACCAATGGATGTTATGTCCACTTGATATGGGACATGGATGATTTAAATAATCATCAAGGTACAAGGGGTGTCCCCCTAGGGGACGAGTTCGGTTGGGGGGGGGGGGGTCTCCGGTTAGTTTCCAACTAATAGTTAGGTTATAGTTAAGTTAAGTTGGAGGTTAAACCATTTACTAGTATGTTATGCGTTATAGCGGGTGTTAGGGTATTCGGGGACCCTAACTGGCTCAGAAAAAGAAAAACAGTGTTGATGGCATTATTTTTATGTTCTGGGTAAAGTCCGGTTGTTCGGTTGGATAGTGATCCGTTAAAGTGCTTAACAAAGCATTAAAGTGTCGTTATTACTATATTTAGTGACACAACTTATTCCCGACACTTTGGAAAGTGTCTAGTAACATTTTTTTCTCATGTTTTGACACTTTATTAGTTAGCTATATGCTGAATTTTTAATTAAAGTGCTGAATTTTGTACTTAAAGTACGTTTTAGGCACATCCGATCACTGTAACTTATACCTAGTGACGCAGTTCTACAACCCTTATATCCCTACACTCTCTACTAGTGTAGCAAACTATCTCTGGCTCATACAGGCCTTAGAGGCAGTGTCTGCCTGATGCTGGCTACATCAGCATGTTTGATGGGTTATCTGTTCATAGTGCTACTGTGCTTTTGGTGCATCAAGGTTGTCACTAGAGTTCAGTATGTAAATAATGGAGTGACAGCAAATAAAGTATGATGCAAGTATGTACATGTATCAGTATTCAGGTAGCAGTTTTATCCACAATTTCAAGCAAGCACAGTAATTAAGCAGTAATTAATTATTAATTAAGTTGTACGGATACCTGATTTAGTGAGGGTTGTCACAAAGATATAGCGCAAGAGATAAAGGCAAGAGACCATTCGAACCGGCATGGCAAGAGCAACAAGTCATCTTCCCGGTAGTACGCGGGGGTCCACGCGCCCCGTCGTCATTACCGGTATTATTGGTCATTACGAAACAGAATACGTATTCATTGATCCGGGAAGTACAACGGATATCATCTATGAGCAATGCTTTAATCAGTTTGATGATGAAGATAAAGCGAGACTTGAGCCAGTCGACTACTCTCTGTCAGGATTCTGCAACGAAATGGTCTTCCCACTAGGCCAAATCAGCTTCCCCGTCACGCTGTCTGACGGGAAGCATTCAAGAACCCCAACTGTCAACTTCATGGTGATGCCTGTCAAATCAAGGCATGATGTTTTGATTAGGAGAGAAACCCAAGGAAAGCTGAACATGGTAACCTCCACACCCCACTCAGCCATCGGGTTTCCAACTGAAATGGGTGTGGCGATTATATATGCAAAAAAAGAAGTAATGTCAGCAGAGGATGCACGCCCAATCAAAGCGGTGAAAGTTTCAACAACTGAACATGAAAAGTGGGTTTTAAACCGCAAATACCCAGAGCAAACGGTGACGATAGGCCACGCAATCTCACCAAACATCAGAACGCACCTCAAACAACTTTTGTTCAGGAATATGGACATTTTCGCCTGGACTCCGGCAGACATGACCGGTGTCCCGCGCGACGTTACCGAGCATTGTCTGAACACTTATCCCTCCGTTGAACCAAAAGTGCAAAGAAGGCGCAGCTTAGGGGCGGATAAGACTAAAGCAGTGAATGAGCAAGTGTACGAGCTATTAAAAGCAGGAATCTTGAGAGAGGTGCGCTATCAGAGCTGGGTCGCGAACCCTGTCATGGTCGAGAAGTCAAATGGAGGATGGCGAATGTGTGTAGATTACACCGATCTCAGCAAGGCATGCCCCAAAGATTGTTATTCGTTGTCAGAGATCGACAAAAAGATAGACTCTCTCACACCATACAGATGGAAATGTTTTCTGCACTATTATAAAGGTTATCACCAAGTCCAAATGAAGCTGGAGGACGAAGACAAGACAGCTTTTCGAACCAACCTCGGAATCTTCTGTTACACAAAGATGTCGTTCGGTCTCAAAAACGCTGGCGCAACATACCAGCGTCTGATGGATAAAATCTTTGCTGAAGATATTGGGAAACACATCGAGGTTTACATTAATGATCTCGTAATCAAAAGTCCTGAGGAAGACCAGATGTTAAAGGATATAGAGAAGACTTTCCACTCTTTGCGAAGCGTGAATATGAAATTAAATCCGACCAAATGTTCCTTTGGTATGGAAGAAGGAAAATTTTTGGGCTTCGTACTCACAAATGGCGGCTTTAAAGTTAATCCAGAGAAAGTCCAAGCCATAGAGCGGATGCCGTCACCTCGAACAATCAAGGAAATGCAACGATTGGCCGGCCGCCTAGCCACGCTTAATCAATTTCTATCAAACCACGCTGCAAAGTCATACCCTTTTATCAGCACTCTACGCAACTGCGTGAAGAAACAAGAATTCAAGTGGACGCCGGAAGCAGAAGCGGCCTTCCAGCAAATGAAAGAGTGTTTGATTAAGCTTCCTACCCTGACCGCGCCATTTGAAAAAGAGCCACTCATTCTGTACTTGTCTTCTTCGACAAGGCAGTTGGGTCGATATTGTTGGTTGAGAGAGATGGAGTTCAGACTCCAATTTACTATGTCAGTAGGGTGCTTACAGATCCAGAAATGAGATATTCAACAATGGAGAAGTTAGTGCTCGCGCTGCTACACGCCTCTAGGAGGCTGCGCAGATACTTTACAGGGTATGTAATCACGGTACTCACTAACTTCCACATCAGCACAATTTTACAAAAGCCAGAAACATCAGGCCGCGTAGCAAAATGGGCAATCGAGCTTGGGGGCCACAATATTCTCTACAGGCCGCGCCCAGCCGTCAAGGGTCAAGTCCTAGCGAACTTCATAACAGAAGTCCCAAAGGATAAAATCAAAGATTGTGAAGTGGTGGATACTCCCATTAAGGATACATCAGACGGATTGTGGTTGCTATACACTGATGGGGCCTCAAACGAAGATGGCGCAGGAGCTGGGTTGCGCCTTGTTAGCCCCGAGAAACATGAATTTACATATGCCATAAGGTTGGATTTCAAGAATACCAACAATGAGGCGGAAAATGAAGCATTCTTGGCAGGCCTGCGCCTCACCATCAAGATGGGAGCCCAAAACTTACAAGCTCATGTTGACTCATTGCTAATATCAAGTCAAATCAATGGGTTGTAAGATGCCAAAGGTGAAGTTATGGCTTTGTACTTGGATCAGGCGAAAGAATTGCTTCAGCAATTCAAGTCATACAAAGTAGTTCACATCAATCGCTCAGAGAACAAACCAGCAGACGCCCTGAGCAAGCTCGCTTCAACATCTTTTCAACATCTTGCCAAGGATGTAAGACTTGAAGTACTCAAAAATCCATCGGTTTTGCTGTGTCATGTGAATGTGATCGAGATAGGGCAACCATCTTGGATGACCCCTATCATCCAATACTTGCAAGAAGGAATACTCCCTGAAAACAAAGCGGAAGCTAGAAAGATATAGAACAAGGCTTTGTTCTATGAGATTAATGGTGGAATCTTGTATCGAAGATCCTTTTTGGGGCCACTTTTGTGCTGTGTGGACCCCTAAGATACAAGTTACTTAATCAGGGAGATTCATGAAGGAATCTGCGACATCCATGCAGGCCCACGCATGGTTGTCGCGAAGATAATGAACGCTGGATATTACTAGCCAGGGATGCACGTTGACGCCCTAAAGGAGTTGCGCAAATGCGACTCCTGTCAAAGGCACGCCCCGTAAACCCTGCGCCCGAAAAATGATCTCATCCCCGTATCCACTGCTTGGCCTTTCCAGTAGTGGGGGATTGACATGGTGGGACCCTTCCCGGAAGCTCCTGGAGCTGTGAAGTTCATAATTGTTGCCATGGATTGCTTCACAAAATGGGTGGAGGCCAAAGCACTCGCCTCAATTACTGCAATGATGGTGCACAAGTTCATTTGGGAGCACATCATTTGCAGGTTTGGTCTCCCACTCAAAATCGTAACAAACAACGGCAACAATTTTGCTTCCGAAGATCTCCAAAAATGGATGAAGGAAATGAATATTGAGCACACTTTCTCCTTCGTTGCGCACCCTCAAGGAAACGGTCAGGTAGAAAGTGTCAACAAGAGTATCATTGAAGGGATAAAAGCCCGTCTGGGCACAAAGAGAAGAGGCTGGGTAGATGAGCTCTCGAGCATTCTTTGGGCTCATCGAACCATGCCGAAGACAAGCACTGGTGAAACTCCCTTTAGCCTAGTCTGTGGCTCAGAGGCGGTTATCCCAGCTGAAATTGACCTGCCCTCATCACGCTTGACAGCAGTCAACACAATCGATAATGAGGCAGAGCGTCGTTTTGACTTGGACTTACTCGAAGAAAGGCGCGAAATAGCGCGAATCAAAGAAGCCTAGTACAAGACACAGCTGGAGAGGTACTACAATGCAAGAGTGCGCATTTGTACCTTTACTCCAGGAGAGTATGTCTTCAGCGACAATGAAGCTTCGAATGCTGAACGCCCCGGAAAGATAGCACCCAAGTGGGAAGGCCCATACTTGGTACACGAGGTGCTAGGAAAGGGGACATACAAGTTGCGCACTCTGGATGGATACATCGTCCCGCGCACGTGGAACGCGCAACAACTGCGCAAGTGTTATATGTAACTACTCTCGGCCTTGCGCCTTTATCCGCTAATGTTGGCCACATGCCTTTCTTAATTTCCTATGTTGGCTAAACGCCCTTTACTTTACTTACATGCGATGTATGGCCTAAGCGCCAGTTTCTTAATTAGTGAAAGCATATGCCTTATGTTTTCTTTTATCATGATAACTTCTATGTTACAAATGCATGTTAAACTTTTGATTAGCATGAAAACACTTCAGTAAATTACGAGCTCTTGAGTTATGCCTCCAAGGTCTTCCGTGAACATAGAGCTAAACCCGGCAGTTACACTCGCACAAGAGCCATACTTACATTTATTCGCGCTAACTTAACCAAAGTTTCTAACAACAGTGCAATAATTGTAACAGGACAAAGGGAAAGCAATCATAAATGCCATGTTCAACAAGCGCAATCGCGCAATGGTTACATAATAAGATGACAAAACATCAGCAGTTTGAATCAAAATAAGCGCGACCACGCAATGGGTTACATTTAACATCTAAAAATAAAATTACAAGGCACAAAGCCTGTCAACGCTACCTACCCATCGCCATCACCATCGCCATCACCATCACCATCACCATCATTCCCTGCTGGCTCTTCATCATACAACTCCACGGTCTCTGAAGGGTCAAGAATCTGCTTCAACCGTTGGCACCAGTCGTCATGCTCCAGTGCCTTTGCGACCAAATCCATCACAGGCAGTGATATATGGTCATAAGCCTTTTCAGCGCGGGCTAATGCAACATCAGCCTGATCAGTCACTGAGCAATGACTAACATCGAACTCTTGTCCTATTGCTTCTTCAACATGTTGCGCACACTTTAGATAACCTCCACGGTGACCAATCGCGCGTGAGGCATCTATGAGAGCAGCAACAGCTCCATCCAGTTCTCCAGCATTTAAGATAGAGTTGGCCATCTACAGAAAAGGCAATGAATAAGAGATAGGCTTTAACAAAGAAAAGCTTAAGTTAAGAAGAAAACCATACTAGAACTACTCCCCTACCACGCATCCACTCAGCCTCGGCAACCAACGTGTCAATGATGCCTTGGGCCTCAGAGTAATTGTTCTGCGCTATGTTAAGGGCGGATGTACTCATGTCTCGCGCCTCCTCAGCCTTTTGCTTGGCCTCCTCAGCAGAAGCAGCTTTCCCCTTCTTAGCCTCAAGATCGATTTCTAAGGACTCACTTTTTGTCGATTTGCTCTTGCAAACGACGTTTCAATTCAGCAATCTCAACGTCCTTGGCCACCAGGTCTTTATCCTTATTGGATACCTGCGCTTTCAACTCAGCCTGCAGAGAGAGACAAACTTAGATAATTTTCACAAGCAAAAGGCATAAAGGTAAGAAGGGTTAACACTATTCAGACCTCAACGAGTTCCTTATCGGTTCGCTCATCTTCAACCTTCCTTTTCAACTCAGCAACTTGACCCTCAAGTTCAGTAATCTTGGCTCGGGTTGCATACATACGTTGATTTTTTTCTCACAAATTTTCTTCCAGTCAGCACGCTCCTTCGCCAGAAGATCTTCAGCAGCACGAAGCTTGCCCCTAAGGCCCTCGCGACCCCATTCCTCCGATTTCTTATCGGACTCGAACTTAGCCTTTTCCTCAGCAAAGGCAACAATAGCCTTCTCGAACTCCTTAGCTTGCCTCACAAGGAGCTCACGATACTTCTCCCAATCAGCCCGCTCCTTAACCATCGTGCGCCACTCACGTACGATTTGGTGATTGGCGGCGCGAGTATTGGCCTCCCCAACCACATAAGCTTGGTATAGCCCATCGTGAGTGCGCGCCCTTTGACGGTTGACCTCACCAAGAGGAAAGGAGTTCATGAACCAATCACGACATGCACTAAACTCCATGAAAGTATCCTTCTGCTTTAGACCACAGGGAGCTTGGTGGGGAGCGTTACCGCGCGCCTCCTCGATATAAGTCTTATAATAAAGATCACCCACAGTATCTTTAGGGCCGATGGGAGATTGTGGTACAAACCCTCCAGCACCACCAGAACCCGCGCCTCCTGTAGCAGCAAATTTTTCCTTATGAATCGAAGAGCCTGGTTCCCCAGTAGTAGAAGTTACTTTAGCAGTATGAAGTGGGGCATCAGGCTGCGCAGGCTTCGTCGGCTTCTCAACCTGAGATTCCTTTCTTTTCTCATGAGAGGGCTGATCAAGCCCCGTGACATGGACGACCTCCGGACCCTACGCTTTTTCATGTGAAGTTGTAGCAGCGGCCCCGGTCTCCTTGCGTTCACTACCAACAGGCTTTTCCGAAGCCTTCTTTTTCTCTCTCTCCTTCTCCTTCTCAGCAGCTTTCTCTTTCTCTCTCTCCTTCTCCTTCTTAGCAGCTTTCTCAACAGCCTTCTTCTTCTCCTTCTCAGACTCTACGCCAGCAGCCTTCATAGGCTTAATTATAATTTTGCGCAGGCTTCGTCGGCTTCTCAACCTGAGATTCCTTTCTTTTTGGCCTGTGCAGAAACAAAGTGTCAAAAAGAGGTAACAACAAAGGAAGCAAGGAAATCAAAGAAACTAACCGGGAGAAAATTTATAAAGAGAGCGAAGGTTGCTCTGTTTTCCAATAAAAGGGACTCCACCAGGCTTCTGCGCAACAGAAGCACCTACTGTGGTCTCTTCCCTATTCCTCTTCCTGCTTACCAACTTTGCAGCAGGTTTTACTTCTTCTTCCTCCTCCTCTTCATCAAGCGCGATGGAAGACGGAGTGGCTCCAGCATCAGGATTTCGAGAACCAGCGTTCCCTGAGCTCCTTGAACCAGTGGCTCCGGTCTTCTTCAAGTGAGTCACTGATAATAACGTAATCCTCCAAGTTACTCTGACGGAAGCGTAGAGTACCTTTATCAGCAGCACCGGTAGTCGCACGGCTACTCCCTCCTTTCTTGCTGGTCACCTCAGCATCGATAGTTATGATCATCTTCTTCTTGGCTTTTTCTTCTTCTCCTCTGGGTCAATCCCGAGGTCGCGCAACACACCTGCAAAGATGTTAGACCAGGAACTTATCTCCCCATTTGAAGATCCCACAGACTCCTCGCTGGAAAGATAGACAATCTCTTTCCCAGTAGAAGTCATAGCGCCCAAAGGCCGGGGGTTAGGTATATGCGCACCTTCGGTTGCAGTTGCTGTAACACCCCGTGTTACCGAATGTCAAAGTCAAAGTCAAAGTCAAGTTTGACTCCTTTGATTGTAATTAGTCTATCCTATGTTTTATTATTTGTATTCTGTGGAGTAAGTGTTATTAATCAAAAGTAATCGAATGTTTAATCGACGCGGAACGCTTTACGACTGTGAATAGTAGGAAGTAACAATGCGATAAAGTTAATCAATCAATAATCATGCTAATCGAATCACCAATCGAACTCGATACTCGAATTATGCGAATTTGGTGTTATATTACGTGTGTGTGTGCCTTACGTGTTACCTGTGCATGATTACTTTATGCTTGTATGTAGATATAGTGGTTGGGACTAAAATCGAATTATGTTATGTGTGGAATGCTGTCTACCTGCCTTAACGACGTAGTACTATAGTTTGGACTCAGCACCCGTTCACACGGGGGTTGTTAAGGACAATTACTTGCATGGATTACGGTGGTAATCATGTATTGCGAACTGTCTCGGACAGTCAACCCGCAGTCATTGGTATCGATAGATCCATGTCGATAATTAACATGCATCGTTTTCCTCTGTGTACGTGCTGGTTATGCGTAAACTACTTCGAACTCTATATGCTATTATCAAACTTGTATGCTCACCTTTGCATTTTATGTATTGACATTATTTTAACGTATTTGGCAGGCAATTAGGATGCTTATCTGCTAGGAAGGCGAGCTTAGAATAAGCGTCTAGAGCATAGTTGTCTGTAGATCTTGCAGATCGAGTCTCTAGAAGCATTTAAACAATATTTATATTTAAATCTGAGTTGTCAGAACATAATATTTGACTAGTTATTATCTGTAATAATTTGTTTTATTACTTAGGATACGGTATGGGACGTATTAATTAAACTAAATAGTAATGATAATTGTTGTGGAAACTTCTGGACAATCTGTTTCGCTCGGTGCCATGCCCCGATGATTCCGCCATCGGTTGGGGTGTGACAGATTGGTATCAGAGTCATAACTATAGGGAATTAGGCTAGACACGACCTAGTCCGGGTTGCTGTCTTAGAGACCTAGACTATAGTTAGGAACCAACCGACCAAGCTTATACGCTATATCCTGTTACTCTTCGCTATCACTGCACTCGAATTTTCAAATAGAATCGAGCGATTTAGTTGGGATTAGGTGTGAAAACCGCAAACCCTCGACTAAATTGTTTGATCAATGCTGATTTCTCAAAAACCAACAAGGAGAATTATACCAAATCAGGAGTGAAATCCATATTTTGATGAATAATCTCCTCAAATTTTACTAAAGCAAGGAAGAAGTTGCTTAGCTAGGGGTGAAACCCTAACCTTGACAACTTGTTCCGGATTTTTTATTTATCTCACCAAAGCCTCGACGGACTCCAACGACCTGAACTCACAAGTATGACCTAGGGAATGCGTGTTGAATGCCCAAGAATCGAGGCAGTAACGCAAACCCGAAAGTCAAAATGTGACGACAAGTCTATTGTGAATAGTCGAATCGCTTTGGGTAGTCGACGTCTAATAGCCGCAGACAATCTATCCCTCGATTTTATGTGTTTCGATTCTGAGCCCGCAATTGCCCACTCTGATCATTCGTCGATTTTGTATGTTTTATATGTACTTACCTATTTTGTGTTTGAATTTTTGGAGAATTATTCGATTTTTGCTATCACTTCGATCGACACACACGACTCGCATTGCTATTCTATCTCAATACGCTAACAAGTCGCTGCAAATCTAGACGACATTATGCTACGATGTACGCTTATACTATACTTGACATGCCATACGATACGCTATACTAATCAATATGCTATACGCTACCGCTATATTCGAATAACTCGCAAACTTGGAGGTAGTCAGGGTACTCTAGGTGCTACTGTGTGCGGATAGGAGAATTACGTGAGATTAACTACATCCGTGATTAAATGCCTATGTGCTTATGTGCTTCTGTGATTCTGTGCCCTATGTGCTTATGTGCTTCTGTGACTATGTGATTTTGTGCCTATGTGTTTATGTGATTCATGCCTTATCGTGTTCCTGAGCTTTAGTAAGTAGTAGACGTGTGAGGTGAGATTCGATTTGTTGTGTCTGAGACCCACGACAATGTCTGTTGCAGACCATGTCTTCATCTGGACACCGAACCCCTCTTACTCACCAAGAAAAGAGAGACAAGCGTCTCACTGTTATCATCGCCAAGCAAGTGGCAAAAGCTGTAAGCGAGGTGTACGAAAACGTCAGCAAATCGTCTGAGGAGTCGCGAACCGATGCTCCTAAAGATGCTAACAAGACCGTTTTCAGCTTCAAACAGTTTAAGGCATGCGGACCAAAAGAGTTTACCGGAGAAGATGGCCCTACCGCCATGTTTCAATGGTTTGATTCGGTTGAAGTCACTCTGCGCCAAAGTGGCTGTCCTGAAAATCTCCGTACCCTAAATGCGACTGGCGTCTTCCAGTCCCGAGCTCTAGACTGGTGGACGGCCGAACGAAACAGACGCGGGAATGATGCAGCTTATGAGCTGACTTGGGAAGAGCTGAAGGCCATTATGATGGACGAATTCTGCCCTCCCCATGAACGCCAAAAGCTGGAGGACGAGTTTTGGAACATCAAGCAGAAGGACGGAGACAACGCTGCTCTAACTGCTCGCTTCAGGCAGCTTAGCATTATCTGTCCCGATCAAGTCAAGACGCCAGACATGGCCATCAAGAAGTATTTTCGAGCTCTACCTGATTGTGTTGCCGACTTTGTTCACGCCGCTAAGACATCATCAATCAAGGAGACTTACTTGCTTGCTGCCGAGATCAATGACAAGCGGGTAAAGTCTAGTTTCTGGGATAAGCCATCCAAGTCTTTGCATCAAGCTACTACTGCAGCAACCGCCGACTCCACTGCTCAACCATCCAAGTCATCACGCCGAAAGAAGAAGCACAACAACAGCAGCTCCAGCAACAAGAACTGTGCTGTCACAACAACTGCTGCCCCACTGCAAGCCGTACAGGCTCAGCAGCAGTCTCATCACCGACCAGCTCCAGTGACCAATGCACCGCCAGCAAATCGTGCTTACATAGGTCCCTACCCGCTCTGCCCGACATGCTCATATCATCATCCGGTGGGAATCGCCTGTCATTTCTGCGCTCACTGCAATCTCTACGGTCATTTCACTGCAAACTGTCGCTATGGTCCCCGAAACACCACAGCTCCTGCCGCCGCTCATCAAGCTCTACTCCCAGCCCCTCAAGGCTAACCCGCAGCTCAAGCACCCACGGTCAATGCTCGAGTTTGCTTTGCATGTGGTGATCCTAACCATTTTGCAAACATGTGCCCGAACAGGGTGGTGAAACAAGAGCCCCAACAGCAGCAGCAGCAGCCTCAGCAGCAGCAGCAAGCAGCCCGTGCTAGAACCTTCAACATCAATGCTCGTCAAGCCCAGGCTTACAACAACGTGGTTAATGGTACTTTCCTTGTGAATGGTATTTACGCATCGTGCTTGTTTGATACTGGAGCCGATAACTGCTTTGTGTCGTTTGAATTCGAGAAGCTCCTTAGTCGTAAGCGCTCTTATTTCCCCTCATCATTCGAAGTCAAAGTCGCTACTAGAAGAACTGTCGCCGTTAACTCTGTTCTCCGTGATTGTACTCTCAAACTCAACAGTCACATCTTCCCAATCGACCTTATTCCTATGCAACTTGGAAGCTTCGACATCATAGTAGGCATGGACTTTCTTCGCGAAAACCATGCTGAAGTTGTGTGTTTTGATAAAATGATTCGATTCTCGCTCGCGAATGGTGATTTATTATGTGTGTACGGTGAAACAGCTTCGAAAGGTCTCAAACTCATGTCATGCATCCAAGCTAGCAAGTATCTCCGCAAGGAATACAGAGCCTTCTTGTCCAACATTGTAGTAGCGGAGAAGGAAAAGAAAAAGAAGGCCGAAGTCAAAGACATTCTAGTGGTCCGTGAATTTCCTCAGGTATTCCCTGATGATCTTCCTGGACTACCGCCAAGTCGTGATATAGACTTTCGTATCGACCTCATTCCTGGAGCTAATCCCGTAGCCAAAGCGCCCTATCGACTTGCTCCATCCAAAATGCGGGAACTTTCGAACCAACCTCAGGAATTCCTCGAAAAAGGCTTTATTCGCCCGAGCACCTATCCTTGGGGCGCACTAGTCCTTCTCGTTAAAAAGAAGGATGGGTCGTTCAGGATGTGCATCGATTATCGGGAATTGAATAAGATAACCATCAAGAACCGTTATCCTCTACCTCGAATCGATGACTTGTTTGATCAGTTGCAAGGTGCTAAGTGTTTCTCGAAGATCGATCTACATTCAGGTTATCATCAATTGCGCATTCAAGAGGAAGACATCCCCAAAACCACTTTTCGTACTCGATATGGCCACTATGAATTCGTTGTTATGCCTTTTGGTCTAACCAACGCACCCGTGGTTTTCTTGGATCTGACGAATCGCGTGTGTAAGCCATTTCTAGACCGTTTCGTCATCGTGTTCATCGACGATGTCTTGATATATTCCAAATCGAAAGCCGAACACGCGCAACATCTACGTTTGGTTCTCAAACTACTCCAGGGGAACCAAATCTATGCCAAGTTCTCCAAGTGCGAATTCTGGCTAGAGGAGGTTCAATTTCTGGGTCACATCGTTAATAGTCAAGGTATTCATGTCGATCCCGCGAAGATTGAAGCAGTTAAGAGCTGGATTACGCCTAAGAACCTGTCTAAAGTTCGTTTTTTTCTCGGACTAGCGGGCTATTATCGACGATTTATAGAAGGATTCTCTAAAATCGCTATGCCGCTTACCGTCCTTACTCATAAAGACAAGCCTTTTGTTTGGGCAACCGAACAAGAGTCTGCTTTCCAAGCCCTCAAGCATATGCTTTGCAATGCTCCTATTCTCACGTTGCCCGACTGAAACAACGATTTCATTGTCTATTGTGATGCTTCCAACCTTGGTCTTGGCTGTGTTCTCATGCAACGGGACAAGGTTATAGCTTACGCATCTCGTCAGCTCAAAATCCACGAGAAGAACTATACAACCCATGATCTCGAGCTAGGCGCAGTTGTTTTTGCATTGAAGATTTGGTGACACAACCTGTATGGTACCAAGTGTACAATCTTCACCGATCACAGGAGTTTACAACACATCTTTAATCAGAAGGAACTTAACATGCATCAACGCCGATGGGTAGAACTTCTTAACGATTACGGCTGCGAGATTCGTTATCACCCAGGCAAGGCAAATGTTGTTGCCGACACGCTCAGCAGACGGAGTTATTTGCTTAGTATTCGCAATACCTAAGCCCAGCATGATCTCGAAACCCTCATCCGCGAAGCCCAACATGCTTGTTTTAATGAACGCCCTTTGAAGAAAGAGAGGATCTATCACGATGGAGCTCAGCTTGTAAGCAAAGCAAATGGGATTTTCTAATATCTGGACCGAATTTGGAACCCTAAGCGGACCAATTTGCAAAAGATTATAATGGACGAAGCCCACAAATCCCGGTATTCTATTCATCCCGGTGCCGATAAAATGTACCAGGATCTTCGCTACAAGTACTGGTGGCCAGGCATGAAACGGGATATCGCTCTTTATGTTCGAAGTTGCCTAACTTGTGCTAGAGTTAAGGCTGAACATCAACGACCTTCTGGCTTACTCGAACAACCTCCAATCCCCATATGGAAGTGGGAGAGTATAGCTATGGATTTCATAACCAAACTTCCGCCCATGCCATCAGGTCACGACAACATTTGGGTTATAGTTGATCGTCTAACCAAATCAGCCCACTTCTTACCAATACGGGAAGACTACAAGGTAGAACGACTAGCCCGAATCTACACCGACGAGATCATTTGTAATCATGGTACGCCTTGTGACATCATTTCGGACCGTGATGCTCGGTTCACTTCGGGATTGTGGGAAACGTTTCAAGCAGCTCTTGGTACAATGCTTAACCTGAGTACCACATTCCATCCTCAAACCGACGGACAGACTGAAAGGACGATCCATACTCTTGAAGACATGCTCCGTGCGTGTGTCATAGACTTCGGTGGTAGTTGGAATAAATTCCTACCGTTAGTCTAATTCTTGAACAACAACAGCTATCATGCCAGCATACAAATGGCACCATTCGAGGCCTTATATGGAAGGAGATGTCGATCGCCGATTGTGTGGCACGAGAGCGGTCATTCGCAACTAACCGGTCCTGAGTTACTACAAGAGACGACTGACAAAATCCTACAGATTCGAGACAACTTGTCGAAGGCCAGGGATAGACAGAAAAGTTACGCCGATAGAAGACGCAAGCCCCTTGAATTTGACGTTGGCGACTACGTACTCCTAAAGGTATCACCTTGGAAGGGTGTGGTCAGATTCGGCAAGAAAGGGAAACTAGCGCCTCGATATGTTGGACCTTTTAAGATTCTGGAAAGGATCGGCAAAGTCGCCTACAGACTCGAACTACCGGAGGAACTTAGTAACGTCCACCCGATTTTCCATGTGTCAAACCTCCGAAAATGCCTAGCTGATCATGATCTGATTGTACCTCTCGACGACCTTCAAGTCAACGAAACGCTACACTTCGTGGAAAAGCCTGTCGAAATCATGGATCACCAAAGCAAGCAACTCAGACGCTCGCGCATCCCTATTGTGAAAGTCCGATGGGAAGGCAAACGAGGCGTGGAGTTTACTTGGGAACTCGAAAGCGACATGAAGGCTAAGTACCCGCAGTTGTTTAAATGAAGATCTGAAGCGAGAAATTGGTAAGATCATTCACGGTGCTGTGTAGCTTTCAGCCTAATTTCGGGACGAAATTCCCTAAACAAGGGGAGGCTGTAACACCCCGTGTTACCGAATGTCAAAGTCAAAGTCAAAGTCAAGTTTGACTCCTTTGACTGTAATTAGTCTATCCTATGTTTTATTATTTGTATTATATGGAGTAAGTGTTATTAATCAAAAGTAATCGAATGTTTAATCGACGCGAAACGCTTTACAACTGTGAATAGTAGGAAGTAACAATGCGATAAAGTTAATCAATCAATAATCAAGCTAATCGAATCCCCAATTGAACTCGATACTCGAATTATGCGAATTTGGTGTTATATTACGTGTGTGTGCCTTACGTGTTACGTGTGCATGCTTACTTTATGTTATGTGTGGTGATCAATCGAATCGAAACTCGAAACTCAATCGAACTCAATCGAAATCGAATATGATGAACGGTAGCGAAAGGATAGTGTAAAATATAGATGCTTGTATGTAGATATGGTGGTTGGGACTAAAAGTAATTTGAATAGGAAACTCTATCGTACTCGTATCGTCTTCAATCGAAATCGAAATATCAGAAATCGTCGCACTGAACGCTCAAAGCAGGCTGTGGATCGATTAGGCTCCTAGCAGATCGAACAGCCCAGCCGATCGGACAGACTGTCCGATCGAGCAGGCTGTCCGATCGGGGTGCCTGGCCGATCGGCCAACTCTTTCCCCTTTTGGAAGCCTATAAATAGGCCTGGCATTGTCATTCTTTTCACTTTTGGAAACCCGCTGACCGACCAGCTCGTGTTCTTCACTATTTCTCAGATTTCTCTCAATCCCGGTAAGATTTCATCCTAAATATTGTACGTTTTTTATCTATGCACACTTCTACACCTTTCTATCCTTTAAATCTTGATTTCTAACCGTGAAATCATCAAGATCTAAGTGTTCTAGGATGATGTCATCATGGTGTTCTTCAAGAACTTCATGTTTTGGCCTCAATCCACCAAGAATCACCTGGATCTAGCCGATTTCCACATAAACAAACTAAGATCTATCACAGATCTGAACATTTACATGGTGTGAAGGATTGATAGAAGGATTTCCAACTTTCTTTCAACTCTTTTACACTCAATGCCTTCAAACCGGCAGAAACGGAGCTTGAGACAACTCACTAATCATTCTAATGGTTGTGTGGTTCAAGATTCGGATTCTATCTACGAGGTTCACCGATTTCGGGTTAAACGATAAACCACCGTTCTGAAACGTTCACCGGCCGGACTTGGGTGATTCCTGTTCGAGCAGGGGAAACAAGTAAGAACGAAGGTGCCATGGTTCAGCTCGTTGTCAAAGTACCTCGATATAACGTCAAACAATCAGAACAGCCAAGTGTTAGACGAACAGGCCGACCAGGTCAGAATGCTGACCGATCGAACAGGCTGTTCGAACGAACAGCCCAACCGATCGGACATGTCAGCCGATCGACCAGGCCAGCCGATCGGTTAGCACATGGCCCCACACTTTTACAATTTCATGAAGTCTAGTATTGAACGAAGTGCTGTTCGATCGAACTACGAGTTAGGTTGAATTACTCTTCGGATCATGAGATACTATGCTTCAACACTTAATCGATTTAAAACTCGTTCGATGTATTGGAGTGCCACCCGATCGAACAAGCTGTTCGATCAGGTGACATCCTGCTGAGGACTCACTACTGAAGTGTCTAACCGATCGGTTAGGCCGGTCGATCGAACAGACCGTTCGATCGATTGACCTGAATGGTAAGAACACTTCAGTGTTCTCAAATACTACAACGAAAACCTCAAAAGGACAAGCCATCATACACAAACACATCCTACTTAAAGGAAGAAACAATCCACTTGAACAGTCCAACCGATCGAGCCTACCGGCCGATCGAACAGGTTGTCCGAACGGATTGTCCAACCGAACGAACAACCCGTTCGATTGAAACCTACAGTTTGATCGACCAGGCTATTCGACCCATCATCACTTGTTTCCATTTAGCGTGTTACTCATCGTTATGCTATTGAAGTATTCAGGCTAACCCTACTCTTAAGTGCTCCCTTCAATCCGTCAATCAATCGCTGTGAGTATACTCGAACCCTTTTTGCTTTAGCACTTTTGGGTGTTACATACGTTACCTATCAAAAATCACAATCGAACACACTACTCAATTATTTAAACGCTAACCGTTCTGCGTGTATTACGTGACTAAATGAATGCTTGTTGTTATGTTTACACGTGGAATGTTGTCTACCTGCCTTAACGACGTAGTACTATAGTTTGGACTCAGCACCCGTTCACACGGGGGTTGTTAAGGACAATTACTTGCATGGATTACGGTGGTAATCATGTATTGCGAACTATCTCGGGCAGTCAACCCGCAGTCATTGGTATCAATAGATCAACGTCGATAATTAACATGCATTGTTTTCCTCTGTGTACGTGCTGGTTATGCGTAAACTACTTCGAACTCTATATGCTATTATCAAACTTGTATGCTCACCTTTACATTTTATGTATTGACATTATTTTAACGTATGTGGCAGGCAATTAGGATGCTTATCTGCTAGGAAGGCAAGCTTAGAATAAGCGTCTAGAGCTTAGTTGTCTGTAAATCTTGCAGATCGAGTCTCTAGAAGCATTTAAACAATATTTATATTTAGATCTGAGTTGTCGGAACAAAATATTTGACTAGTTGTTATCTGTAATAATTTGTTTTATTACTTGGGATACGGTATGGGACGTATTAATTAAACTAAATAGTAATGATAATTGTTGTGGAAACTTCTGGACAATCTGTTTCGCTCAGTGCCATGCCCCGATGATTCTGCCATCGGTTGGGGTGTGACAGTTGGTGGATCGGCAAAAGCTCCAGCAACAAGGTACATGAAGTGACCTTTAATCTCTTCATACCAATACTGCTCCCCTACTTCCAGCGAACGCACCCCCATGGACCCACCAAAGGTGGGGAATGCAGCTTGCCAAAGATGCGCTTCTACAATTGAAGTCGTCAAGTTAAGCGCAGAAAAATCACAAAAAAAGAAGAAGTAATAAAAGAAGTAACTAACCTCTATCTTCAAACTTCAAGACCGGAACTTCGTTGCTCTCCGCTGGCAACTGATCACTCATCCGCGCCGCCGCCAGAATGTTTTCACCGAAAACCCGGTTAGGTGTAGGATTGAGTTTCAAATACCAACCTTCCTTCTTGGGAATCGCCAGTTCCTTTTTCTCAATCACATCGGGCGCACGGAAGGTCATTGCAATCGGCATCACCTCCTCGCGAATAAAGAAAAACTTCTGTTTCTAGTCATGGAAACTCTTGGGAGGATTCAACAAGATCTTCTTAGCAGCTCCTCGATTACTGAAGGAGTAAAACCCCATGTTTCTGATAAGCTGATAGAACACCTGGAATTTCTCCACCGTGGGTTCTATATCATGGGCCCGTGTAACACCCCGAAAATGGGATTAGTAATCAAACTCCGTTAATACTGAAAGACGGGTGAAATACCGTTAGTGGTAAAATTTAACCCGAAAATATTAGGATTTAAAGGAATAATCCTTATATTAAATACAACGTGAATAAAAGCTTTTAAGGGAGTAAGTTTATAAGAAGTCCTAGTTAACGGGACTTAAAATAAAACAGGTTATAACTCCCAGAACCCACTAAATAACTAGGAATATCAACCTAGTTAGTCTAGTGTTTTAAAATAATGAGGGAACTTGATGTAGTAACCTTTATAAACCTAGGTAAAGTAGAGGGACTAAAATGGTTAAGATGAGAAAATGGGTTTTATTAATTAAAATGAAAAACACCAAAACACACACCTTTGTGTGTGTTCTGGTCGTACAAAACACAGGAGCCAAGAAGGGCTCTCAAGCTCAAACCCTAACAAGCATAAAATCAACAAATTGAAGGGGGGTAAATCCAACCTAAATCGAAATACAAGCACGAATTCATGATCACCTCGATGAAGGGATCATAAGGTATGCCAAATTTCATTATTTAGTTCCATCTTGAATTCTTGGTGAACATATGAAATCGAAAATTTGGCTTGCATGATTAAAGTTTGGATGAATTTAGGATGAAATCATGTGTAGGAGTAAACCCTAGTCAATAACTAGTTAAATTAGTGTTGAAATTATAAAGTTCATGATCATCCATTATGGGTGTTTAAATGGGTTTTGTAGAAACATGATGAACACTAGAACCATGATTGTCAAACTAGTGTTATTTAAACTTTATGAAGTTAATCTTGACATTTAACCATGAATTTGATGATCTTCTAGTAAAAGATGTTGAAATTGGCAAGATAGGTAGCCATAAGTTTGATTGTTAAATTCTATAAAAGAATGCCCATCAGGTGTTTGTTAAAATGCCTAAATGAGAAGTAAAGTGTTGAAATTCAAGTGAAACGCGTAATTGGCAAGCTTGACTAATTACATGAGATATGGGATAAAACGGGTTCTAATCATAATGTTGATTTGCCTTAATCTTGCATATTATATGATTAAAGGTAGTTGACTTTAGAAAGTCGAACTAACCTATGATGAAGTCGAATAGAAGTTTCGACATAAAGTCCGTAAGATGAACTAGTCATAATAATGATGACTAATCTAACCATCTTACGAATTATGATGCTAGTTTGACTCTTGACAAGCTAGATGGAGGCTTGGGGAAAGAAGCGGGTCAAACGGATCGTATACGCGGAAAAGAGCATAATCCGGATACTAGGTAAGTTAAAGCTTACACCTTTTATTAACAACTATTGGTTTTATAGATTATGAATAATCAAAAGTCATATTGGACTTATGATGTTTTGACCCGTCATGTGCGGTTCGGAACAAAAGAAATTAATGATAAACCATGTTGAATGATTAAAAAGAGCTAATAAGATCATTTAGTCATGCAATGACTAATAAATAACGAGTTCTGAATGATTACCTTGTAAGGTAAATCAATACAATTAATAAGGGTAAAACGGTAAGGTGGTCACTATTTGACGATAACCGTTAGTTTTGAAGGACACTTTATGGCGTAAGATATAAAGGGGTCAAAATGATCAAGAAATAGATTTATAAGGAAAATTGACCGTACGGTGTAAACCGGTACAAGTCATGTAGACGAGAGGATGATAAATCCATCTCGCAAAAGTAAACGGTCATTTAGACCAAACGGGTCAAAAGGTGAAAATATCACCCTTTGACAATATCGACTAATGGTTTGTCGAGTTGTATGATTACAGGAATGAATATCGATTGAATGTTGATGTCACACCCCAACCGATGGCGGAAACATCGGGATGAGACGAACAAATCGCTCAAAAGCATCATAACACTATTTGTGACAATATAGATTAAATCAAATTTCATAAATGACTAAATTCAAATACATTGATTCAAATAAAGACAAATTGCAACAAACGTGGTTTATTATTAAAATGGGTATCTAGTCCATCCTAACTTGATTCTTCAACATCTTGACTGTCAACCTGCAACATGTATTAAAATAGAGTTTCAATGCAAAAGCAAAGAGCGAGTATACAAGTTTGTTTACATAGCATAATAGAATAAAAACTCATATCCAACACGAACATATTAAAATAGTTTCAACCATGCTAGTTTACGTAGTCCAAGTGATAGCCCAAGTTTCCCAATGCGTTAAAGTACCTAACCCAAAGTTTCACGGGAGGTTGATATGTCTCCTCCTAACAATACCCCAAAGACTAACGGGGAGGTGCATTACTCCTATAGCTCTAAAATTGGCGGATGTTACAGTCTCCCCTACTTTAGGAGATTTCGTCCTCGAAATCTAAGATTAACGTATTTTCATAAAAATTTAGAACAATCCACATGCCATACTTAGTTAACAAGATTAACGTATCCCTGGCATGTGAATACACAGGTCAACCCATCGAGTATGTTAAGGTGTGGCTTCTTACGAAGTTAATGACAAGTTTATCACATAAAGTTTCACCCAAGTAACACGAATCCAGTATAACGTATTAGCATGCACGTGAAATAAATTCCAAAATTTTTGAAAAGGAACGTTCAATCATAAAATTTCATTGAGAACGAAGAAAAGTTGGTAACTACCTCCGAGGTAAGAGAATCACCTCTAGCTCGTTGGTGAAGTTAGAAAGTGAGTGGAGCTAATCATCAAGGTTTGGGAATCACCCCTATCTTGATGATAAGTTTCCATTTTTTCAAGTTTCATGTTTAAATGGATAGAGTAAGTTTCAAATAAGTTTCAAGTGTCATGTGCGTTTAATATAGAATACATGTTGCACCCAAAGTGTTAAAAGTAAAAATGGGTTCGAGTATACTCACAAAATTGCTAAGTCTTCCGATTATCCAAGTATGACGAGTTGATGAGATTGGAGGACGGAACACCGAAGTCACCCTATAGGGCAAACGATGGTGCATGAGTATACGAAATTATAACGGAGGATTTGGATTGGAATATAGAGTATAACTTGTTGATAATAAAGTACATATTTATTATACCTAGTTTATGTAAAAATTCTGAATTAAATCTATCAAGAGTATTGTAGAAGTGCTGTAAAAAAAATAAATATACCTTTATATCTATGGTTATAAAATTATTCGAAACCAATACGATTTTATTTGTGGTTTGACTATAAAGTATATGTTTATCGTTTTAACGAAAATTGGGCAGAGTTTCCTCTGTTTTTGGACGATCCCGACAACTTACGTGTCGATATATTTTCCAAAATGCAACAATAATCGCAACAATATAATCATATAAATCTACGTATGTTTATGAATACAATTTATTTAAAGTTTGGTTTCGCAAAAAGGAAAAAAAAAATAACTAAATAAACACGAAACAAACTAATTAATATACGCGCCATTATACCGAGTCGTGTGCCGACTGAGTTTGATCAGTTGACTAATGTTGACCGAGCCGAACGAACCCAAACTGAACTTGAGCTGAACTAAGTGAATCGAAACTGAACTTGAATCGAATCTGATTGTACAGAACCCGAACCTGCTGAATAACGAAGGAATTAACAAAATCGAGTCGGAACTTAGCAAAAACAAAACTCGAATCACAACTGACCTGGAGCGACTCCGTCGCGAAACTTGTGCCAGAGCCGGAGCCAAACGGTTGGCCGTCACCCGCACCATCATCTCGCAACCCAAAACTGAATTGAGACTCGAAACGTGATAGGATCCGAAACGGACCCGGATGTAAACCGAGCCCACTGGAATCGAACGGAAGGAACCAAATCAAAACAAACTGATTCTGAATCGTGACTCGAATCTCGAACCGAAACCTGAGCCGTGACCCGAGACAGCCCGGACTTGCACCATACACCACCATTCCATTCATCAGCAGATTTAAAAAAAAGAAATACAAACCGAAACCAAAATAAAAGAAAAAGGTGGGGGGTTTTACCGTGAGTTGTCGGAGAGCGAAGCACCACCGTCGCCGCCCCAGCTCCGCCGCTAATCGACGGATTGTCGCCGGAAACGGCACCCCGCCGTTACTCTTTCTTTCTCGAGTCTCTCTCTCACCCTCCGCGTCTCTCTCCCTCCCGTCTGTGTACAGCCGCCGTACACCACCACACGACGGTGGTGGTCGTCCTACCTGAAGAAGGCGCATAGGAAGGTGAACGTGACTTGAGTGAGTTGTCGGAGGAGGGGGGTGGGTCTCGCTCGACGGAATGAACCACCGCCGTCCCTGTTACCCGCTGAAAATCGAGTGGGGGGCGTATGTTGCAGAACATCATGAGATATGGGTGCCCATCGGTGAACTGAGGTGCCGGAGAGGTCGACGGCGACCTGATGTAGCGAGAGAGGAGAAGATAAGGTCTGATTATGGGTTTGGATTTGTTTGAGAGGAAGGTGATTGTCTCTGTGTTTGGGTAATTAGGTTTGTTTGAAGGCCACATGAAGGAGGTGAACTTATGTATATGAGGGTGAAATTCAGATTAGCAGACAACAAAAAATATAAGTGCGGCTAGGGTTGGGTACCTTTAGTTTTAACTGATTTAGTAGTTTCAAAATCTGCACAAACAGTCCCTATGGTTTATAATTAATCCATGTTTATGTTATAATTTCAAAGATTTTTATACTTAAACTAACTAGGTTAGTTTATACTAACTTTAAAATTTAACTAGACTAACTAGGTTTGTTCTTAAAACAAAAAAAAAAAAATAGATAAATAAATAACTTTTTAAAATGTAATATTTAATTTAATTTATTAAATAAAAATGGATAGGTAGATAATCATGTTTATAACAAATTAATTTAAAGTTAAAGATTTTTTTTTTCGACGATTATATTGAAACGTCGAACACAAGGATACAAAGTTTCCAAAAATAGGAATATGGACAACGGTTTCTGCATATAGAAAGTTGTGAAAACGCGGAGCGTTACAGTCTCCCCTCCTTTATGAAATTTCGTCCCGAAATTTATTCAGAAGGAAGACTTGAAAGGGTGTTGGCAAACAGAAGAGGATTGTTTAAAAAATTGAGGCCTTGGAGTTGAGACATCAGAGAATAATTGAGGTATAAGGGTGAATGGTTGATCTGATAGACGGTTGAGAGTATAAGAATAGCATAAGAATGAAGTCTCGCCGTGGATAATCAGATATAATGTGTTTGTGAGTTGTATAAAGCTTGTAATAGGTCTAATTAGGTCTACAAAACACTGAATTTCTCATGGCACGTTTTACGAAAGTTTGGTAACATGGTGAAAACACTTATATATAGGAAGTACCAGCGGCGTATCCACCATGTTTTGACCAGATTATGTCCGTTTCGTTTTCGGTGTCATGTTACGTTCTGCGTTTTACCATACACAGTAGTACACTCTATGGTTCTCATGAGCCAATCACTATAATCCCGTGTGCACCCGCGATTATATTGATCGTCGCATGATCCGCATATCTTGTACTAGTTGCGTATGAATCAAGGTATGCATAAATTTTGAAAATAAGATTGCGAGTGTAAAGAAAGGTAGCATAAGCACATTTGTGTTCCAAATAGTATAAGACCAACGCAAGCGAATCCCTCGGGTTTCGCTCGCGTACAGGTGCGAACGTATAAATTTTGAGTAAAAAGCATGAGCATAGTATAAGTTTAAATTTGAACACGCACGTGAGCATGAACACAAAACGCATGCCAGGAGTATGAGTAAAAGTATAAGCATAACGTGTATTAAAAACGAGCATAAATGTCAGCACAATTTGAGCACAAACGAATGACGTGAGTATAGACACAATTCGTATAAATGAGAGTACAAACAAAAGTACGAGTATAATAGAAATCTTATAAACGTGAGTATAAATGCGAGTACGAATATAACATAAATCGTATAAATGAGAGTATAAACACGAGTACGGGTGTGATTATGAGTATAAATATGAGTGTAAACATGAGATGCACGAGTATGGATGTAAATGTGAAAATTTAGTGTAAAACGTGAATGTTTAAATACGAATGGAATGTATGAGTATATATATATATATATATATATATATATATATATATATATGAGTGTAAACGTGTTTGTATAAGTACAAGTACAAGTATGTCGTTGCGAGTATGAGTATAAATATGAGTACAAGTGTAAGCATACGAACGTATTGTGGGGAGTACGTGTGTAAATATGAGTCAAAGTATAGACACGAAACGTGTCGTGGTAGTTATGAGTATATAAATACGAGGATCATAAAAGACGTGAGAATGTGTCTGAATATAAATACAAGTATAAACATAGCGGTATAAGCGTATACGCAAATTGCATACGTATGAATGTGTATATGATTATAAGTAAAACATAAGTGTATGAATATGAATTTAAGTATCACGTAAATTGCGTGAGTATAAAGGTGAGTTTGAATGTATACGGGTAAATATGCGTGTATGAGTACAGCTATAAACGAAAGTGTAGGCTGTACAAGTATAATCATGAATATGAGTATAAGAGTAAACACAAGTGTATGAGCATGATTAAAATGTGGGAGCATAAATTTAAGTGTAAAAAAGAATATTTGTATAAGTATGAATAAGATGTAGGTGTATGAATATAAGTGTATACGTTCATGCATATTTGACAAATATAAGTATGAGCGTGCATCGTATGAATATGCTAAGCGTAACGTAAATGCATAAATGCGAATATAAGTGTAGACGTATAATTGTATGAATAAGAATAGTATTTGGAACATAAGTGTAACATAATGCATTGTTGTGAGCGAAACGTGGATTTTTTTTTGAATCAAAACAGGTTGAGTTGTTATGAAATGTAGAATCTAGTTTATGAATGTAAAGAGAGTATAAATCATCCACTATTTATGCAAATAGTACTTTGTAAAAGTATGGGAATGCTACTATGGTTTTAAAAGAATTTACATAGTTGAAAATGTGTCGGTTCTTATGAAGTTTCTTTGCCCACGTGTTTTGAATTTAATTGGCGTATCGAGCGAGGTTTTGAAAAGTTCTTGGGGTCAACAAGCTTGCATCGTTTTAGGTAACTTTTATATTAGAAAGTTTTGAAGTTTATAGATTCTTGAGAAAAAGTTGATCCTTAGAAAAAGGAATTTGGTATACGAAAAAAAATGTTTCATTGGTTTTGAAAAGTAATTTTAGTAGATGATTAAATAATATTAGTAATATTTTATAGGTGTGTGCGAAAAAGTTGATTTGATTCTCAATTGAGAATAACAATCTCTAGTTTAATGGCGTGAGAGGAGCGTGTTTCAATGTTTACGTTGATTGGTAAATTTGTGGGCAACGGATTTATTAAACTGATTAGGCTGACAGTAGTATTTCGTGAAATTTTTGAAATCGAGGAACACGCGTTTTTGGTAACATTTAAAATTTTTGTGTGTGCGAGCAATGTGAAAATAGATTATAGAATAGGAGGTACGTCTAAATAAATGAAGCATTTTGAAATACATGATAAATGATTTAGGTATAAACATGATCGTGTTTACGTAATATAGTCTATTAAAGAAAGTATTGGTACCGATCACCTAGGTAAGGGAATCACCCCAAATCCGTTGGTGAGGTCGTTGTAAGATGAGAAAAGAAGCGAAGTTAATCGTCAAGGTAAGGAAATCACTCCTATCTCGATGATATGTCTTCACTCGTTGTTACGAAAGTGTAATTAAAATTAAGTGAAATTATGCATGCTAATGATGTATAATCGTATGATGTATGCGCAAAAGTGAAATCTTAAAAAAAATGGTTCAAAATTGACAAGAAAGAGTTTCATCATAAAAGATCGAAGATAATAAAGCGTACATCTGGTAAAAGAAACTTGGATGGTTCCAAAACGGAACGTTGACTAACCAAGGTGGTCAAAAGGTCTTTTGAATTTGAGAGCATGCTTTGGCCTAATAGGTGGTATACTCTCGCCGACAAGTCGGTTAACGGTATTCACCCTTCCGGTTACTACATGCCCCAATTCAATCGAAAATTCGAGACTTGGCGAGATTTATGTAAAATCAAGGAGTGGGACTAGTCGACTAGATGCGGGTTTCACCCCTAGCTTGACGAGTTCGTACCCTTAGTGTGGTTGGTACTCGTTGGGTCAAAATTTAATTTCGACACGTTAACGAGGGTCCACTAGAAATTGAATTTGAAATTTGAAATTTGAAATTTGAAATTTCCATTAAGATGTGGATTTCACTCCTAACTTAATGGTGTAATTTCGTGCAACAAAAATAAAATCAAGCGGGATGAGAGTTGTTTACCAAATTGTGGGTTTCACACCTATTTTGGTAAACTCGTCTCGTTTGTATAATGCGAGGGTTTTTGAGTTTTTAAGAAAAATCGAGTAAAATGCTTTAGTAAAGGGGAGTATGTTAAAGGAATACGAAAACAAGTGTAAACACATAAGAATGCACATCAAGAACGGTACATAAAGGATAGGACAATAAAACAAGTACCAACACATAGTGAAATATGTTAAGAATACACATAAAGAATCGAACAACGGAACAAGTATTAACACGTAATAAAACAAGTATAGCATGTGAAGTGTTAACACATAAGTGACATATAGGTTTGAAAGATGAAAAGAGAATAAATAAAGGCAAATAAGATAGCATGCAAGTAGTTTCAAGCAAAACATGAGAATAAAGCTCTAAAACTATAGACTAGGTCAAAGCATTCCTACTTTTCCTAATTCCCTATAGTTATGGCTCTGATACCAATCTGTCACACCCCAACCGATGGCGGAAACATCGGGATGAGACGAACAAATCGCTCAAAAGCATCATAACACTATTTGTGACAATATAGATTAAATCAAATTTCATAAATGACTAAATTCAAATACATTGATTCAAATAAAGACAAATTGCAACAAACATGGTTTATTATTAAAATGGGTATCTAGTCCATCCTAACTTGATTCTTCAACATCTTGACTGTCAACCTGCAACATGTATTAAAATAGAGTTTCAATGCAAAAGCAAAGAGCGAGTATACAAGTTTGTTTACATAGCATAATAGAATAAAAACTCATATCCAACACGAACATATTAAAATAGTTTCAACCATGCTAGTTTACGTAGTCCAAGTGATAGCCCAAGTTTCCCAATGCGTTAAAGTACCTAACCCAAAGTTTCACGGGAGGTTGATATGTCTCCTCCTAACAATACCCCAAAGACTAACGGGGAGGTGCATTACTCCTATAGCTCTAAAATTGGCGGATGTTACAGTTGACATCGCTATTACTTAGCGGCTACTAAGGCAAGGTATCGAAACGGGTCAATATATTGATCCGAGCCAGGTTTGTATAATGATTCAACTCGTCATGTAGAACTTGAGGTTCTATAAGAGTTAGACAAGGATAAAATATAGATATTCGGTTATCATTAAGGTAAACCGAATAAATTGGGTCATGATTATGTATTTTAGAAATATAATGGTTTCTAAACAAGATTATAGTTTTAAAAGTGGGATTTTGGTCGAACATGGCTTTAAAGGTCCTTCGTCGTAATAGGAGGGGTAAAAGTGACCAAAATGCCCTTATAAGTGAAATTAAGCAAACGACCCCTAAAGGTTGCTTAGAAATGAGTTTTGTGACCAAATAGATACTTGTATTAAGTGTAAAAAGTGAAATATGCGAATCCTTGGGTCAAATGACTCTATATGAGTCTTTGCCGTAAAATGATAATCCGAGGGGTAAAACTCGGAATAAATAGATCTCCACATTAAATCCTCCACACATATAGTTGTGGTGGAAGATAAATTGATAAATAATATGGAAGTACAATGCTAGAAGTGAATGGGTATGAATTATGCGGTAAAAGTGCTTAAATACCCTTAACGGGTCAAAATAAGCTTCTAAGTCAAAACGGGTTAAAGAAGGTATACAAACCCATGATTTTGAGCCTAATATAATAGGAGATATTGAAATTATGAAGTTTATGGGTTTAAAGATCAAATAGGCATGTTTGTTTGATAAAATCACGAACGGGTCAATATTTGGTAAAAAGGGTAATAAGCCAAAGATTTAAAAGTCTTAAATTTTGTTAATCCGGATGTCGGATTTTAAACGGTCGCGTAGGAAAAAGAATCGTGTAAAACGGATTAAAAACGAGAGAGTTATGTCCGTTTCGGTAAGAACTAATGGCTGAGAAAAGTGCAGAGCTGACACGGCCGGGTGAAGGTTCTGTGAAAAATTTATGGTTAGCTGACACGACCGGGTGGTTAATCCGAACCGGCCGGGTGAGGGGGCTGAAAACAAAACAAAAGTAATTTCTTGTTTTGTTACGTTAAGCACGGAACTTGTTTATACTCGATTATTAAAGTGTCAAAACTAATTATTTACATGGTTTTGACCGTAGGTGAAGATGGACCTAATCCGGATGAAGATCAAGCGGCAAGCAAGAACCGAACACACGTTAAATGAAGCTTCCGCGTCAAATCTTGATTTGTGTTGTTATAAGTGTCACACCCCGATTTCCACGTGTATCACCGGTGGGCCCGGTGGGGGATTACCGTGACGTAGTTGGCAACAATATAGTCAAACCACACAATATATAAATGCACAGCGGAAGCATAAAGATAAATATATTTCAACTATCGAATGTAATATCCAAGTATCACAATCGCCGAAATAGAAATCCACAGGAGATCAAAATAAGATAGAAAAATAATTGTTCAACAGATATTGGCATCCCAAGCTTGCGAGACTCTAACGATGCTAAGGAGTGGCCAGCCTATTACGAGTAGAACCTGCATTAATCTTTTTGGGGAAAATACGTCAGTTTACACTGGTAAATACATTCAACCGACACTTTTGTAAAATGTTTAATAAAAATTGATTTGAATGCACATGGCACAAACTCTTTATAACTTGGGATAATTTATAATTAAATCTTGTAAAAGAATTATATGTTCCATGGAAGGATGACCCATCGGAGATCTCGATTGGATGGTTGGGAGTACCTCTTGCAGGTTCTATGGGATCTGTGTCTTCATCCATATCTACCGCATTATCTTCGGAGAAATGGTCTTCGGGTCCTAAAGGGTTATACCCTATTGGTTCTTGGACATAATCAGCCGGGTTAAATCGGCCTTGAAAGAAAGGAGTAGGATTTCCATAGGAACGGTGCGAAGCAGATCGCTGGAGAGGTATAAACGAAGGTTGAGGGTTACTGGGATTGTTTTCCGAATCTGGTCCAAAAGAGTGACGGTATGAAGGTGTCGAACTGTGTGAGGTAGACCGTCTTGCGGGCTCAAAGAGGTTTCTTCTACATCTCTGAGGTTCTTCACTCCTTGTACTCGAAGGAGCTCGCATGTTCGAAGGTCCGGCCTCGTGATCATTGTGAGTAGTGATCGGCCCTTTGCCTCTTCCTCCTCTTTTAATTGCTGGTGGCATAATTCCTGCTTAACATATCTTTAAATTACAATAAACAATAAAAGACAAACTGGAATAACAATTCGAATTTGTCCTATGTTCTTGTCTAGACTCAAGTATGTGCAATTGTGTCATTGAGATTAAACACATAAGGATAGTGTTTAATTCACTCAACGTTGGCTCTGATACCAACCTGTCACACCCCGATTTCCACGTGTATCACCGGTGGGCCCGGTGGGGGATTACCGTGACGTAGTTGGCAACAATATAGTCAAACCACACAATATATAAATGCACAGCGGAAGCATAAAGATAAATATATTTCAACTATCGAATGTAATATCCAAGTATCACAATCGTCGAAATATAAATCCACAGGGGATCAAAATAAGATAGAAAAATAATTGTTCAACAGATATTGGCATCCCAAGCTTGCGAGACTCTAACGATGCTAAGGAGTGGCTAGCCTATTACGAGTAGAACCTGCATTAATCTTTTTGGGGAAAATACGTCAGTTTACACTGGTAAATACATTCAACCGACACTTTTGTAAAATGTTTAATAAAAATTGATTTAATGCACATGGCACAAACTCTTTATAACTTGGGATAATTTATAATTAAATCTTGTAAAAGAATTATATGTTCACTATGCGTTCGGTCGCCCGGGTTGTGCCGGGTTTAAGGTTAATAGACACGCCACAAAGCATAAAGCCGTGGCGGGAAAACCAACGGTTATACCTTTAATAATCTAGACACATTACGGGTGTACGCCTACACCCGTGTGTCGGGGTCGTGGCCATTTCGTAAAATGATGCCAAGGATATCCGGGACATGGTCATTAAGCTCCCAAAGGCGTAAAGCCAACAAAACGTATTTAAACGGGCCGATTAAATTATTCAATTAACCACCATATGATGGAAGATTTAATGCCCGAACAAGCGGTAATTTATATACCGTAACCCAAGCCCGTATAGGGAAAATAAGTTAAAAGTATTTACCTGAGCAAGTAATATCCTTAATAAACAAATGCAAGTTTCTTTACTGGTCTCCTATTCTGGAACGAAGGTTTAAACAACCTATTAGAATCCTAACGGGTCTTTAATTTAGCCTTAGCTTAGACCGGTCAGTTTCAAAGGATAATTACGGTTTAATCGCGTGAAAGGCGAAAACCGGGAATGGAATGTGATTCGTACCCAACAAGTTTGAAGACTTGTTTTATCTGGGTAATATAACCACACTCAAGATTTTGAGATCAAAACAATAAGGTTTGACCCGTTTCGGCTAGTTTATGTAAACTAGTTACATAACCCGAACCGTGCGCGCAAAAGGCGTAACGGGTAACCGTAAGAGTTCTACACAAGTTTCCTAAGTCAATATGCTTTAAAGAGATTGTGGTATCAGTAGGATACCTTCCATAATGCCCGTAACGAGTTTAAATCCATTATATGCCCCGTAGGGGTATTTTGGTCATTTTAAAGATTATAAAAGAGGTTTCTGAGTTCTACAGGAAATCTGATTTTTCCGAATAGTTTATAAAGTCCAAAATACTCTATTTATTATTTAAAGTCAGTAGCAACTGGAATCAGGTCAAAATACTTTGTAGAACTCAAGTTATGTCCAAAAAGGGTATATTCGGTATTTACCGAACCGATGCCATAACCGCAGGTTATGAGCTGGTTAAAAATGATTAAAAATCTTTAAAAATCTCAAAATATTATTTTACATCAGTGTGTAAAAGGTTTGGTGTCGAAATTTGGGTTTAGATAGGCTTTACGCTAAATGCGCCGTTTTATTACTCAAGTTTCCGTAATTGCGCTATTTAGCATAACTCCTATTCTAGACCTCGGATTGACGTGAAATTTTAGGGACATGCTTAGAAATCAGTAACTAAGGTTATTGTCCCTTCACATGTCCAAAATTCACGTTTTAAAGTAAAAAGGGTGTTACGGTCAACTTTTAAGCTTTTAACGGAAATGTGCTAAAGACTCGGACAAACCACGAACCGGTCACAGAGGGTTATACCATCATGTAACCTGGTCCTAAGAGAGTCCTAAGGTATATCTAAATCATACCATAACGGGTCAGAACTGAAGTCAAAGCAAAAGTCAAAGTTTTGCGACTTTCGGTTCCGAACCGGGTCTAAACAGTTCGGATCATACAAGCTTAGACTAGTAAATATACTTATTATCATGTTATATGAGTGTTAAAACAGGTTGCACGCTATCTACATTACCGATTATGCATAAAATCGCAAAATAGCGTTCTGTTGACTTTTTCTAAGCAAGTTTGACTTGACATTTGGACTAGTTAGAGTGGGAATCAGAGGGTGCCCTTTTAGGGGTTTAAAGCCTATATGATTACCAACATATAACTACCTTTGATTCGACAAACCACTGGACCATTTGTGATTTATCGTAAAGTCAATCGTTAATTACGACGGATTGACTTTTAGGCTATAACTAAGCAAAAACTAAACCACAAAGGATTTGGCATACTTACAGAAGTGTGGTGCACGACTAGAGATGTTAGAAGAGTGCTCTTAAGCTCCAGAAGTGATCAAGAAAGCAGGTTTGAGGTGTGGTTACAATGTGCACAACTTATGGCCTTTTATAGTGAAAATGGTAGCACAAGATCATCACAACTAAGGCTACAAGGGTTCCTTGATCATCAACATGTGTCCCTGGGTGCTAGGGGTCGTTTAGGGGGCGCCCATGCTGCCATAATTGCGTTCTAAGGCGATTAAAATAGCAAACAGTGAACCTGTCCCCGAATTCTGCATCTGGCGCCTTGACGCGGCCCACGTGAAGGATCAGGCTTCCCTTACGCGGGTCGCCTGGATCCTGTTGTCAGCAAACGAATCTGCACTTGGCTCGCGGCCCGCGTAAGATCACTTGTATCTCTAACGCGGGTCGCCTGAGACTTGATTTTCAAGATTTTCAAATCTTTTGCCATTATTGCCCTGGCCTTTTGGTTTCGAAGGGGTAACTTTGCGTTTTGGGCCTCGTTTATTTACGAATAAGGGCCTCGTGACTTTTACCCGCGCCGTTAAGTCCCCGGTTAGTTTAGTTACTATCCGAAAAGCCCTAACTTTCATTGTTGACGCTTCTAACCCCTCGCATACGAAATTGATCATAACTTTCTCGTTTTAAAACGGAACTTCGCGAAATTTATATCGTATATTCTAGTGAGCGTAATTTACTGTTACAAAGCCTCGGGTATGTTAAAGGGTCACTCAGAGGTATAACTTAAACATGTTGACACAATTAACCCTCGTAGTTTGTAATCTCTCACTTTCTTCCGCATTTCGTTCCGTACGATCCATGATTTATCCGTTTGAAGGTACGAGCATCATTTAGGGTTACTGTACAGCATTTTTATCCCTCGTTGACATTTTTAACCCTCGAGTATACATACTTTCAATGTTTGTCAACTTTAGTCCTTTATTTAGTATTTAACACCACGTGTAAATTTATGACACGTGTCAATACATTATTGGACGCAAAATTTCGAGGTGTTACGATAAGTGAATTATGTAAACACTTATAAATTGTTTTTGAAATGTTGTAATCATTTGGGAATGTTGGTATAACAAGTTTTGTAAAGACACATTTTAGCATAAAAATGTGTATCTTTTTATTAAAATATTAATAAAACCAGACGGGCGTTACAAGCTGGTAATCAGAGCTCAAGGTTAAAAAGAATAAAGTGTTCGGTTCGAGGCTTGATCGCAAATCCGGTAAGTACAAGTATGTTAATGGTTTAGCGTGTTAATGTGTTGTAAACAACACATAGGGTTATCGTGTAATACACATTACCCTAATTAAAATGATTGATATAGTTGATGAAAATATGCGCGTTGATGCATATAGTAGAAAAAGCCTTGTATTATAACACGGGCGATTATTGAAGTTGATATTATTAACTCTTGTAAATGTTTTAGTTGAAAGACACTCGCATCTAAAGATAGCGGGAGTCTAACAAATTGCGGACTTGACGGAGGAACGGTCTAAAGTACGACAAGTAGAACATACTCACCAAGGACCTAAATCACGTGTACTCGGGACCTCTACGGGCATCCCATTTCACCTTCACAATCGGTATATACTTCCTGCGAAGTTTCTTAACCTGTCGATCCTCGATCGACATAGGTTTCTCAACGAATTTTAAGCTCTCATCGATGTGTACATCTGTATGCGGTATAACCAGTGATTCGTTAGCGAAACACTTCTTCAGGTTACAAATGTGGAACACATTGTGGATACCACTGAGTTCTTCCGGTAAGTTTAATTTGTAGGCAACCGATCCGACACGTTCGATTACCTCGAAAGTTCCAATATATCTCGGGCTAAGTTTGCCTTTCTTACCGAATCGCATCACCCCTTTCCAGGGTGATACCTTTAGCAATACCTTGTCGCCTACTTCGAAATTGAAAGGCTTACGCTTCAAATCCATGTAGCTCTTTTGCCTGTCTCGGCCGCTTTCAATCGATCGCGAATTTGGACAATCTTGTCCGTTGTTTCAAATATAATATCAGGTCCTGTCATCTGGACATCTCCAACTTCTGCCCAACAAACGGGCGTTCTACATTTTCTACCATATAAAGCTTCAAAAGGTGCAGCCTCAATGCTTGTGTGGTAGCTATTGTTATAGGAGAATTCGACCAATGGTACACTCACTCTAACGTTTGTATTGTACACTCACTCTGTCCATCTGTCTGAGGGTGGTAAGCCGTACTGAAATTCAAACGTGAACCCAAAGATTGTTGGAAGCTTTTCCAAAAGTGTGATGTGTATCTGGTATCTCTATCAGAGATGATAGACACAGGCACTCCATGAAGGGCTACAATCTTGTCTACAAACAACTGGGCTAATATATCGGAGCTATGAGTCTCCTTTATGGGTAGGAAATGTGCTGACTTGGTGAGTCTATCAACTATTACCCATATTGTATCGTTTCCCTTCTTTGTCTTTGGCAACTTGGTGATGAAATCCATCGTCACCATTTCCCATTTCCACTCGGGTAGTTCAGGCTGTTGTTGCAAGCCTGACGGCTTTTGGTGTTTAGCTTTCACTTGCGCACAAGTCAAGCACTTTGCTACATAGGTGGCTATAGACTTTTTCAAGCCTATCCACCAAAAATTTGCCTTTAAGTCCTGGTACATTTTATCAGCACCAGGATGAACGGAATATCGGGAACTGTGGGCTTCCTGAAGAATAACGTCACGAAGACCTCCATAAACAGGAACCCATATCCTCCCATTTAATCTCAGAATTCCGTCTTTGCCATAAGATAACTGCTCTTCAGTTACCCCTAGCTTTTCGTTTGGATAGTTAGCTTCAAACACAGCTTCTTTCTGTGCAGCTAACAATCGTTCATTCAGACTGTTCTTGATTTCAATGCTCTTGGCATTGATCCTTATTGGCTTCACCCTTTCTTTCCTGCTCAAGGCATCTGCGACTACATTGGCCTTGCCTGGATGGTATCTTACTTCACAGTCATAGTCGTTCAGAGTTTCCATCCAGCGTCGCTGCCTCATATTCAGATCTTTCTGATTGAACAGGTGTTGGAGGCTTTTGTGATCAGAATAGATCACAAATTTAATGCCATTAAGGTAATGCCTCCAAAGTTTTAGTGCAAATACAACGGCACCCAACTCCAAGTCATGGGTGGTGTAGTTCTTTTCATGCACTTTCAATTGTCGCGAAGCATAGGCAATCACCTTGCCCCTCTGCATAAGCACACAACCCATACCGGTGTGCGATGCATCACAATAAACAACAAATTCTTCCATTCCGTCTGGCAATGTCAATACTGGAGCATTGCTCAGCTTTTGTTTGAGGATATCAAAAGCTTCTTGCTGCTTAGGGCCCCAATTGAACTTTATTTTCATTCTAGTTAAAGAAGTTAGGGGTGCAGCAATTCTTGAAAAGTTTTCGATGAAGCGTCTGTAATATCCTGCTAGTCCTAGGAAACTGCGAATTTCCGTAGGTGTCTTCGGCTCCTGCCAGTTCATGACGGCTTCAACTTTGGCGGGATCCACCTGGATACCACGCTCGCTGACTACATGTCCAAGGAACTGGAGTTCTCGTAGCCAAAAGTCACATTTAGAGAACTTGGCGTAAAGCTTTTCTTGATGAAGCAGTTTAAGAATACACCGAAGATGCTTTTCGTGGTCAGCTTGACTCTTCGAGTAGATAAGGATGTCATCGATGAAGACAATGACAAATTTATCCAAATAAGGCTTACAAACGCGATTCATGAGATCCATGAATGCGGCAGGTGCATTGGTGAGCCCAAAAGGCATCACTAGGAACTCGAAATGACCATATCGAGTCCTAAATGCAGTTTTATGCACGTCTTCGTCCTTGACCTTCAGTTGATGGTAGCCTGACCGTAGGTCAATCTTGGAAAAATAGCTCGCTCCTTGCAACTGATCGAACAGATCGTCAATCCTGGGCAAAGGATACCTATTCTTGATTGTAACTTTATTCAGCTCACGGTAATCGATGCATAGACGCATCGAACCATCTTTCTTCTTGACGAACAGGATTGGCGCTCCCCAAGGAGATGAACTCGGTCTAACAAAACCTTTGGCTAGTAGATCGTCTAGCTGCGTCCTCAATTCTTTCATTTCCGTGGGTGCTAATCTATAAGGCGCTCTTGCGATAGGCGCGGCTCCTGGGATGATGTCTATACTGAATTCCACTTGCCTATTTGGTGGCAGACCAGGCAGTTCTTCTGGGAACACCTCAGGATAGTCAGAGATGACTGGAATGTCTTCAATCTTGGGCTTTTCCTCCCCAATAGTCACCTATGCCATATAAATGACACATCCTTTCTTCAAACATCTGGATGCCTTTAACATAGATACATGTGTAGGCAATCCATGTCGAGTATCTCCTTGGATGGTAAGTGGTTCTCCAGACGGAGTCTTGATTACCACTTGTTTCTGGTTGCACACGATTTGGGCTTGGTTATGCGATAACCAATCCATACCCAATACTACGTCGAAACCAGCTAATTTAAATGGTAACCGGGATAAAGGAAATGAGTGATTCCTAATGGATATAACACATCCATCTAAAACAGTTGAGACTGTTCCCATAGTCCCATCAGCTAGTTCTACTTCGTATTTTACATTCAAGGTTTTAACAGGCAATTTTAATAACTCGCAGAACTTATCATCCACAAAGGATTTATCTGCTCCAGAATCAAATAAGACTCTTGCGAAAACATCATTGATAAGGAACGTACCGGTTATAACATTGTCGTTCTAGATAGCCTCTTTAACATCCATCTGAAAGACCCTCGCATTGGTCTTCTTCCCATCTTCAGCCCTTTTCACTATCTTCGGGCAGTTCGTCTTGATATGCCCCTTCTCATTGCAACTGTAACAAGTTGCATCCTTGAGTTTCTTGCACTCAAGAGTCCTATGCTCAGAGGACTTGCATATCCCACACGCCTTCGGTGGGGATTTCTTTTCAAACCTGCACCTTCCAAAGTGGTGCTTCTGACAAACCTTGCACAAAGGCTTATCGCCCGACTGTCGGTCATTTTTCTTGTTCTCTGACCCCCTCTTGTGATCACGATTGCCCCGATGCTTCTTGCTGGATCTACGTGAATCATCATCCTCACGTTTCCTCTTTTCGCTATCGGCATTTCTCAACGATCTCTGCCTCACTGCATCAAGCGTGAGAGACAGAGATGTATCTGCCACAGATCTAAAGGTAGCAGGCCTAGAAGCCTTCACGCTAGCTTTTATTTCTGGGGCCAAACCCCCAATGAAGCGCGCGATCCGTTTGGGTTCCGGTGTTACAAGATACGGAACCAATCTCGACAGAGTGTTGAAAGTCGTGAGATATGCCTGGCAATCCAGGTTCTTCATAACCAACGATAAGAAGTCAGACTCTATCTTCTCAACCTCGTGCTGAGGACAGTAATTTTCCTTGATGAGAGCCATAAATTCCTCCCATGTCATGCTATATAAAACAGCCTTCCCAGAGGCTTGAACCAGAGATCTCCACCATGCTAGGGCTTCACCCTTGAACGACTGTGAAACAAACTTCACCAAGTCTCTCTCAGCACAACCACTGATGTCCACAACAGTGTCCATCTCGTCTAACCAGGTCATACAATTCACCGCGCCCTTTTCCCCAGTAAAATCTCGGGGTTTGCAAGATATGAAATACTTATACGTGCAACCCCTGGCGCGAGGTGCATCATCGACCACTTTCTTCTTAGGGTGGACACTATTCTCATTGGATGAGTGCCTATCGTCGTCCTTTTTAGGCTTAGACGGAGTCGAGGGTGGTTTGCTGTGAGATTTAGAGTGGGTTTTTGGCTTTGAGTGTGGTGTAGATAGGGTTCTGCTTCGGGACTCGGTGTATTCTTCGTACTGTCGATCCAAGGCTGCCTTAACAGCGCCGTCTACTAGAGCTTTCAATTCAGCGCCCGTTAAATGAATCTGAGCGTTATCATTGTCATCCTCCTTCGAATGACTATTAACTCCACTTGGTTCAGCCATTGTAACTCGAATCTGCCACAGAAGATAATGACAAAGTTTTATTTAGGAGTTTATTATGGAATTGTCTTTTATGGCAATTCATTAACCATGGTAAACATAGATCATATTTGGCTAATTTGTTACTCACTTTTATTTAGGATTTGAATATAACTTATCCTATTTACAAACAATATAGTTAGTGGCACAAAGCCTAGTCACAGGGACGTTTTTATATTATAAGCCGGGATTACAGAGAATCAAGGCATGAAGGTTTGAACCGTAGTCCTTTTACCTTTTCTGACAGGGAGTCATAGACTACAACTGTCTTTTGTCTTACATGCCAGTAAGTATGGCCCGTAGGCACTTCATCACTAATGGATGTTTGATAATTGGTCATCTTTATTGACGATTTAACCCTTGATTTGCAAATCATTAATTTGGGTTTTGGAATCCTTTGAAGGATTCTTATATAAGAATGACGCGTGTGATTATAACGAATCACATTTGTCAAGAATGTTAACATGCCTACAGAGGTTAACTGGAATCTAAATCTTTTAATTAAGTCTTACCATCTTGGTCGGGTCTTATAACGACACCAGGCTAGGTTTCACTATTAAGATTCTTTATTTAGGCAGTCTAATTTAAAAGGAATGATTTTTGATTCATTTCATATAACAATGTATATAATAAAAATGAAATTTATAACATATATTCCATTAATCATAATAATGATTACATACTGCCCTAAACGGGACCTTTAAATAAATAAGTACCTACGCAGAGGTTTACAAAAAACAAGTCTACGCAGGGACCAAATACATAGATAGATGTCTACACAGGGACTAAAAGATAAGTCCACGCAGGGACTGAAATGCAATTGTCCACGCAGGAACTAAACGCGATAAATGTCCACGCAGGGACTTGATGGTAATAGTAAATACTATAGTACATAAAGAGACTAATGATCTCGTTTCTTCCTCCCTTTTAGTAAGTTTGCTAGGCCTTTGAGGAATCCACGGTTACTTTTACGTTCTTGCTCAAAGTCTCGTTCCACTCGGTTTAGACGGTGGAGGATTTCTTCCTGCTCCGGTGGAGAAAAACGTGGCTGCTGCGACGGCTGCTGAACCGGAGGTCTAGGAGGTGCTGGATACCCATGAGCTGAGTAATCTGGTCTCCAAAGGTTTCCATAAGGTCTGTCGGGATGGAGGGCATTGTAGTTAGCCGCTACCATGTATGGGTCGGCATCATAATTATAGTTGTAGTGCGTGTGAGTCGGCTGCTCAAACGGGTTGTACGGGGTGGAACCGGCGTGCGCTGGTATGGGGTTATCATAGCCGAATGGTCGCGGAGGTGGTGCAACTGGGGCAGAATTCACCTCTGCAGGGTAACCAGAAGGTTCCCCTAACTGTGGTTCTTCAGGTACTGGCGGAAAGTGACTTGCACTCGAGTGGCGAGGGGTGCTAAAGTGGAACTGTCGGGACCTTGATAGGGTGTTCTATGGAAGGATGACCCATCAGAGATCTCGATTGGATGGTTGGGAGTACCTCTTGTAGGTTCTATGGGATCTGTGTCTTCATCCATATCTACCGCATTATCTTCGGAGAAATGGTCTTCGGGTCCTAAAGGGTTATACCCTATTGGTTCTTGGGCATAATCAGCCGGGTTAAATCGGCCTTGAAAGAAAGGAGTAGGATTTCCATAGGAACGGTGCGAAGCAGATCGCTGGAGAGGTATAAACAAAGGTTGAGGGTTACTGGGATTGTTTTCCGAATCTGGTCCAAAAGAGTGACGGTATGAAGGTGTCGAACTATGTGAGGTAGACCGTCTTGCGGGCTCAAAGAGGTTTCTTCTACGTCTCTGAGGTTCTTCACTCCTTGTACTCGAAGGAGCTCGCATGTTCGAAGGTCCGGCCTCGTGATCATTGTGAGTAGTGATCGGCCCTTTGCCTCTTCCTCCTCTTTAATTGCTGGTGGCATAATTCCTGCTTAACAAATCTTTAAATTACAATAAACAATAAAAGACAAACTGGAATGACAATTTGAATTTGTCCTATGTTCTTGTCTAGACTCAAGTATGTGCAATTGTGTCATTGAGATTAAACACATAAGGATAGTGTTTAATTCACTCAACGTTGGCTCTGATACCAACCTGTCACACCCCGATTTCCACGTGTATCACTGGTGGGCCCGGTGGGGGATTACCGTGACGTAGTTGGCAACAATATAGTCAAACCACACAATATATAAATGCACAACGGAAGCATAAAGATAAATATATTTCAACTATCGAATGTAATATCCAAGTATCACAATCGTCGAAATATAAATCCACAGGGGATCAAAATAAGATAGAAAAATAATTGTTCAACAGATATTGGCATCCCAAGCTTGCGAGACTCTAACGATGCTAAGGAGTGGCCAGCCTATTACGAGTAGAACCTGCATTAATCTTTTTGGGGAAAATACGTCAGTTTACACTGGTATATACATTCAACCGACACTTTTGTAAAATGTTTAATAAAAGTTGATTTGAATGCACATGGCACAAACTCTTTATAACTTGGGATAATTTATAATTAAATCTTGTAAAAGAATTATATGTTCACTATGCGTTCGGTCGCCCGGGTCGTGCCGGGTTTAAGGTTAATAGACACGCCACAAAGCATAAAGCCGTGGCGGGAAAACCAACGGTTATACCTTTAATAATCTAGACACATTACGGGTGTACACCTACACCCGTGTGTCGGGGTCGTGGCCATTTCGTAAAATGATGCCAAGGATATCCGGGACATGGTCATTAAGCTCCCAAAGGCGTAAAGCCAACAAAACGTATTTAAACGGGCCGATTAAATTATTCAATTAACCACCATATGATGGAAGATTTAATGCCCGAACAAGCGGTAATTTATATACCGTAACCCAAGCCCGTATAGGGAAAATAAGTTAAAAGTATTTACCTGAGCAAGTAATATCCTTAATAAACAAATGCAAGTTTCTTTTACTGGTCTCCTATTCTGGAACGAAGGTTTAAACAACCTATTAGAATCCTAACGAGTCTTTAATTTAGCCTTAGCGTAGACCGGTCAGTTTCAAAGGATAATTACGGTTTAACCGCGTGAAAGGCGAAAACCGGGAATGGAATGTGATTCGGACCCAACAAGTTTGAAGACTTGTTTTATCTGGGTAATATAACCACACTCTAGATTTTGAGGTCAAAACAATAAGGTTTGACCCATTTCGGCTAGTTTATGTAAACTAGTTACATAATCCGAACCGTGCGCGCAAAAGGCGTAATGGGTAACCGTAAGAGTTCTACACAAGTTTCCTAAGTCAATATGCTTTAAAGAGATTGTGGTATCAGTAGGATACCTTCCATAATGCCCGTAACGAGTTTAAATCCATTATATGCCCCGTAGGGGTATTTTGGTCATTTTAAAGATTATAAAAGAGGTTTCTGAGTTCTACAGGAAATCTGATTTTTCCGAACAGTTTATAAAGTCCAAAATACTCTATTTATTATTTAAAGTCAGTAGCAACTGGAATCGGGTCAAAATACTTTGTAGAACTCAAGTTATGTCCAAAATGGGTATTTCGGTATTTACCGAACCGATGCCATAACCGCAGGTTATGAGCAGGTTAAAAATGATTAAAAATCTTTAAAAATCTCAAAATATTATTTTACATCAGTGTGTAAAAGGTTTGGTGTCGAAATTTGGGTTTAGATAGGCTTTACGCTAAATGCGCCGTTTTATTATTCAAGTTTCCGTAATTGCGCTATTTAGCATAACTCCTATTCTAGACCTCGGATTGACGTGAAATTTTAGGGACATGCTTAGAAATCAGTAACTAAGGTTATTGTCCCTTCACATGTCCAAAATTCACGTTTTAAAGTAAAAAGGGCGTTACGGTCAACTTTTAAGCTTTTAACGGAAATGTGCTAATGACTCGGACAAACCACGAACCGGTCACAGAGGGTTATACCATCATGTAACCTAGTCCTAAGAGAGTCCTAAGGTATATCTAAATCATACCATAACGGGTCAGAACTGAAGTCAAAGCAAAAGTCAAAGTTTTGCGACTTTCGGTTCCGAACCGGGTCTAAACAGTTCGGATCATACAAGCTTAGACTAGTTAATATACTTATTATCATGTTATATGAGTGTTAAGACAGGTTACACGCTATCTACATTACCGATTATGCATAAAATCGCAAAATAGCGTTCTGTTGACTTTTTCTAAGCAAGTTTGACTCGACATTTGGACTAGTTAGAGTGGGAATCAGAGGGTGCCCTTTTAGGGGTTTAAAGCCCATATGATTACCAACATATAACTACCTTTGATTCGACAAACCACTGGACCATTTGTGATTTATCGTAAAGTCAATCGTTAATTACGATGGATTGACTTTTAGGCTATAACTAAGCAAAAACTAAACCACAAAGGATTTGGCATACTTACAGAAGTGTGGTGCACGACTAGAGATGTTAGAAGAGTGCTCTTGAGCTCCAGAAGTGATCAAGAAAGCAGGTTTGAGATGTGGTTACAATGTACACAACTTATGGCCTTTTATAGTGAAAATGGTAGCACAAGATCATCACAACTAAGGCTACAAGGGTTCCTTGATCATCAACATGTGTCCCTGGGTGCTAGGGGTCGTTTAGGGGGCGCCCATGCTGCCATAATTGCGTTCTAAGGCGATTAAAATAGCAAACAGTGAACCTGTCCCCGAATTCTGCATCTGGCGCCTTGACGCGGCCCGCGTGAAGGATCAGGCTTCCCTTACGCGGGTCGCCTGGATCCTGTTGTCAACAAACGAATCTGCACCTTGCTCGCGGCCCGCGTAAGATCACTTGTATCTCTAACGCGGGTCGCCTGAGACTTGATTTTCAAGATTTTCAAATCTTTTGCCATTATTGCCCTGGCCTTTTGGTTTCGAAGGGGTAACTTTGCGTTTTGGGCCTCGTTTATTTACGAATATTAATAAAACCAGACGGGCGTTACAAGCTGGTTATCAGAGCTCAAGGTTAAAAAGAATAAAGTGTTCGGTTCGAGGCTTGATCGCAAATCCGGTAAGTACAAGTATGTTAATGGTTTAGCGTGTTAAAGTGTTGTAAACAACACATAGGGTTATCGTGTAATACACATTACCCTAATTAAAATGATTGATATAGTTGATGAAAATACGCGCGTTGATGCACATAGTAGAAAAAGCCTTGTATTATAATACGGGCGATTATTGAAGTTGATATTATTAACTCTTGTAAATGTTTTAGTTGAAAGACACTCGCATCTAAAGATAGCGGGAGTCTAACATATTGCGGACTTGACGGAGGAACGGTCCAAAGTACGACAAGTAGAACATACTCACCAAGGACCTAAATCACGCAGCGATCGCGAACAAGGCTAATGGCAAGAAAAGCCTGTCAGGGCAAGCATTACCAGGTGCACATTTTAAATTTAATTGCACATATAGTAATATACAACAAATACGTAGAGATTGAAAGTTGCATATGTAGATTGAAAACTTGGAAAAACCCGAATAGAAAACCTATCCGGGATATTGCTTCCAAGAGAAACAAATAGAGGCATTACTTACATGGGGTGTAATATGAAAATTATAAAAAGGTCATGTATACCAGGTGTTGATCGCCTACTCTGGCCAAGTAGGTAGTGAACGCATGATACCATGAACTTTTTATGATGGACATGCTTACACCCGATGTAGTAAGGACGGGGCGAGTGGGACAAATTAAAAAGTACCCAAATGAATTAGATAAGCAAAATATTTGATCATAATGTAAACGTACAGCCGAGTGACGGAAGCGTATTATATTAGGATAATGAGCCCGAGAGAAGGGACAAAGAAACATGTAAAATGATGTAGACATGTATTGGGAGGGGGTGTACTTACACTCGAACCCGGAGAATGTAAACATGTAAAACGATTAAGATATGCACTGGGAGGGGGTGTACTTACACTCGAACCCGAAGAATGTAAACATGTAAAACGATTATGATATGCACTGGGAGGAGGTGTACTTACACTCGAACCTGGAGAATGTAAACATGTAAAGCGATTAAGATATGCACTGGGAGGGGGTGTACGTACACTCGAACCCGGAAAACGCAAACATGTAAAATGATGTAGACATGTATTGGGAAGGGGTGTACTTACACTCGAACCCGAAGAATATAAGCATGTAGAATGATCAAGATATGCATTGGGAGGGAGTGTACTTACACTCAAACCCGGAAAATGCGAATATGTCTCTAAACGGGTCGTTCTTGTAAAACGTCAAATTTGAAGACAAGGTCGGAATATAAAAATGAAGCGAGGTCTTAATGCATACCGGGTGGGTTGCAATAATAACGACTTCGGTGAAACACCCGGTTGATGGGTAAGAATTAAACACATGTGTAGACTGAGAAACGGGAACTCGGATGGAAAGTTAAAAGACTCGGGTTTTGAGTCGTAACTAAAAGACGACAAGATAATGTAAATAGAAATTTTGAATAAATTATGTTCAACTATTTCAAAGTTGAACGGGTCGAATATAATATCATGCCGAACGGCATGAGTAAACGCAAGCGGGATAAAGGTAGCGTTAAATGCAAAAGAGTAATGAGCCCGGTAATGGGACATAACCAAATAAGAATATATGCAAATCAAATGATAGTAAGCAGTGGATTCGGTATAATTGAACCGAATAAATAAATTTGAAAACAAAAGAAATTGTTGCAAAAAGTGAAAATTTTCACTAAAGACCTTTAAACGGGTCAAAGTAACGGATTCATAAAGAATTCGATAGTATATGAAAGCGATGGATATCGCTAAGTTAACTAAACTAGTGGAAATAACGACATTACATTATTTCGAGTTGCACTATGTCGTATGAGATATGTAGACAATTAGTAACCAAAAAGATGTTACCATACTTTTCTGGTAATACTAACGAATGGTTAAAAGTATAAGTAATGTTTAAAAGATTTCTCGAATCGAATACATTGAGTTTAAACTCAATGAATTATGTAAGAAAAGGTTTCGAGGACGAAACCTCTTTAAGGGGGGTAGACTTGTAACACCCCGAAAATGGGATTAGTAATCAAACTCCGTTAATACTGAAAGACGGGTGAAATACCGTTAGTGGTAAAATTTAACCCGAAAATATTAGGATTTAAAGGAATAATCCTAATATTAAATACAACGTGAATAAAAGCTTTTAAGGGAGTAAGTTTATAAGAAGTCCTAGTTAACGGGACTTAAAATAAAACAGGTTATAACTCCTGGAACCCACTAAATAACTAGGAATATCAACCTAGTTAGTCTAGTGTTTTAAAATAATGAGGGAACTTGATGTAGTAACCTTTATAAACCTGGGTAAAGTAGAGGGACTAAAATGGTTAAGATGAGAAAATGGGTTTTTATTAATTAAAACGAAAAACACCAAAACACACACCTTTGTGTGTGTTCTGGTCGTACAAAACACAGGAGCCAAGAAGGGCTCTCATGCTCAAACCCTAACAAACATAATATCAACAAATTGAAGGGGTAAATCCAATCTAAATCGAACCAAGCACGAATTCATGATCACCTCGATGAAGGGATCATAAGGTATGCCAAATTTCATTATATAGTTCCATCTTGAATTCTTGGTGAACATATGAAATCGAAAATTTGGATTGCATGATTAAAGTTTGGATGAATTTAGGATGAAATCATATCTAGGAGTAAACCCTAGTCAATAACTAGTTGAATTAGTGTTGAAATTATAAAGTTCATAATCATCCATTATGGGTGTTTAAATGGGTTATGTAGAAACATGATGAACACTAGAACCATGATTGTCAAACTAGTGGTTTTTAAACTTTATGAAGTTAATCTTGACATTTAACCATGAATTTGATGATCTTCTAGTAAAAGATGTTGAAATTGGCAAGATAGGTAGCCATAAGTTTGATTGTTAAATTCTATAAAAGAATGCCCATTAGGTGTTTGTTAAAATGCCTAAATGAGAAGTAAAGTGTTGAAATTCAAGTGAAACGCGTAATTGGTAAGCTTGACTAATTACATGAGATATGAGATAAAACGGGTTCTAATCATAATGTTGATTTGCCTTAATCGTGCATATTATATGATTAAAGGTAGTTGACATTAGAAAGTCGAACTAACCTATGATGAAGTTGAATAGAAGTTTCGACATAAAGTCCGTAAGATGAACTAGTCATAATAATGATGACTAATCTAACCATCTTACGAATTATGATGCTAGTTTGACTCTTGACAAGCTAGATGGACGCTTGGGGAAAGAAGCGGGTCAAACGGATCGTATACGCGGAAAAGAGCATAATCCGGATACTAGGTAAGTTAAAGCTTACACCTTTTTTTAACAACTATTGGTTTTATAGATTATGAATAATCAAAAGTCATATTTGACTTATGATGTTTTGACCCGTCATGTGCGGTTCGGAACTAAAGACATTAATGATAAACCATGTTGAATGATTAAAAAGAGCTAATAAGATCATTTAGTCATGCAATGACTAATAAATAACGAGTTCTGAATGATTACCTTGTAAGGTAAATCAATACAATTAATAAGGGTAAAATGGTAAGATGGTCACTATTTGACGATAACCGTTAGTTTTGAAGGACACTTTATGGCGTAAGTTATAAAGGGGTCAAAATGATCAAGAAATAGATTTATAAGGAAAATTGACCGTACGGTGTAAACCGGTACAAGTCATGTAGACGAGAGGATGATAAATCCATCTGGCAAAAGTAAACGGTCATTTAGACCAAATGGGTCAAAAGGTGAAAATATCACCCTTTGACAATATCGACTAATGGTTTGTCGAGTTGTATGATTACAAGAATAAATATCGATTGAATGTTGACATAGCTATTACTTAGCGGCTACTAATGCAAGGTATCGAAATGGGTCAATATATTGATCCGAGCCAGGTTTGTATAATGATTCAACTCGTCATGTAGAACTTGAGGTTCTATAAGAGTTAGACAAGGATAAAATATAGATATTCGGTTATCATTAAGGTAAACCGAATAAATTGGGTCATGATTATGGTATTTTAGAAATATAATGGTTTCTAAACAAGATTATAGTTTTAAAAGTGGGATTTTGGTCGAACATGGCTTTAAAGGTCCTTCGTCGTAATAGGAGGGGTAAAAGTGACCAAAATGCCCTTATAAGTGAAATTAAGCAAACGACCCCTAAAGGTTGCTTAGAAATGAGTTTTGTGACCAAATAGATACTTGTATTAAGTGTAAAAAGTGAAATTTGCGAATCGTTGGGTCAAATGACTCTATATGAGTCTTTGCCGTAAAATGATAATCCGAGGGGTAACACTCGGAATAAATAGATCTCTACATTAAATCCTCCACACATATAGTTGTGGTAGAAGATAAATTGATAAATAATATGGAAGTACAATGCTAGAAGTGAATGGGTATGAATTATGGGGTAAAAGTGCTTAAATACCCTTAACGGGTCAAAATAAGCTTCTAAGTCAAAACGGGTTAAAGAAGGTATACAAACCCATGATTTTGAGTCTAATATAATAGGAGATATTGAAATTATGAAGTTCATGGGTTTAAAGATCAAATAGGCATGTTTGTTTGATAAAATCACGAACGGGTCAAAATTTGGTAAAAAGGGTAATAAGCCAAAGATTTAAAAGTCTTAAATTTCGTTAATTCGGATGTCGGATTTTAACTCCATATGATGGAGAATTAAGTTACGGACGCGTAGGAAAAAGAATCGTGTAAAACGGATTAAAAACGAGAGAGTTATGTCCGTTTCGGTAAGAACTAATGGCTGAGAAAAGTGCAGCGCTGACACGGCCGGGTGATTAGCTGATACGGCCGGGTGAAGGTTCTGTGAAAAATTTATGGTTAGCTGACACAGCCGGGTGGTTAATCCGAACCGGCCGGGTGAGGGGGCTGAAAACAAAACAAAAATAATTTCTTGTTTTGTTACGTTAAGCACGGAACTTGTTTATACTCGATTATTAAAGTGTCAAAACTAATTATTTACATGGTTTTGACCGTAGGTGAAGATGGACCTAATCTGGATGAAGATCAAGCGGCGAGCAAGAACCGAACACACGTTAAATGAAGCTTCCGCGTCAAATCTTGATTTGTGTTGTTATAAGTGAATTATGTAAACACTTATAAATTGTTTTTGAAATGTTGTAATCATTTGGGAATGTTGGTATAACAAGTTTTGTAAAGATACATTTTAGCATAAAAATGTGTATCTTTTTATTAAAATATTAATAAAACCAGACGGGCGTTACAGCCCGGCATAGAAACTCAAAATGCCTCACCCTAACCATGCCGGGTGGGCTTATCTGCGAAATATGAAACCCATAATACTGAAGTATATGGGCCATGAAGTCCGTCGCCGGTAGTCGGAAGTTGCCTTGTAGGAAGAAGTCCTCGAAAAACGTAATATATCCCGGCGGTGCATCGGCAGCGGTCTGGTTTTGACCGGGATATCTGGCATCCCACTCCGGTGGAAACCGGAAGCCTCTTGTAATCTATTCAAATAAACCCAGGTCCCATTTGAGGACACGGAGGGGACCTTCGTCCCCTAGGTTTTCTTCTTGTGGATGATCTTCAGCCATGGACGTTCAAGTAGAAAGTTCGAATATCTTCTCAAGGAACTTGAAGATCTGCTACTGTGTTCTTCAAGGGTTTGAAGATTCAAAGAGAATCCGAGTGCAAACAAAAGGAAAGGATAGCAACAGAAGAGGAACAGTTTGGGTAAATGTGCCGAGATCACCGCGCACGTGACAAATTAGAAGATGCCACGTAAGGCGGGATTCTCGGAGTGACGGTTACCACGCGCGCGTGGGCCTCACTCGCCTGCGAAAAGCCGAACCGTCAGGGACAACTTGATGACGGCCGTGTCAGCAGTCAACTCAAACGTCGCCATCAACGACATTTGCACCAACCTGTCAGAATTCAAAATTCGAGGGTTTTCCCGCCCAAAAATTACTACAAACTTCATGCAGAAGTTAATAAGGCCGCACAATATACATAGTCATCGAATGAACGCGTGCGCCAACACTCAAAAAGCAGTGGATCATCATCAACCAAGTCTAGTAGTCGTGCGTAGTAACTTACAGCCAGTTACACGCACGCCGTCTACCAAAACCAAGCAAGCATTTCTCATAACTAGTGTTTTGGTCAAAAATTACCTAAGCATTTTAGTGATCAAATTAGTTAAGTGAGGTAGTGTGCTAGAAAGTGTAATGAAAATGTACTTATTAAGTTGTTTAGAAAATCAGTGTTCAGGATACGGCTCAGGATATCGAGCTGTATCGATGATCAAACAATGAGCGGAAAGTAAAGTAAATGACACGAGATGTACGAGGAAAGCCCTTGATCAATCTAGATCGCCGGCATAAAACCTCGGGAGCTGACAATCGCAGCTGCCTTGTTCTTCTATTGCTTCAAATATCAGGATACAGTGCAGGATGCGGTGCGGATCAACTAAGTGTTACAATATGATTTGGATACAAGTGTGGTGGTTGTTGTGAACTAGAGAGTGAGAGTGTACGAGAGTGTTAGTGAAAGATGATGTGCCTTAAACTGATCCGCCCTCATCTAGTTATAGTAAAAATAAAGCAACTAACTATCCTCTAAAACCGGGATCCAATGAATATTCCTTAGCCGAACGTTGTAGACCCAGTCTTTCGGGTTCAACGTCTCTCCCTCAACAGATACGTCCGAGTCTTGAGGAGAAGAAGTCCAATTGACCGTTAGCAAGCTCCAGCCTCTAACCTGCACGTGATTAATTTAAAACATCCCAGGATATTGTCCAGGATGTTAGCAATATCCCCGTCCAGTATCCTGATCACAAATAAACAATCATAATCAGAATATTAGTCAAGATACACGTTCAGAAAATGGCCCATAACAATTGTCCCCAAAATATATCTGTTGGTATACCAACTCCAACGGATATATTTTAAGATTTATTCCGTGTATCGAGGTAATTAAACCAGAATGACCCTTGAAGTGACATTGTGCAACTCCCAACGCGTTTTTCACTCAATGGCTATCCATTTAGCCCCTATATCTTCTCTATTTCTTATTGATATACCATCATCTTCCCCAGAATTCTCAGGTACTTCTCTCTCTCTATCTCTTAACTTCTTTTTTCGTTCAAGTTTTCCGATGGCCACCAGAACACGTTCCCATTCCGGCAAATCCACTTCGTCGTTTGTTAACCAGAACTTGCTGAAAAACCCTGAGAAGGAAGTGTGTTCCTTTGATAACGCCGATATCAACGCGTTAAGAACCTCCGGTGCTTTTTCCGACACAGCAATCATTCGTCCATTCGACCGGAACATTCGTTCCGACGTATGTTCCGAGGAGTGTGTCTGCTTCTCCTCATATCCTTTTTCCCTTGGCCTCCGATATCCATTCCCTGAATTCATCATGGAGTTCTTTCGGATTACCGGTCTTTGCTTTGCTCAGACGATGCCTATGGTCTGGAGAGTGTTGATTGTTCTTAACCAAATCAAAACCCTTCACGTCCCCGATCTTTGCATCGAAGACCTTCCTCTCGCTTACCGTCTCCGATCTCACGGCAATAGTCGCTTTTTGCTCTGTTCAACCTCTAGCAATCCCCTCATCCTCAAAGCTTCAAAAAACGAGGATGGGTGGCAACGAAAATTCTTCTTTGTTAAACGGGATTCCATTCCCGAGGGCAAAAGCCTTCCGGTGAAATGGTTGACCTCCGGTAGGGTTTAGGGTTTTTAGATATCCCCAAACATATCCTGGTGATGTATCCTGAGTTATATCCTGACTTCTTCTTTTTCTTTTTGCAGCAAACTTCAAAGAGTTAGCTCCTCCCTCCGAAGAATCTCAAGAACGAATCAACCGGATCTACCAGTTGCCTGATTGCGACAGGTCCTTTTCACAGCATCTTCCGAGTTCAAGCCAGTATTCCTCGTCAGACATGTCTGGTAAGATTCTCATAAATTTTGCACATTTATTAATATTAAAGTAAGAGACAAGAATATAGTTTTAGATATCTTCCCTGTTTTGCAGCACCACTCAAAGCTCCAGAGATCTTTGATCTTGACGAATTAGATAGCTATGCCATTCCTGTTCAAGTGAAGAAAGAACCCAGCAAACCTACTTCCACCTCCAAACCAGCATCCGGCCCCAAACCGGCAAGTGTTCCTAAGCCTACCCTTGCTACCAAGCCACGTGCTTCAAGTTCCCGAAAAAGAAAGGAGACTGACTCACCAGCCTCGTCTGAAACCTTCCCCTTTGAGAACCATGGGTTCGTTGAGTCCAGTGGCTTCATGACTGGCTTTCTTAATCAGGTTCGTATCCTTAACCTATATCCAAGGGATGATCGCCAAGGCACAATCTCAGCATTATGAAGACAAATTCAAGGCCGTGAACCAAGAAGCCAAAGCTGCTATCAACAAGGCCACCGAAGATGCCCGAGCCAAAATGGACGCCACCCAACTCCAATGCGAGCAGGATAAGACTTCCTACCGAGAAGGTCTCAAGGGATCAGTTGTAATCTCCCTCCTTCAAGCCAGATTAAAGATGGCCTATGAAGCCAAAACCCTGGGCTTTGAATGCCCTTCCTGGGATGTGAAGGCTTGGGAGGCCAAACTGAGAGACCTCGGGCGAAGTCCTGTTGAGTATCCTGCCAAGCTTGCGGGTGAAGGATCTTCCAAGGCAGCGGAGGAAGTGGCGGATGCTGAGAAGAATCCCGGGGGCGATGCTGGAGCAGGTGCTGATGGAGTGGTAGTTGAAGAGGGTGCTGCCCCTTGAAAGCAGCGAAGTGGGCGATGATGGATGTTTATGCCTAGGCCGGAGCCCACTTTTTTAAGCTTGATGGTTGTGACCTGTCGAACAATTTATTTTCCATGTCTTCTTGAACAATTTACCTTTCCTGCATTAGAACAATTTGATAACCAAAGGTGGATGGATCCTGGGTTTCAGGATGAAGCCCTTGGTTATCAGTTAGTATGTTTTGTTTTGTTTTGTTTTGGACAATACAACGGTTGGAGGTGGACGGGTTTCAGTTTGAAACGAAACCTTCAATCGTTGTGTAAATATGGTTATGAATTCCTCGTGCTTTTGGTGGATGGACCTTGGTTTAAGGTGAAACCAAAAGCACAACTTTTGACATGTTAATAATATAACCTACCTTTAACTTACTTGCCTTTGTCAATACTTTAGATTCTTATTACATATTGCTTTGATACCAACTAGTGTAATCATTCAAATGCTTTAATCCATATTTTTAGCAATACTTTGTAAAAACAAACTTTGGTAAACAGATCTTCTCAAAATCTCATATCTTGGATAAAAGTTTCAAAATAACTTGTTCTTTGTAAAACCTCGAATATCTTAAAGTGTTTAAAGAAATAAAATGGTCTACTTAGCTTTTATGAACAAATTCCATTTTGATTTTACACTTAAATCCTTGTAACTCCAAATATTCCAAACAGATATCCCGGATTATATCCTGGGAATATATTCTGAGAACATATTCTGAAGATATATTCTGAGGGTATATCCTAGTCAGTATGATTAAACTTCTGACACAGTTTCAAAAGCTCAATCAAATTGTTTAGGACTTTCAAAGGAAAGATCATACCAGAAATAGATTATAAGCCTAGTTTCAAACTTCAATCCTTTTTGCAATTCCTTGTACCAATATGTCCCCAGTCCTTTCTTGCTTGGTCTTAACTCTTAGTGCCTTACATAATTGCCTTAGGAGAAATGTCCCCTGTGTACAGAGTCTTAGAAAACATTACTTAGAGTGCATAGACAGTTCTCGTGTTATTGAGGTAAAATCCGAAAATATCCTGGAGATGAATCCTTAGTATCCTGGGGATAATCCCAAATTTTCATGCGCTATAGGCGGGAGTGTATAAACTCCAAGACTTAGAAAGGTGAAAACCTTTGAACCTTAGAGAGTATGAAAATACCCTTTCGTGAGAGAGGGTGATCAATCCTCATATACCTTTAGGATTCCGGATATAGCCAACAGTAACGAAATTGTCAGCCACTTTTACATGGACTGGTCCCGCCACCTTGAACTATTCCCGAATAACTTGCGCTCCAGGCGGGGTGTTTAAACCCAATTCGGATGAAAGGTGAATACCTTTAAACCTATGAAGGGATCGGGATCCCTTTTACGTGAGAGAGGGGGCCAATCCTCTAATCTTCCGAAGCATCCTGAGCGTATACCCTGAAGCTATAACCCGAAGCATATACTGCAAAACATTCCAAAACTAAGGTGGGTGTTAGCTTGACTAACACCCCTCCGATGCTTAAGTTAGTATTGGGTTCAAATAAAATAAAGTATATTCAAAAGAGACAGAACTCATACCATCTTGAGTTAAGAATTAAATTCTAAACTCAAGTGAAATAGGCTTTGAGATGTATAGCATTCCAGGATCTTGGTAGTATATCCCCCTCCATATTCTTGAGCTGGTATGCTCCCTTTCCGGATTCTGATTCAATCTCATAGGGTCCTTCCCATTTTGGGGCCAACTTTCCATCAGCAGGATTCGTAGTATTCTGAAAAGCCTTTCTTAACACCCAATCTCCAACCTTAATTCTTCTGGTCCTGATATTCTTATTATATGCTCTGGATACTCTTTGTTGGTATTCTGCCATTCTCATCTTTGCCGCGTCCCTTGCCTCATCAATAGTATCTAATTCTTGACATAGGGCTTCAGGATTCTTCTCAGGATCCCTGAGGTTGGATCTTGCTGTAGGTATCACCATCTCTGTCAGGATTACTGCCTCTGCTCCAAATACTAAGGAAAATGGAGTTTACCCAGTAGCATTCTTCACAGTTGTCCTGTCAGCCCATAGGACAAATGGTAATTCCTCTGCCCATCTTCCCTTCTTAGCCCCAAGTCTCTTTTTCAAATTGTTGACAATTATCTTGTTTGAGGATTCTGCCTGCCCATTCGCTTGAGGGTGTACTGGAGTAGATGTTATCATTTTGATCCCCCAACTCTTGCAGAAATCAGTGGTCCTCTTGTTTATAAACTGGGACCCATTATCACAGATGATTTCAGCTGGTACCCCAAACCTGGTCAGGATATTCCTTTTTATGAAGGATACTACTTCTTGGTCTCTAACTTGGACAAACGCTTCAGCTTCAACCCACTTAGAGAAATAATCCGTCATTGCTAACATAAAGACTTTTCCTCCCGGGGCCTTTGGTAAATTTCCTACTATATCCATCCCCCACTTCATAAATGGCCAAGGGGAAACAATAGGATATAATGGTTCAGCAGGTTGATGCAGTATGTTACTATGTCTTTGACACGCATCACATCTTCGAGCATACTCTGCGGCATCTTTTCTCATTGTTGGCCAATAATATCCTGTCCTCAATACTTTTGAGAATAATGACCTGCCCCCAGTATGGTTACCACAATCCCCTTCATGTATATCCTGAAGTACTTCTCTGGCTTCAGGATCCTCCAAGCATCTCAAATATGGTCCTGCAAGAGATTTCTTGTATAAAATGTTATTTATAATAGTGAACCGTGATACCTTCATCCTAAATGCCTTAGGATTTTCATCTTCGGAGATATGTCCTTCCTTGAGATATCTCATGATTGGGGACGTCCAGGATACAGAATCCTCTTCAGGATACACCGCTTCGGGATCCTGAATACCTGCTGTTAGGGCTGGATTTTTATGACTTGTGATCCTTACATGTGATCCTAATCGGTGATCCTTGTTTCTTTGGCAGATAGTGATCCTCAGAAGAGTTCCAGGGACAGGATCACGGACCATCCTAGGGATCCTCATACTAACGATTGTTCTATTTGGATTTAATGTTATTTTGCAGGAATTTCGAGTAGGATCCGCTCTTAGCAACGTAAACAAGGAACCTGTCACGCTACTTTGGCATATGCATAATCAAAGATGGACGTTATGGACAATATGGAAACTCAGCACAATTTAAGGGCGATAATTTAGGCTAAATTTACTTCTATTCTTGAAGGGGTAACGAGCTAATAGTTAGGTTATTTACCTAAAATACGACCACACACACTTATATAAGTAGCACTCTTCCACATTCGGAAGACACACCACATTTCCCACACGCTTTGGCATACATTACTATAGTGATCCTTGTACCTAGCTCGTTACCATCCAAAGTTGTAACCATTATTTGTTATATTGAAGATTGGTGATCGGTAGTTTCCATCACCCGAGGTTTTTTATGCCGGAGATCATTGATCAAGGGCTTTTTCCTCGTATAAATCCTTGTGTCACTTGTGCATTTTACATTTGAGTGATCCTTCACTTTGTTCATCATACCAAGCATCATTCCTCGCTTACATAAAGTTTGGTTGCATTATCTTTAAGTGATTTTTGACCAAAACAGTTTGGCGCCCACCGTGGGGCAATTGGTGCTTCATTCATAAGAAATTTTTTCTGTTGGTGATCATTCCGGAAGTGTTGCATGGCTTCATCGTTGAAGAATACTTCCACAGCGATGTCTGCAGTCAATTCATCTAATGGCATTCCACATTTGCCTCCACCACCATCTGGATCTCTGAAAAATGATGAGAAGAGAACAACTCCTATCTTCTCTAAACCTTCATCTTCTGCTCTAACTTCTTCTGCTCCCAGTACTAGTGATATATTTACTTTGATTTTGCAGATGAGGGATCGTATGCAGCAGCAGGATGAAACTAATGATAGGATCCTCAAGGAAATCGGAGATCTCAAAAGACAAAAGAAAACGGCAGAGGATCACTCCCCACTAATGCCCAAATCTTTGAATTTTGATACTCCGATGATTACTTCTCAGCCATCAGAGGTCCCAGACATTCAACACATGTGTGGATCAAGAGGAGTACATTTCGGCCCAGCAGTAGTGACTCAGGCATCAGGATCATATTTCCAACCGACAGGATCCTATACTCAGCATATGGGATCCTTCATGAACTCAGGATCCTCCTTCGTTCCAGGATTATCCCAGGTTCAAGGATCCTCCTTCGTTCCAGGATCATCCCAGGTTCAAGGATCCTCCTTCGTTCCAGGTTCATCCCATGTTCAGGGATCCCTTCAGATACCAGGATCCTTGAAGAATTTGCAAACAGGAAGTCCAGATGTCCATCAAGGAGATTTTATTCCGATGCAGACCATTGCTTCCACTGGTCCCTCCATCATCCCAGAATCCCAGCAATATGGATTCACATCCAATGTTCCTAACTTGAACCCGATGGGAGGTAACACTTTTAATAATTCTCTCACCACTAACCATGGATTTATGCAGGATACAGGTATCAATCATGCTATAGCCAGAGAACTTCAGAAACTGAAGGATATGATATCAAGTGTTCCAGGGGTAGTCAAACCTATCCCGGAAATTGCAGATGGAAGCCATAAGGTATCTCGTTTTGCACCACCAATTTGTGATGCTGAGATACCCAAAAGATTCCATATTCCAACTATGAAGCCGTAGGATGGTACAACGGATCCTGAGGAACACATAGCACAATACAGGGAAAGGATGGAGATCAATCCAATTCCAGAAAAGTTAAAGGAAGCATGCCTATGCAAAGGATTTGGATCCACTCTTACTGGATCAGCTCTTAAATGGCTGCTAAGTGTTCCCCCTTACTCTATTACTTCGTTTGCTAATTTAGTTAACTTATTCAATAATCAATTTTCTTGTAGCAGAAAATTTGAACGATTGACTAGTGATTTATATAGGGTAACTCAGGGTCATAATGAATCATTAAGGGATTATATAACCAAATTTAGTAAAGAATCCTTGGAGATTCCCAACTTGGATATGGCCACAAGTGTTGAGGCCTTCAAAATGGGATTGCTTAGGGATTCATTGTTCTATGATGATCTTGTTATGACACCATGGAGGAACCTAGATGAAGTAAGAACTCGGGCACTCAGGTTCATCCGGCTAGAAGATGACAAGAGGATCCAGGAGAGACAAGTAGGATCCTCAAAACAAGAAAAGCAAGGATCCTCTTTCAAAAGCAACAGATTCAAGTCCTACAATAGAAATGACAACCAGAACGTGCATGCTGTTGACCAAGAAGAGGATGATGAGGATTATCCTCCGATTTCTGAATATTGTTTTTCCGCTGATAATCATGAACTAATCCTTGCAATGCAGAATCTAGGAGAAAAAGCTAGATGGCCCAGAAAAAATGACAAACCAGCCGGAACTAAAGACAAATCAAAGTGGTGTGCATACCACGAGGATTTCGGGCATTTAACTGAAGAATGCATCGCATTAACAAAGGAAATTGGATATCTGCTAAGCAGGGGGCATTTAAAAGAGTTGTTGGGAAAAAAAAGCAAAAGACTCAGGATCCTGAAAGGATCCCTGAAAAAGCTCCTGCCCCCTCCAGCAAATGCACAAGTGATCAACTTTATCTCTGGAGGATCAGACATCTGTGGTACATCCTTCTCAGCAGCTAAAAGGCATGCAAAGGAAGCAAAAATGGATAACGGAGAAAGACCTATTCGAACATCAAGCGTCTCGGAAGGAAAAATCATAACCTTCGATGAGGATGATAGAATTAACATCCAGGATCCTCATCACGATAGTTTAGTTATTACTCTCTTTATTTCTAACCACTTTGTCCGCATGATCCTTATTGACGGAGGAAGTTCAATAAACATTATCCAGCTTGATGTTCTAAAGAAGATGGGTATCCCTGAATCAGACATCACCCCAAGATCCTCCGTGCTTGTGGGATTTAGTGGCGAAACTAAGAAAACCCTGGGGGACATCAAACTCCCAATTTATGTGGAAGGATTACATAATTATCAAAAATTTTGTGTTATTGACTGTTTGTCTTGCTGTAATGTTATCCTTGGCAGGCCCTGGATACATGATATGAAGGCAGTCCCATCCACCTACCATCAATGTGTGAAGCTCCCTAGCCCATGGGGAATAATCAAGATCGACAGTGATCAGCAGGAGGCTAAGGATTGTTACACCTCGTCAATGAAACCAGCCTCGAAGCCAAGGGAGCAATAGCAATTACAGTATCCTCCAAGGAATGTCTTGGAGGTGAGAGAACAGGATGTGGACGAAATCCTCTTGGATCCTAATGATCCTGAATCAAAAATCTATATCGGATCAGGGATCCTTGGTAAAATGAAAGAAGACATAGTATCCTTCCTCAAAAGAAGAAAGTCTACCTTTGCATGGAAACATGAGGATATGACAGGTATATCTATGAATATAATCACTCATAAACTTGGCATTGACAGGTCAATCAAACCAATCCATCAAAAAAGAAGGAAGTTTGCACCAAAAAGAAATGCCATTATCCAGGAAGAGGTAGAAAGATTACTTCGAGCAGGTATGATTAGAGAGGTAAAGTATCGAAAATGGCTAGCCAATGTGGTTGTAGTTCAAAAGAAAAATGGAAAGTGGAGGGTATGTGTCGATTTCACTGATTTGAATAAGGCATGTCCCAAGGATCCTTTCCCATTACCCCACATTGACTCCATGGTGGATGCAACGACGGGTCATGAACTGTTAACCTTTATGGATGCATCATCTGGATTCCAACAAATTCAGATGGAACCATCTGACCAAGAGGATACGGCTTTTATGACCCCAACCGGTTTATATTGTTATATTGCTATGCCTTTTGGATTAAGAAATGCAGGTGCAACATATCAAAGGCTGGTGAATATGATGTTCAAAGATCAAATTCGACAAACTATGGAAGTATACATAGATGATATGGTGGTGAAATCCAAAAAAGCTGAGGATCACCTAAGGGACTTGGAGGAAGCATTTGATATCCTTGATAACTATAATATGAAGCTTAATCCTTCAAAATGTCACTTTGGTGTTAAAGCAGGAAAATTCTTAGGATATATGGTAACCCAGAGGGGCATTGAACCAAGCCCGGAACAAATCAAAGCATTGGTAAATATCAAATCCCCTGCCAACGCTAAGGATGTGAAAAGGCTAACAGGCAGGATAGCAGCTCTAAACAGATTCATATCCAAATCCTCAGAAAAGTGTAAAGAATTCTATGATATCCTAAGAAAGAATAAGAAATTCGAATGGACTGAAAAGCATGAGAATGCTTTACAAGCCCTAAAAGAATACATGTCCTCAGCCCTAGCATTGATGAAACCAGAAAAAGGAGATGTGTTATCCTTATACCTTGCGGTATCCTCAAAAGCAGTAAGTGCAGTCCTTGTTAAGGATCATGAAGGTACACAATATCCTGTCTATTATGTAAGTAAGAGTTTACTTGACGCTGAATCCAGGTATTCACACCTTGAAAAACTTATTCTTGCACTGATTATGGCATCTACTAAACTAAGACATTATTTTGAAACACATGTTATTGTTGTTAGAACTAATTTCCCAATTAAGAATGTCCTCAGGAAACCAGAGATGTCCGGAAGAATGGCTAAGTGGGCAGTAAAGCTTAGTGCCCATGATATAAGATATGAACCCAGAACAGCCATAAAATCCCAAGCATTAGCAGACTTTGTGGCTGATTTCAGTAGTGATTTACAAAAGGAAGCCGAATTGGAAGTCCAGCAGCTGGATGAAACTAAGGATCCTTGGATACTACATACTGACGGATCCTCAAATGTCAAAGGCACGGGGCTTGGTATACTACTAAAATCGCCACAGGGGGACATAATCCCCATTCCATAGCTTGTGAGTTCCAAGCCACTAATAATGAGGCTGAATATGAAGCCTTAATCGCTGGTTTACAAATCGCTAAACATATGAGGATCAGGTATCTTGAGGTATACGTGGATTCATTGTTAATCACCAATCACTTTAATGGATCCTATGCTGTTAAAGGTGAAAAACTAACCAAATATTTAGAGATAGTCAAAGAATTGGCACTCTCCTTTGTTTCTTTTAGTTTGACACAGGTACCAAGGGAAGAAAATACAGAAGCTGATGCATTGGCCAATCTAGGATCATCTTTGAAGATTCCAGAGGATATAAGTATCCCCATCATCCATATCCTGGCTCCTGCTATTGAAAAACAGGTGGCCATGGAAATAGAAGAGGATACTGCAATGATCCCTAGTGAGGATACTCAATCTTATTCAGGATCATGGATCTCACCAATCATGAGATACTTACAACACGGGGAGATTCCTATGGGAGAAAATCCTAGGGCTTTCAGGATTAAGGTATCTCAATTCACAATCTTGAATAATATGCTATATAAGCGATCTCTTGCAGGACCATATTTAAGATGTATCGAGGATCCTGAAGTTCAAGAAGTGTTAAAAGACTTCCATGAAGGAGATTGTGGAAACCACACTGGGGGCAGGGCATTGTTCTCAAGGATCTTAAGGACAGGATACTACTGGCCAACTATGAAAAGGGACGCTGTGGAATATGCTAAGAAGTGTGATCCTTGTCAAAGACACAGCAATATCCTTCATCAGCCGGCTGAATTTCTACATCCTATTCCATCCTCTTGGCCATTTATGAGATGGGGGATGGATATAGTTGGCAAGCTCCCTATGGCACCTGGTGGAAAAGTATTCATGCTTGCCATGACTGACTACTTCTCCAAGTGGATAGAGGCTGAAGCTTTAGCCCAAGTCAGAGAAAAGGAAGTTATATCCTTTAATAAGAGAAACATTATAACTAGATTTGGCATTCCTTCTGAGATTGTATGTGATAATGGTTCCCAATTTATTGGGAGCAGGACTACTAACTTTTGTGACAGTTGGGGGATTAAGATGATAACATCAACACCAGTCCACCCACAAGCCAATGGCCAAGCAGAATCATCCAACAAGATCATCATCAACAATCTGAAGAAGAAACTTGGATCCAAGAAGGGGAAATGGGTAGAGGAATTGCCTTATGTGCTCTAGGCTGATAGGACAACCCCCAAGAATGCTACTGGTCAAACACCCTTCTCTTTGGTGTTTGGGGCAGAATCAGTGATTCCAACAGAAATGGTGGTTCCAACTGCTAGAACAAGTACCCGTGATCCTGAGGAAAATGATGCAAACCTGGCTCAAGACTTGGATACTATTGAAGAAATCAGGGATCTGGCTAGGATAAGGATGGCTAGCTACCAACAAAGAATGGCTGGTGCTTACAACAAAAATGTCAGGATAAGAAAATTCCAAGTTGGGGATATGGTGTTAAGGAAAGCATTCCAAAACACCATCAATCCTGCTGATGGGAAATTGGCACCAAAGTGGGAAGGCCCTTACTTGATTGAAGCCGAAGCAGGAAAGGGGGCATATAGGTTGCTAACCATGGAAGGAAATTTGTTACCGAGAGCCTGGAATGCTGTTCACTTAAAGAAATATTTCATGTGAGCAGGATCCTCCTGGCACATATGATCCTTACATTGAAAGCATCCTCGAAGGATCCCAGTGATGTCAATGATCCTTACTCTGGTAATGTCCTAATCCTAAACTATTCCATTTTCTTATTTTTACCTAAGGATAAGGATCATGTATCCTTCATCCTCCTCTCACGAGAATTTGAGTTCTGATAAGTCCAGGTATCCTCAGCATATCATTGAGAATCTTCAAAAGCATCCCAGATCCTTGGGTTCAACCCCAGTTATCCTTGGGCTTGTCCCCAGTTTTCGCCTGTAGCGCACGATGATCCTAGTATAGTTCACGTCTTTGGGACCAGTACCCACTTTTAGGGGCTGATAACCTCATCGTACTGGCTATACCTAGGATCCTACGTATAATGGTAGACGTACCATACATCCGTTCCTAAGGTTTCTAACGTTTTCACGTTAGCTAAGGTTTTGGCATTTTCATGTCACTAAGTTTGGATAGTCGCCAGTGAGAGCCATACTCCAGTTTACATTCGATCTTTGGGCTTGTCCCCCGTTATCCTTCGGGCTTGTCCCCAGTGATCCTTTGGGCTTGTCCCCAGTTATCCTTTGGGCTTGTCCCCAGTTACTAACTTATCTTTTATATTGGCTTAGTCCCAAGTTATGTTCTACTTTTCAGGTTTTCAAAGTTAAACAATTAAGGATCCTTAATCCTTATTATCCATTAAGGTTTCACTTATGGTTATCCTGATTAAAGGTTAGGATCCTAACTTGGATCCTCAGGTATGATCCTCAACTATTTTCAATTTCATTCATTAATTGTTTGAATAACCCTTAGACTTTGACAACTGAACCTATAATCCTTAAAATAAACTACTTTGAAAATTTTCGATTATAGGATATTTGATCCAGGATCATATCCTAAATTTCTTAAACATAATTTGCTTAACCTTTCTCACTCAGGCAAATATATATCAAAACAATTGGAAATTAAAAGGATAACAACACAAGATAAGCCAAAAAGATTAGAGTTATTTTATTAACAAAGGTTTAAAACCCTTCATAAGTTGTCAAAATTGCCAACCCACGTTTCTACCAGCAAAACGTGGCCCGTCCACATGGGTTGGCAAAGGGTGTCCATTATTTGTGCGGTCATAGCATGCAGGTAAATAAAAGGCGGCAGCATCACAATGGCTTCATCCCCCAAACAGAGGATCCCTCCACCATTCGCAATCCTACCTATTGTCTGAAGGATCCTGGATCCTTAATCCTAAAACTATTGTTTAAAGTTACAGACCATAATTGTTTGAAAAAAACATCAACAACCACAAAAAAAAAAAAAAAAAAAAAAAAATTGGGCTCCGGCTATGTCTAGAAGTTTCCATCATTGCCCAATCCTGCAGCTCAATCCTTCGCTGCACCATCACCACCAGCTCCACTTGCCTCTCCAGCATGATCCTTGCCAGCCTCTCCACCCTCCAGCATCGGAATCTCCTCAGCCTCTTCATCATCATCAAGCTCTGCCAGCCTCGCCTTCCAACCCTCTACATCCCATGTGCTTTTGTCGAAGGCAGGATCCTGAGCCTCCGCAGCCATCTGCAACTGGATCTTATACATGGCTGTCGCAGCAGAGACCTTGGCATCCTGGGTGATATCATGCTTCTCATAATCAAAGTTGATCAGCATTTTGGCAGCATCATCCTTGGTAGCCCGGAGCTCCTTCTCAAGATCAGCAATCTTGAGATCCTTCAGCACACCCATTTGTTGGAGGTCAGCGATTTGGCGGTCTTGATCCTCAACGTGGCCAATATAAGTCTCTATTTCAGCAAATTTCTGCAAGGAAGATAAGACACAAGTATCAGAAACAATCCTTAAAACTATCAGGATACGCAAACAGGGGCAGTGATCCTTACCTCATTGAAGTAATCTAGAAACTGTTGGCGGAGCAGGGGCAGGCCTTGGAGATCCTCAGCATCAGAGGCCTTTCTCTTCTTGCCTCCTTTCCCTCTAGCAGGTGCTTTCGGGACGGAAGTACTTGGGCTAGCAGGATTCTTCTTTCTGGAGGATCTGACGTTGGTTAGATCATCGATGCCAAATTTTGAGGCGGACTTAGAGGATTTTCCAGCACCTACACAACCAAAATAAGATAAGTATTCTAATTAAATTTGAAATCCTACATAGAATTACTTTTTAAATAAGGATACTTACTTGACATTGTGGCAGAGGCAGAGGATACTTCCTGAGAATCTTGAGTGGCAACTTGGAAAGTTCTTGCTTCAGGATCAAGCTTCTTGAAGGCCAAAAGTCTCTCTTTTGCAGCAGGAGTCAACCTAAGACGAGAAATGGATATAGCTGCACAATAAAACAAGAAAATATCAGTGATCCTCATCCTTAGGAACAGGTTTTACGGTGATCCTTCCAGGATCCTCTATCCTACCATGAGTAGCCCACTCTTTGGGCAGATCCTTCCCATCAGGGATGGTATCTCTACTAACAAAAAAAGAACCGTCGCTTCCAGTTCGTGTCGTTCTTGGTAACTTTGAAGACAGGGTGATCCTCCCCAGCTTTTCGCTTAAACAAATAGCGATGGGATCCGAAAGTGGTAAGATCATACATCTCAGCCAACTCCGCCATACCAAGGTCAATCCCCTCTTGCTCAATGATCCTTTCAAGGGTGTATAACACCCTCCAGATCATGGGCATAGCCTGGATATAGCAGATGCCGGTAAGAGAGAAAAATGATTGAGTGAACTGTGGGAAAGGATACGAATATCCTATCAAGAACGAAGTAACCGGGAAAGCTACCCAAGTATCAGAAATAAAATCACTCAAAGCAGTGGGGGTAAAAGACTTGAAGAGAGAGTTCGCCGGAAAGCATTGACGGATTCTGTCGATCTGAGGATCGGTAAAACAGCACCTCTCGGTGGGAGAATCTTTGATGATCCCTTGACCCTTCAAGGGACTGTTCTTCTTAGGATCCTTATGCGGGGAGTTCCGGAGCAACATCTTTACAGAAGAATGGAAAGAAGAAGAAAAACAGAGCAAAAGAGAAGAAGATGAGAAGGAGAATACCTGGTTGATCTTCCGAATACGGTTATAAAGGGAGTCGCTTTGAATTTAAATGCATTCGATCCTATCCCTATTTCTATTTATAATGATGATTTGTGCAGGGCTGTCATTTCCGTGACGTCAGATCGCAACGGATAGTTCCATTGTAACGGCTATATATCCGTTAAGTCAGTTAGAGATAAGACCGGCAAAATATAACTCGTTTATATTAGATAAATACTCCTTATATTTTGGGGGCAATTGTTAGGGCTGGATTTTTATGACTTGTGATCCTTACATGTGATCCTAATCGGTGATCCTTGTTTCTTTGGCAGATAGTGATCCTCAGAAGAGTTCCAGGGACAGGATCACGGACCATCCTAGGGATCCTCATACTAACGATTGTTCTCTTTGGATTTAATGTTATCTTGCAGGAATCTCGAGTAGGATCCGCTCTTAGCAACGTAAACAAGGAACCTGTCACGCTACTTTGGCATATGCATAATCAAAGATGGACGTTATGGACAATATGGAAACTCAGCACAATTTAAGGGCGATAATTTAGGCTAAATTTACTTCTATTCTTGAAGAGGTAACGAGCTAATAGTTAGGTTATTTACCTAAAATACGACCACACACACTTGTATAAGTAGCACTCTTCCACATTCAGAAGACACACCACATTTCCCACACGCTTTGGCATACATTACTATAGTGATCCTTGTACCTAGCTCGTTACCATCCAAAGTTGTAACCATTATTTGTTATATTGAAGATTGGTGATCGGTAGTTTCCATCACCCGAGGTTTTTTATGCCGGAGATCATTGATCAAGGGCTTTTTCCTCGTATAAATCCTTGTGTCACTTGTGCATTTTACATTTGAGTGATCCTTCACTTTGTTCATCATACCAAGCATCATTCCCCGCTTACATAAAGTTTGGTTGCATTATCTTTAAGTGATTTTTGACCAAAACACCTGCTACTTCTTTATCCTGAGTATTCGTTGCAGGATACAGGATATGTAATATTGGTATTGGGGTTCCTTCTGGTATCCTGATTGATGATCCCAAGTTTGCCAATGCGTCTGCTTCGGCGTTATCCTCTCTTGGTACCTGTTCAAGTGTAAAAATATCGAAATATCCTGCTAATTTTTTAAGAATACTGAGGTATTCAATTAATTTCTTACCCTTGACTGCATATGATCCATTAAAATGATTAGTAATTAACAAGGAATCAACATATACTTGCAAATTCTTGATATTCATATTCTTAGCCAATTCTAATCCTGCAATTAAAGCTTCATATTCTGCCTCATTATTAGTAGCAGGGAATTCACATCTAACAGCCTGGGGTATTATGTCCCTCTGTGGCAATTTTAGTAGTATACCTAAACCTACACCCCTTACATTAGATGCACCATCAATATATAGTATCCATGATTCTAAGTTTTCTCCTAGATGTTGTACTTCTAGGTCTACTTCATTTTGAATATCACTACTGAAATCAGCCACAAAGTCTGCTAGGGCCTGAGACTTTATTGCATTTCTAGGTTAATATATTAAATCATAGGCACTTAATTTTACCGACCACTTAGCCATTCTACCCGACATCTCTGGTTTCCTAAGCACATTCTTAACAGGATAATTAGTTTTAACATGAATCCTATGTGTTTCAAAATAATGTCTAAGCTTCGTTGATGCCATTTCTAGAGCCAATATTAGCTTTTCTAGGTGAGAATATCTAGTTCAACATTTAACAAACTTTTTCTAACATAATAAACAGGATACTGCTGACCTTCGTGGTCTTTTACTAGTACTGCACTTACTGCATTCCCTGATACTGCAAGATACAGGGATAATGGTTCACCATCCTCAGGCTTCATCAATAGAGGTGCGGTTGAGAGATACTGCTTCAAATCCTGCAGGGCTGCTTCATGTTTCTCACCCCATTCAAATTTTTTATTCCTTTTCAGGATATCATAGAATTCTTTACACTTTTCCGAGGATCTTGAAATAAATCTATTTAAGGCTGCCACTCGTCCTGTTAACCGTTGAACATCCTTTATATTTGAGGGTGACTTTATATCCAGGATAGCTTTAATCTGCCCCGGGCTTGCCTCTATCCCTCTTTTTGTCACCATGTATCCAAGAAACTTTCCTGCCCCCACTCCGAAATGGCATTTAGCAGGATTCAACTTCATGTTGTACTGATCCAGGATATCAAATGCTCCCTTGATATCCCGGAGGTGATCCTCAGCCTTTTTAGATTTTACCACCATGTCATCGATATATACTTCCATGGTGCCCCCCAGTTTGTCTTTGAACATCATGTTAACCAATCTCTGGTACGTTGCACCTGCATTTTTTAAACCAAAAGGCATAGCAGTATAACAGTAAATACCTGTCGGTGTCATGAAAGCAGTATCCTCTTGGTCTGAAGGTTCCATTTGAATTTGCTGGAATCCTGAGGATGCATCCATGAAGGTTAACATTTCACGGCCGGCAGTGGCATCCACCATCGAGTCTATATGAGGCAGAGGGAATGGGTCTTTTGGACAAGCTTTGTTTAGGTCTGTGTAGTCTACACAGACTCTCCACTTCCCATTCTTCTTTTGAACCACTACCACATTTGCTAGCCATCTAGGGAATTTGACTTCTCTAATCATCCTAGACTTCAATAATCTCTCAACTTCCTCTTGGATAATCGCGTTCCGTTCAGGGGCGAATTTCCTTCTTTTTTGTTGTATAGGCTTGTATGACCTGTCAATTCCAAGCTTGTGAGTAATAATGTCTTTTGATATACCTGTCATATCCTCATGCTTCCATGCGAATGTTGACATCCTGCATTTCAGAAAGTTAGTTAACTGTTCTTCAATATCCTGAGGGATATTGGTTCCTACGAGCACCGAGATATCAGGATTATCCTGGTCCAGGATAACTTTTTTCACATTCTGCTCCGAATTCTCCACGATATCCTGGGCCCGCATCTTTAATTGCTATGCTGGACTTGGTTTGGCCGAGGATTTCATTGAGGATGAGTAACATTCTTTCGCTTCTTGCTGATCACTATCGATTTTGACAACTCCCCAAGGGGTAGGGATCTTGATACATTGGTGATATGTTGACGGTACGGCCTTCATATCGTGAATCCACGGTCTTCCCAGGATGATGTTATAGCAGGATAGAGAATCCATCACACAGAAACGTTGCATCTTGTTGACTCCTTCAACGTATACTGGCAACTTTATCTCTCCCACTGTGTTTCTAGCCTCTCCACTGAACCCAACAAGCACGGTAGACTTTGAAGTGATATCCATTGGAGATACATTCATTCTCTTCAGAGTTTCTAGTTGGATTATGTTGACGGAGCTGCCATTATCAACCAGTATCCTGCGTACAAAATGGTTAGCCACATACAACGTTATTACCAGAGCATCATGGTGAGGATCCTGGACAGTATCCCTGTCATCTGCATCAAAAGTGATCACTTTGTCAGTTGTGAGGGTAGTCATCCTGACAGGTTTGTCTCCCCTTTCAGCCTTAGCTTCCTTTGCATGTCTCTTTGCTGCCGAATACAAAGTCCCACAAATGTCGGATCCTCCCGAAATGAAGTTGATTATCTTGGCATCCGTGGGAGGTGATGCTGCTCGCTCAGGATCCTTCTCAGTATCCTGACCTTTATTCTTCTTTCTTCCTAAGATATCTTTCAGATATCCCTTGCTTAGAAGATAGCTTATTTCTTTCCTTAAAGCAATGCAATCCTCAGTTACATGTCCTAAATCTTCGTGGAAAGCACACCATTTGGATTTATCCTTCCAATCAGCTTTTTGTTGATTCTTCCGAGGCCACCTGGCTTTATCTCCCAGACCCTGCATAGCATACATTAGTTCAGGTATATTAACAGAAAAACAATATTCAGATAGTTCAGGATATTCTTCAGGATCCTCGTCTTCAACAGCGTTCACTCTCTTGTTATCGTTTCTGCCATATGGCTTGGAGCGATATGGCTTATACGAGGATTCTGACTTCCTGTTAGTCGATTCGTATGTCGAGGATGCATTCATCCTTTCTTGCATTTTCTTGTCATCCTCCAATCGAATATATCTTAGAGCCCTGTTACGAGCCTCGTCGAGATTCCTGCAGGGATTCATTACAAGATCCTGATAAAACTGAGAGTCCTTTTGCAACCCCATCTTAAAGGCTTGCACCGCTGTTGCAACATCAAGATGTGGGATATCCAAGGATTCCCGACTGAATTTGTTCACATAATCCCTCAAGGATTCCTGAGGTCCTTGAGTTATCCTGTAAAGATCACTGGTTAGTTTTTCAAAACTCCGACTGCAAGAAAATTGACTATTAAATAAATTCACTAAGTGGGCAAATGATGTAATCGAATGCGGAGGAACATTTAACAGCCATTTTAAGGCTGATCCTGTCAGAGTAGAACCAAAACCCTTGCACATGCAAGCTTCCTTGAGATCCGGAGGGATAGGGTCGATCTCCATCCTTTCCCTATACTGGGCAATATGCTCTTCAGGATCCGTGGTTCCATCGTAAAGCTTCATGTTCGGAGTCTGAAATCTTTTTGGGATTTCAGCATCACATATAGGATGTACGAACCGAGATATCCTGTGGCTATCCTGGGATACTTCAGGAATTGGCTGCACCACCCCAGGTACACTGGATATCATATCCTTTAGCTTCTGAAGCTCCCTGGATAATTCTGACGTTACAGTTGTATTCTGCAAAGATCCAACACTGTTAGTGGCGATAACATTTGTTAGGATTGGATTTTTATGACGTATGATCCATACATGTGATCCTTACATGTGATCCTAACCAGTGATCCTTGTTTCTTTGGCAGATAGTGATCCTCAGAAGAGTTCCAGGATCAGGATTACGGAGCATCCTAGGGATCCTCATACTAACGATTGTTCTCTTTGAATTTAATGTTGTTTTGCAGGAATTTCGAGTAGGATCCGCTCTTAACAACGTAAACAAGGAACCTGTCATGCTACTTTGGCATATGCATAATCAAAGATGGACGTTGTGGATAATATGGAAACTCAGCACAATTTAAGGGCGATAATTTAGGCTAAATTTACTTCTATTCTTAAAGGGGTAACGAGCTAATAGTTAGGTTATTTACCTAAAATACGACCACACACACTTGTATAAGTAGCACTCTTCCACATTCGGAAGACACAACGCACTTCTCACACGCTTTAGCATACGGTACTATAGTGATCCTTGTACCTAGCTCGTTACCATCCGAAGTTGTAACCATTATTGTTATATTAAAGTTTGGTGATCGGTAGTTTCCATCACCCGAGGTTTTTTATGCCGGAGATCATTCATTGATCAAGGGCTTTTTCCTCGTATAAATCCTTGTGTCACTTGTGCATTTTACATTTAAGTGATCCTTCACTTTGTTCATCATACCAAGCATCATTCCCCGTATACATAAAGTTTGGTTGCATTATCTTTAAGTGATTTTTGACCAAAACAGTTTGGCGCCCACCGTGGGGCAATTGGTGCTTCATTCATAAGAAAGTTTTTCTGTTGGTGATCATTCCGGAAGTGTTGCATGGCTTCATCATTGAAGAATACTTCCACAGCGATGTCTGCAGTCAATTCATCTAATGGCATTCCACCTTTGCCTCCACCACCAGCTGGATCTCAGAAAAATGCTGAGAAGAGACCAACTCCTATCTCCTCTAAACCATCATCTTCTGCTCTAAATTCTTCTATTCCCAGTACTAGTGATATATTTACTTTGATTTTGCAGATGAGGGATCGTATGCAGCAGCAGGATGAAACTAATGACAGGATCCTCAAGGAAATCGGAGATCTCAAAAGGCAAAAGAAAACGGCAGAGGATCATTCCCCACTAATGCCCAAATCTTTGAATTTTGATACTCCGATGATTACTTCTCAGCCATCAGAGGTCCCAGACGTTCAACTCATGTGGGGATCAAGAGGAGTGCATTTCGGCTCAGCAGTAGTGACTCAGGCATCAGGATCATATTTCCAACCGGCAGGATCTTATACTCAACATATGGGATCCTTCATGAACTCAGGATCCTCCTTCGTTCCAGGATCATCCAGGGTTCAAGGATCCTCCTTCGTTCCAGGATCATCCCGGGTTCAAGGATCCTCCTTCGTTCCAGGATCATCCCAGGTTCAAGGATCCTCCTTCATTCCAGGATCATCCCAGGTTCAAGGATCCTCCTTCGTTCCAGGATTATCCCAGGTTCAAGGATCCTCCTTCGTTCCAGGATCATCCCAGGTTCAAGGATCCTCCTTCGTTCCAGGATTATCCCAGGTTCAAGGATCCTCCTTCGTTCCAGGATCATCCCATATTCAGGGACCCCTTCAGATACCAGGATCCTTGAAGAATTTGCAAACAGGAAGTCCAGATGTCCATCAAGGAGATTTTATTCCAATGCAGACCATTGCTTCCACTGGTCCATCCATCATCCCAGAATCCCAGCAATATGGATTCACATCCAATGTTCCTAACTTGAACCCGATGGGAGGTAACACTTTTAATAATTCTCTTACCACTAACCATGGTTTCATGCAGGATACAAGTATCAATCATGCTATGGCCAGAGAACTATAAAAATTGAAGGATATGATATCGAGTGTTCCAGGGGTAGTCAAACCTATCCCGGAAATTGCAGATGGAAGCCATAAGGTATCTCGTTTTGCACCACCAATTTGTGATGCTGAGATACCCAAAAGGTTCCATATCCCTACTATGAAGCTGTATGATGGTAATCGGATCCTGAGGAACACATAGCACAATACAGGGAGAGGATGGAGATCAATCCAATTCCAGAAAAATTAAAGGAAGCGTGCCTATGCAAAGGATTTGGATCCACTCTTACTGGATCAGCTCTTAAATGGCTGCTAAGTCTTCCCCCTTACTCTATTACCTCATTTGCTAATTTAGTTAATTTATTCAATAATCAATTCTCTTGTAGTAGAAAATTTGAAAGATTGACTAGTGATTTATATAGGGTAACTCAGGGTCATAATGAATCATTAAGGGATTATATAACCAAATTCAGTAAAGAATCCTTGGACATTCCCAACTTGGATATGGCCACAGCTGTTGAGGCCTTCAAAATGGGATTGCTTAGGGATTCACTGTTCTATGATGATCTTGTTATGACACCATGCAGGAACCTAGATGAAGTAAGAACTCGTGCACTCAGGTTCATCCGGCTAGAGGATGACAAAAGGATCCAGGAAAGACAAGTAGGATCCTCAAAACAAGAAAAGCAAGGATCCTCTTTCAAAAGCAACAGATTCAAATCCTACAATAGGAATGACAACCAGAACGTGCATGCCGTTGACCAAGAAGAGGATGATGAGGATTATCCTCCGATTTCTTAATATTGTTTTTCCATTGATAATCATGAACTAATCCTTGCAATGCAGAATCTAGGAGAAAAAGCCAGATGGCCCAGAAAAAACGACAAACCAAATGGAACTAAAGACAAATCAAAGTGGTGTGCATACCACGAGGATTTTGGGCATTTAACCGAAGAATGCATCGCGTTAAGAAAGGAAATTGGATATCTGCTAAGCAAGGGGCATCTAAAAGAGTTGTTGGGAAAAAAAAGCAAAGGACTCAGGATCCTGAGAGGATCCCTGAGAAAGCTCCAGCTCCTCCGGTAGATGCACAAGTAATCAACTTTATTTCTGGAGGATCAGACATATGTGGTACATCCTTCTCGGCAGCTAAAAGGCATGCAAAGGAAGCTAAAATGGATAACGGAGAAAGACCTATTCGAACATCAAGTGTCTCGGAAGGAAAAGTTATAACCTTCGATGAGGATGATAGAATTAACATCCAGGATCCTCATCATGATAGTCTAGTCATCACTCTCTTTATCTCTAACCATTTTGTCCGCAGGATCCTTATCGACGGAGGAAGCTCAGTAAACATTATCCAGCTTGATGTTCTGAAGAAGATGGGTATCCCTGAATCAGATATCACACCAAGATCATCCGTACTTGTGGGATTCAGTGGCGAAACTAAGAAAACCCTGGGGGACATCAAACTCCCAATTTATGTGGAAGGATTACATAATTATCAAAAATTTTGTGTTATTGACTGCTTGTCTTGTTGTAATGTTATCCTTGGCAGACCCTGGATACATGATATGAAGGAGTCCCATCCACCTACCATCAATGTGTGAAGCTCCCTAGCCCATGGGGAATAATCAAGATCGACAGTGATCAGCAGGAGGCTAAGGATTGTTACACCTCGTCAATGAAACCAGCCTCGAAGCCAAGGGAGCAATAGCAATTATAGTATCCTCCAAGGAATGTCTTGGAGGCGAGAGAACAGGATGTGGACGAAATCCTTTTGGATCCTAATGATCCTGAATCAAAAATCTATATCGGATCAGGGATCCTTGGCAAGATGAAAGAAGACCTAGTATCCTTCCTCACAAGAAGAAAGTCTACCTTTGCATGGAAACACGAGGATATGACAGGTATATCTAAGGATACTATCACTCATAAACTTGGCATTGACAGGTCAATCAAACCAATCCATCAAAAAAGGAGGAAGTTTGCACCGAAAGAAATGCCATTATCCAGGAAGAAGTAGAAAGATTACTTCGAGCAGGTATGATTAGAGAGGTAAAGTATCCAAAATGGCTAGCCAATGTGGTTGTTGTTCAAAAGAAAAACGGAAAGTGGAGGGTATGTGTCGATTTCACTGATTTGAATAAGGCATGTCCCAAGGATCCTTTCCCATTACCCCACATTGACTCCATGGTGGATGCAACGGCGGGGCATGAACTGGTAACCTTTATGGATGCATCATCTGGATTCCAACAAATTCAGATGGAGCCATCTAACCAAGAGGATACAGCTTTTATGACCCCAACCGGTTTATATTGTTATATTGCTATGCCTTTTGGATTAAGAAATACAGGTGCAACATATCAAAGACTGGTAAACATGATGTTCAAAGATCAAATTGGACAAACTATGGAAGTATACATAGACGATATGGTTGTAAAATCCAAGAAAGCTGAGGATCACCTAAGGGACTTGGAGGAAGCATTTGATATCCTTGATAATTATAACATGAAGCTTAATCCTTCAAAATGTCACTTTGGTGTTAAAGCAGGCAAATTCTTAGGATATATGGTAACCCAGAGGGGCATTGAAGCAAGCCCGGAACAAATCAAAGCTTTGGTGAATATCAAATCCCCTGCCAACGCTAAGGATGTGCAAAGGCTAACAGGCAGGATAGCAGCTCTAAACAGATTTATATCCAAATCCTCAGAAAGATGTAAAGAATTCTATGATATCCTAAGAAAGAATAAAAAATTCGAGTGGACTGAAAAGCATGAGAATGCTTTACAAGCCCTAAAAGAATACATGTCCTCAGCACCAGCATTGATGAAACCAGAAAAAGGAGATGTGTTATCCTTATACCTTGCGGTATCCTCAAAAGCAGTAAGTGCAGTCCTTGTTAAGGATCATGAAGGTACACAATATCCTGTCTATTATGTAAGTAAGAGTTTACTTGATGCTGAATCCAGGTATTCACACCTTGAAAAACTTATTCTTGCACTGATTATGGCATCTACTAAAGTAAGACATTATTTTGAAACACATGTTATTGTTGTTAGAACTAATTTCCCAATTAAGAATATCCTCAGGAAACCAGAGATGTCCGGAAGAATGGCTAAGTGGGCAGTAAAGCTTAGTGCCCATGATATAAGATATGAACCCAGAACAGCCATCGAATCCCAAGCATTAGCAGGCTTTGTGGCTGATTTCAGTAGTGATTTATAAAAGGAAGCCGAATTGGAAGTCCAGCAGCTGGATGAAACCAAGGATCCTTGGATACTACATACTGACGGATCCTCAAATGTTAAAGGCACGGGACTCGGTATACTACTTAAATCGCCACAGGGGACATAATACCCCATTCCATAGCTTGTGAATTCCAAGCCACTAATAATGAGGCTGAATACGAAGCCTTAATCGCTGGCTTACAAATTGCTAAACATATGGGGATCAGGTATCTTGAGGTATACGTGGATTCATTGTTAATCACTAATCACTTTAATGGATCCTATGCTGTGAAAGGTGAAAAACTAACCAAATATTTAAAGATAGTCAAAGAATTGGCACTCTCCTTTATTTCTTTCAGTTTGACACAGGTACCAAGGGAGGAAAATACAGAAGCTGATGCATTGGCCAATCTAGGATCATCTTTGAAGATCCCAGAGGATATAAGTATCCCCATCATCCATATCCTGGCTCCTGCTATTGAAAATCAGGCGGCCATGGAAATAGAAGAGGATACCGCAATGATCCCTAGTGAGGATACTCAATCTTATTCAGGATCATGGATCTCACCAATCATAAGATACTTACAACACGGGGAAATTCCTATGGGAGAAAATCCTAGGGCTTTCAGGATTAAGGTATCTCAATTCACAATCCTAAATAATGTGTTATATAAGCGATCTCTTGCAGGACCATATTTAAGATGTATCGAGGATCCTGAAGTTCAAGAAGTGTTAAAAGACTTCCATGAAGGAGATTGTGGAAACCACACTGGGGGCAGGGCATTGTTCTCAAGGATCTTAAGGACAGGATACTACTGGCCAACTATGAAAAGGGATGCTGTGGAGTATACTAAGAAGTGTGATCCTTGTCAAAGACACAGCAATATCCTTCATCAGCCGGCTGAATTTCTACATCCTATCCCATCCTCTTGGCCATTTATGAGATGGGGGATGGATATAGTTGGCAAGCTCCCTAAGGCACCTGGTGGAAAAGTATTCATGCTTGCTATGACTGACTACTTCTCCAAATGGATAGAGGCTGAAGCTTTTGCCCAAGTCAGAGAAAAGGAAGTTATATCCTTTATTAAAAGAAACATCATAACTAGATTTGGCATTCCTTCTGAAATTGTATGTGATAATGGTTCCCAATTTATTGGGAGCAGGACTACTAACTTTTGTGACAGTTGGGGGATTAAGATGATAACATCAACACCAGTCCACCCACAAGCCAATGGTCAAGCAGAATCATCCAACAAGATCATCATCAATAATCTGAAGAAGAAACTTGGATCCAAGAAGGGGAAATGGGCAGAGGAATTGCCTTATGTGCTTTGGGCTGATAGGACAACTCCCAAGAATGCTACTGGTCAAACACCCTTCTCTTTAGTGTTTGGGGCAGAAGCAGTGATCCCAACAGAAATGGTGGTTCCAACTGCTAGAACAAGTACTCGTGATCCTGAAGGAAATGCTGCAAACTTGGCTCAGGACTTGGATACTATTGAGGAAATCAGGGATCTGGCTAGGATAAGGATGGCGAGCTACCAACAAAGAATGGCTGGTGCTTACAACAAAAATGTCAGAATAAGGAAATTCCAAGTGGGGGATATGGTATTGAGAAAAGCATTCCAAAATACCATCAATCCTGCTGACGGAAAATTAGCACCAAAGTGGGAAGGCCCTTACTTGATTGAAGCTGAAGCAGGAAAGGGGGCATATAGATTGCTAACCATGGAAGGAAATTTGTTACCTAGAGCCTGGAATGCTGTTCACTTAAAGAAATATTTCATGTGAACAGGATCCTCCTGGCATATATGATCCTTACATTGAAAGCATCCTCGAAGGATCCCGATGATGTCAATGATCCTTACTCTGGTAATATCCTAATCCTAAACTATTCCATTTTCTTATTTTTACCTAAGGATAAGGATCATGTATCCTTCATCCTCCTCTCACGAGAATTTGAGTTCTGATAGTCCAGGTATCCTCAGCATATTATTGATAGTCTTCAAAAGCATCTCAGATCCTTGGGTTCAACCCCAGTTATCCTTGGGCTTGTCCCCAGTTTTCGCCTGTAGCGCACGATGATCCTGGTATAGTTTATGTCTTTGGGACCAGTACCCACTCCAGGGGCTGATAACCTCATCGTACTGGCTATGCCTAGGATCCTACGTGTAATGGTAGACGTACCATACATCCGTTCCTAAGTTTTCTAACGATTTCACGTTAGCTAAGGTTTTGGCATTTTCATGTCACTAAGTATGGATAGTCGCCAGTAAGGGCCATACTCCAGTTTACATACGATCCTTGGGCTTGTCCCCAGTTATCCTTCGGGCTTGTCCCCAGTTATCCTTCGGGCTTGTCCCCAGTCATCCTTCGGCTTGTCCCCAGTTATCCTTTGGGCTTGTCCCCAGTTACTAACTTATCTTTTATATTGGCTTAGTCCCAAGTTATATTCCATTTTCAGGTTTTCGAAGTTAAACAATTAAGGATCCTTAATCCTTATTATCCATTAAAGTTTTACTTATGGTTATCCTGATTAAAGGTTAGGATCCTAACTTGGATCCTCAGGTATGATCCTTAACTATTTTTAATTTCATTCATTATTCATTTGAATAACCCTTATGTTTTGGTCAAAAATCACACAAGGATAATGTAACCAAACTTTATGTAAACGGGGTATGATGCTTGGTTAATTATGAAAGTAAAGGATCACTTCTGTGATAAAAGATGCAAAGACACAATGATTTATACGAGGAAAAGCCCTTGATCAATGTATGATCTCCGGCATAAAAAACCTCGGGTGATGGCAACTACCGATCACCAACTTCAATATAATAAGAATGTAGTTACAACTTCGGATAGTAATGAGCTGAGTACAAGGATCACTGAGTGTCTAAGTGTTTGAGGGTTGTGTCGTATGTCGTGTGTGTTCTTCCGAATGAGGAAGAGTGGTATTTATACATGTGTAGGTGACCTATTTTAGGTAGCTAAACTAATATTCAGCTCATTACCCCTTTAGAAATAAAGACAATCTAGCCTAAATTGCTGCCCATGAATCAAGCCATGTTTCCATATCCTGTGCAACGTCTTTCTTCAATTAAGCTCTTGCCATAATTGTGAAGACGCGTCCCTGGATCATGATGCCTAGAGCATATCCTGCTAGATATTCCTGCAAAAATAACATTGCATTAAGCGAAGATGATCGTTAGTATGAGGATCCTATAATGTCCCATGATCCTGATCCTGAAGTCCTCCTGAGGATCACTGTCTGCCAAAGAAACAAGGATCACTGGTTAGGATCACGTGTAAGTATCACCTAAAATAAAAATCCAGCCCTAACAATTGCCCCCAAAATATAAGGAGTTAATTGTAAATAGACGAGTTATATTTTGTTTTGATCTTATCTCTAACGGGCGACTCCAAGAAACTAGCCGTTATGCTCGGACTAGCCGTTGTGATCATTACGTCATAGATGTGACAATCCCTGCAAATCATGATTATAAATAGGAGATAGGGTTAGGATCACTCTGCATTTAAATTCGAGATATCTTCCCTTTATAATCGCTACCGAAGACTGATCAGGTATCCTCTTCTTCTCTCTTTCTTTTCTCTTTGCTCTGTTTTCTGCTTCTACTCTGTTTCCATCCCGTTACAAATATGTTGCTCCGGAATTCTCCACACAAGGATTCCAAGAAGGATAGTCCCTTAAAAAGCCAGGGGATTATTAAGGATTCTCCCACGGAGAGGTGTTGCTTTACTGATGTTCACATAGACAAAATTCGTCATTGCTTTCCGGCGAACGCTATTTTCAAGTCCTTCACACCTACCGCTCTGAGTGACTCTGTTTCGAATACCTGGGTGGCTTTTCCTGCTACTCCATTCACTATAGGGTATTCATATCCTTTTCCATCGTTCACCCAATCTTTCTTTTCCTTAACCGGCATTTCATATATCCAAGCTATGCCGATGATCTGGAGGGTTCTGTATACTTTTGAGAGGATCATCGAGCAGGAAGGGATTGATCTAGGGATGGCGGAGTTAGCTGAGTTTTACGATCTCACCACCTTTGGTTCTCACCGGTATTTGTTGAAACGGAAGGCCGGGGAGGATCACCCTGTTATGAAAGTTACCAAAAATGACACAAACTGGAAGCGTCGTTTCTTCTTTGTGAGAAGAGATTCCATCCCAGATGGGAAGGATCTGCCCAAGGAATGGGCCACTCATGGTAGGATAGAGGATCCTCGAAGGATCACTATCAGCCCTGTCTCATATAATGAGGATCACTAATATCTCTTTTTATCTCTTGTGCAGCTATATCCATTGCTCATCTGAAATTAAGCCCTGCTGCAAAAGAGAGAGTCCTAGCTTTTAAAAAGCTTAATCCTGAAATCAGAAGTTTCCAAGTCACCGTCCAAGATTCTCAAGAAGTATCCTCTGCATCTGCCACTATGTCAAGTAAGTATCCTTATAGAATATAAATTAAATGTAGGATTGTTTGATTAATAAAGCAACTTATCTTGTTTTTGATTGTGTAGGTGCTGGAAAGTCCGCCAAGTCTGTCAAATCTGCCTCCAAATTCGGGATAAGTGATCTTGCCAATGTCACATCTTCAAAGAAGAAGGCTCCTGCTGCCAGTCCTTCAGTATCAGCTCCCAAAGCACCTATTCGAGGCAAGGGGAAGAAGAGGAAGACTACTGAAGATCTACAAGGATTTCCCCTCCTCCGTCAGCAATTCCTTGATTCTGTCAACGAGGTTAGGATCACTGCCCCTGTGGGTTATCCTGATGGTTTTTGAGGATCACCTGTGTCTGATGTCATATCTTGTTGTTTTTGCAGAAACTTACTGAAATAGAGACTTATGTTAACCATGTTGAAGATCAGGATCGCCAAATTGCCGACCTCCACCAGATGGGTGCACTGAAGGATCTCAAGATAGCCGATCTTGAGAAGGAGCTCCGGGCTACCAGGGATGAAGCTGTCAAAGCATTGATCAAGTTTGACTACGAGAAGCATGATATCACCCAGGATGCTAAGGTTTCTGCTGCGATAACCATGTACAAGATCCAGCTGCAGATGGCTGCGGAGGCTCAAGATCCTTCCTTTGACAAAGGTACATGGGACGTGGAAGGTTGGAAGGCAAGGCTGGCAGAGTTGGAGGATGATGATGATGCTGAGGATATCCCTATGCTTGAAGGTGGAGATGCTGGTAAGGATCAGGGTGAAGCTAGTGGAGCTGGTGGTGATGGTGCAGCGAAGGTTTGAGCTGCAAGATTGGGCGATGATGGATATTTTTGACTAGGCCGGAGCCCAATTTTTTAGGATTGGTAGTGGTTTTTTGTGGTTGTTGATGGTTTGAGACAGTTATGGTCTGTAATCTCTGAACAATAGTTTCTTAGGGTTAAGGATCCTGGATCCTTTGAACAATAGGTAGGATTACAAAAGGTGGAGGGATCCTCTGTTTGGGGGATGAAGCCTTTGTGATCCTGCCGCTTTTACTTTCCTGCACAATGCTAAGACCGCATAGACAATGGACACCCTTTGCCAACCCATGTGGACGGGCCACGTTTTGCTGGTAGAAATGTGGGTTGGCAATTTTGACAACTTTCTTGAAAGGGTTAATGATCCTTTTGTTTAATAATATAACTTTAACTTTTCTGGCTTATCTCGTGTTGTTATCCTTTAATTATCTTCTTTTTTCTCAATTGTCTTTGTAATATATTTATCAAGAGTTGAAAATATGTTTTAATAAATTTAGGATATGATCCTAGATCAAATATCCTGATATTGAAAATATTCAAAGTATTTTAGTTCAAGGATCATAGGTTTGGTTGTCAAAGTATAAGGGTCGGTTAGGATAATGAGTATAATCAAAATAGTCAAGGATCATACCTGAGGATCCAAGTTAGGGTCCTATCCTTCAATCGGGATAACCACAAGTAAAACTTTAATGGATGATAAGGATTAAGGATCCTTATTTGTTTAACTTCGAGAACCTGAAAGATGGAACATATCTTGGGACTAAGCCAATGTAAGAGATAAATTAGCAACTGGGGACATGCCCAAAGGATAACTGGGGATGATCCCGGAGGATCACTGGGGACAAGCCCAAAGGATAACTGGAGATGATCCCGGAGGATCACTGGGGACAAGCCCAAAGGATAACTGGGGACAAGCCCAAAGGATAACTGGAGATGATCCCGGAGGATCACTGGGGACAAGCCCAAAGGATAATTGGGGACAAGCCCAAAGGATCGTATGTAAACTGGAGTATGGCCCTTCTCTGGCGACTATCCAAACTTAGTGACATGAAAATGTCAAAACCTTAGCTAATGTGAAAACGTTAGAAACCTTAGGAACGGATGTATGGTACGTCTACCATTATACGTAGGATCCTAAATATAGCCAGTACGATGAGGTTGTCAGCCCCGAAAGTGGGTACTGGTCCCAAAGACGTGAACTATACCAGGATCATCGTGCGCTGCTGGCGGAAACTGGGGATAATCCCAAGGATAACTGGGGTTGGACCCAAGGATCTGTGGTGCTTTTGGAGATCTTTGACGAATTGCTGAAGATACCTGAACTATCATAACTCAAATGGTTTGTGAGTAGAGGATGAAGGATACATGATCCTTATCCTTAGGTAAAAAGTAAGAAAATGCAATAGTTTTAGGATAAGCATATTACCAGAGTAAGGATCACTGATATCTCCGGGATCCTTCAAGGATACTTCAATGTAAGGATCACATGCATGAAGGATCACGTTCACATGAAATATTTCGTTAAGTGAACAACATTCCAGGCTCTTGGTAACAAGTTTCCTTCCATGGTTAGCAACCTGTATGCCCCCTTTCCTGCTTCAGCTTCAATCAAGTAGGGACCTTCCCATTTTGGTGCTAGTTTCCCGTCAGCAGGATTGATAGTATTTTGAAATGCTTTTCTCAACACCATATCTCCGACTTGGAACTTCCTTATCCTGACATTTTTGTTGTAAGTACCAGCCATTCTTTGTTGGTAGCTTGCCATCCTTATTCTAGCTAGATCCCTGATTTCCTCAATAGTATCCAAATCCTGAGCTAGGATTGCAGCATTTTCTTCAGGATCACGAGCAATTGTTCTAGCAGTTGGGATCACCATCTCTGTTGGGATCACTGCTTCTGCCCCAAATACTAAAGAGAAAGGTGTTTGACCAGTGGCATTCTTGGGAGTTGTCCTATCAGCCCATAGCACATAAGGTAACTCCTCTGCCCATTTTCCTTTCTTGGATCCTAGCTTCTTCTTCAGATTGTTGATGATGATCTTGTTGGATGATTCTGCTTGACCATTGGCTTGTGGATGAACTGGTGTTGATGTTATCATCTTGATTCCCCAACTGTTACAAAAGTTAGTGGTTCTGCTTCCAATGAATTGGGAGCCATTATCACATACAATTTCAGAGGGAATGCCAAATCTAGTTATAATGTTTCTTTTAATGAAGGATATGACTTCCTTTTCTCTGACTTGAGCGAAGGCTTCAGCTTCTATCCACTTGGAAAAATAGTCAGTCATGGCAAGCATAAATACTTTTCCACCAGGTGCTTTAGGGAGCTTGCCAACTATATCCATTCCCCATCTCATGAATGGCCAAGAGGATGGTATTGGGTGTAAAAATTCAGCTGGCTGATGGAGGATATTGCTATGCCTTTGGCAAGGATCACATTTCTTAGCATACTCTACAGCATCCCTTTTCATGGTTGGCCAGTAGTATCCTGTTCTAAGGATCCTTGAGAATAATGCCCTGCCCCCAGTGTGGTTTCCGCAATCTCCTTCATGGAAATCTTTCAACACTTCCTCGATTTCAGGATCCTCGATACATCTCAAATATGGTCCTGCAAGAGATCGCTTATATAATACATTATTCAAAGTTGTAAATTGAGATACCTTAATCCTGAAAGCTCTAGGATTTTCTCCCGTCGGAATCTCCCCATGTTGCAAGTATCTCATGATTGGTGAGATCCATGATCCTGAATAAGATTGGGTTTCTTCACTAGGGATCATTGCAGTATCCTCTTCTAGTTCCATGGCCACCTGATTTTCAATAGCAGGAGCCAGGATATGGATGATAGGGATACTTATATCTTCTGGAATCTTCAAGGATGATCCTAGGTTGGCCAATGCATCAGCCCCTGTGTTCTCCTCCCTTGGTACCTGTGTCAAGCTGAAAGAAACAAAAGAGAGTGCCAATTCTTTGACTATCTCTAAATATTTGGTTAGTTTTTCACCTTTAACAGCATAGGATCCGTTAAAGTGATTAGTGATCAATAATGAGTCTACATATACTTTAAGATACTTTACCCCCATATCCTTAGCAATTTGTAAGCCAGCAATTAAGGCTTCATATTCAGCCTCATTGTTAGTTGCTTGGAACTCACAGGCTATGGAGTGGGGTATTATGTCCCCCTGTGGCGATTTTAGTAGGATCCCTACCCCTGTGCCTTTGATATTTGAGGATCCGTCAGTGTGTAGTATCCAAGTATCCTTGGTCTCATCCAGCTGCTGGACCTCCAATTCTGCTTCTTTTTGTAGATCACTACTGAAATCAGCCACAAAGTCAGCTAGTGCTTGAGATTTAATAGCTGTTCTTGGTTCGTATCTTATATCATGGGCACTAAGCTTTACTGCCCATTTAGCCATTCTCCCTGACATATCTGGTTTCCTGAGGACATTCTTAATTGGAAAATTAGTTCTAACAACAATAGTATGGGTTTCAAAATAATGTCTTAACTTAGTCGATGCCATGATTAATGCAAGGATAAGTTTTTCGAGGTGTGAGTACCTGGATTCGGCATCAAGTAGACTTTTACTTACATAGTAGATAGGATATTGTGTACCTTCGTGATCCTTAACAAGGACAGCACTTACAGTGGTTGAGGATACCGCCAGATATAAGGATAACACATCTCCTTTTTCCGGTTTTGCTAATGCTGGTGCTGAGGACATATACTCTTTTAGGGCTTGTAAAGCATTCTCATGCTTCTCAGTCCATTCGAACTTCTTATTCTTCCTTAGGATATCGTAAAATTCTCTGCATTTCTCTGAGGATTTCGATATGAACCTGTTCAAAGATGCTATCCTGCCTGTCAGTCTTTGAACATCCTTGGCATTGGCAGGAGATTTGATATTTATTAATGCTTTGATTTGTTCCGGGCTTGCTTCAATGCCCCTCTGGGTTACCATGTATCCTAAGAACTTTCCTGCCTTAACACCAAAATGGCATTTTGAAGGATTAAGTTTCATGTTGTAATTATCAAGGATATCGAATGCTTCTTCTAAGTCCCTTAGGTGATCCTCAGCTTTCTTTGACTTGACCACCATATCATCTATGTACACCTCCATAGTTTTTCCAATTTGATCTTTGAACATCATATTTACCAGCCTTTGATATGTTGCACCTGCATTTCTTAGTCCAAAAGGCATGGCAATATAACAATATAAACCGGTTGGGGTCATAAAGGCTGTATCCTCTTGGTCAGATGGTTCCATCTGGATTTGTTGGAACCCAGATGATGCATCCATAAAGGTCAACAGTTCATGCCCCGCTGTTGCATCCACCATGGAGTCAATGTGGGGTAATGGGAAAGGATCCTTGGGACATGCCTTGTTCAGATCAGTGAAGTCGACACATACCCTCCACTTTCCGTTTTTCTTTTGGACAACAACCACATTGGCTAACCATTTTGGATACTTTACCTCTCTGATCATACCTGCTCGAAGTAGTCTCTCTACTTCTTCTTGGATAATGGCATTCCTTTCTGGTGCAAACTTCCTCCTTTTTTGATGGATTGGTTTGATAGACCTGTCAATGCCAAGTTTGTGAGTAATAATATCCTTAGATATACCTGTCATATCTTCATGTTTCCAAGCAAAGGTAGATTTTCTTCTTTTGAGGAAGGATATCATGTCTTCTTTCATCTTGCCAAGGATCCCTGATCCAATATAGATTTTTGATTCAGGATCACTAGGATCCAAGAGGATTTCGTCCACATCTTGTTCCCTTGCCTCCAAGACATTCCTCGGAGGGTACTGTAATTGCTATTGCTCCCTTGGCTTCGAGGTTGGCTTCATGGATGAGGTATAGCAATCCTTAGCCTCCTGCTGATCACTGTCGATCTTGATTATTCCCCATGGGCTAGGGAGCTTCACACATTGATGGTAGGTAGATGGGACTGCTTTCATATCATGTATCCAAGGCCTGCCAAGGATAACGTTGCAACAAGATAAACAGTCAATAACACAAAATTTTTGGTAATTATGTAATCCTTCCACGTAGATTGGGAGTTTGATGTCCCCCAGAGTTTTCTTCGTCTCCCCACTGAATCCTACAAGCACGGAGGATCTTGGTGTGATGTCTGATTCTGGGATTCCCATCTTCTTCAGGACATCAAGCTGGATAATGTTCACTGAGCTCCCTCCATCAATAAGGATCCTGCGGACAAAATGGTTAGAGATAAAGAGAGTGATAACTAAACTATCATGGTGAGGATCCTGAATATTGATGCGATCATCCTCGTCAAATGTTATCATCTTCCCTTCTGAGACACTTGATGTTCTAATAGGCCTTTCTCCATTATCCATTTTTGATTCTTTTGCATGTCTTTTGGCCGCCGAGAAGGATGTACCACAGATGTCTGATCCTCCGGATATAAAGTTGATCACTTGTGCATTTGCCGGAGGTGCTGGAGCTTTTTCGGGGATCCTTTCAGGATCCTGGGTCCTTTGCTTTTTTCTCCCCAATAACTCTTTTAGATGCCCCTTGCTTAGCAGGTATCCGATTTCTTTTCTTAAGGCTATGCAATCTTCAGCTAGATGCCCGAAATCCTCATGGTATGCACACCATTTTGACTTGTCTTTAGTCCCGGATGGTTTATCATTCTTCCTGGGCCACCTAGCTTTTTCACCTAGATTCTGCATTGCAAGGATTAGTTCATGATTATCAACGGAAAAACAATATTCTGAGATTGGAGGATATCCTTCATCATCCTCTTCTTGGTCAACAGCATGCACATTCTTGTTCTCATTTCTATGGTAAGATTTGAACTTGTTGCTCTTGAAGGAGGATCCTTGCTTATCTTGTTTTGAGGATCCTACTTGTCTCTCCTGGATCCTCTTGTCATCCTCTAGCCGGATAAACCTGAGTGCTCGAGTTCTTACTTCATCTAAATTCCTGCATGGTGTCATAACAAGATCATCATAGAATAATGAATCCTTAAACAGTCCCATTTTGAAGGCTTCAACAGCCGTAGCCATATCCAAGTTGGGAATGTCCAAGGATTCTTTACTAAATTTAGTTATATAATCCCTCAATGATTCATTATGATTTTGAGTTATCCTGTACAAATCACTAGTTAATTTTTCAAATTTTCTGCTACAAGAGAATTGGTTATTGAATAAATTAACTAAATTGGCAAATGAAGTAATAGAGTAAGGGGGAAGACTTAGCAGCCACTTAAGAGCTGATCCAGTAAGAGTGGATCCAAATCCTTTACATAGGCATGCTTCCTTCAATTTTTCTGGGATAGGATTGATCTCCATCCTCTCCCTGTATTGTGCTATATGCTCCTCTGGATCCGTTGTGCCATCATACAACTTCATGGTAGGGATATGGAACCTTTTGGGTACCTCTGCATCACAAATTGGTGGTGCAAAACGGGATACCTTGTGGCTTCCATCCGCAATCTCTGGGATAGGCTTGACTACCCCTGGAACACTTGAGATCATATCTTTCAGCTTCTGCAACTCCCTGGCCATAGCATGATTGGTACCTGTATCCTGCATGAATCCATGGTTAGTGGTAGGGTAATTGTTTAAAGTGTTACCTCCCATTGGGTTCAAGTTAGGGAATCCATATTGCTGGGGTTCTGGAACAACGGAGGGACCAGTGGAAGCAATGGTCTGCATTGGAATGAAGTCTCCTTGATGGACATCTAGACTTCCTGTTTGCAGATTTTTTAGGGATCCTGGTATCTGGAAGGATCCTGGTGTCTGGGATGATCCTGGAACGAAGGAGGATCCTTGAACCTGGGATGATCCTGGAACAAAGGAGGATCCTTGAACCTGGGATGATCCTGGAACAAAGGAGGATCCTTGGCCCTGGAATGATCCTGGAATAAAGTAGGATCCTTGAAACTGCTGTGTCTCCGGATAGGCTCCCAAATTCCTGAAGGATCCCATGTACTGAGGATAGGATCCTACAGGCTGAAAATGTGAGCCTGACGTCTGAGTCATTGCTGCCGAGTTGAGATGTGATCCTCTTGACTCCCCTATGATTTGCACGTCCGGGATCCCTGATGGCTGGGAAGTGATCATTGGAGTATCAGAACTCAAGGATTTGGGCATCAGTGGAGAATGATCCTCTGCCGCTTTCTTTTGTCTTTTGAGATCTCCAATTTCCCTGAGGATCCTTTCGTTAGTTTCATCTTGCCGCTGCATACGATCCTTCATCTGCAAAATTAAAGCAAATACATCACTAGTACTGGGAATAGAAGAATTCATAGCAGAAGAAGATAGAGGTTTAGAGAAAGTGGGAGTTGATCTCTTCTCAGTATTTTTCTGAGATCCTGCCGGTAGAGGAGGCAAGGTGATCTCTGATGAGGTGACTGCAGACATCGCCGTGGACGTGTTCTTCAGTGATGAAGCCATGTAACTCTTTCAAATGATTTCGAACAAAAGATTTTCTTATGAATGAAGCACCAATTGCCCCACGGTGGGCGCCAAACTGTTTTGGTCAAAAATCACACAAGGATAATGTAACCAAACTTTATGTAAACGGGGTATGATGCTTGGTTAATTATGAAAGTAAAGGATCACTTCTGTGATAAAAGATGCAAAGACACAATGATTTATACGAGGAAAAAGCCCTTGATCAATGTATGATCTCCGGCATAAAAAACCTCGGGTGATGGCAACTACCGATCACCAACTTCAATATAATAAGAATGTAGTTACAACTTCGGATAGTAATGAGCTGAGTACAAGGATCACTGAGTGTCTAAGTGTTTGAGGGTTGTGTCGTATGTCGTGTGTGTTCTTCCGAATGCGGAAGAGTGGTATTTATACATGTGTAGGTGACCTATTTTAGGTAGCTAAACTAATATTCAGCTCATTACCCCTTTAGAAATAAAGACAATCTAGCCTAAATTGCTGCCCATGAATCAAGCCATGTTTCCATATCCTGTGCAACGTCTTTCTTCAATTAAGCTCTTGCCATAATTGTGAAGACGCGTCCCTGGATCATGATGCCTAGAGCATATCCTGCTAGATATTCCTGCAAAAATAACATTGCATTAAGCGAAGATGATCGTTAGTATGAGGATCCTATAATGTCCCATGATCCTGATCCTGAAGTCCTCCTAAGGATCACTGTCTGCCAAAGAAACAAGGATCACTGGTTAGGATCACGTGTAAGGATCACCTAAAATAAAAATCCAGCCCTAACACCTTAGACCTTGACAACTGAACCTATGATCCTTAAAATAAACTACTTTGAAAATTTTCGATTATAGGATATTTGATCCAGGATCATATCCTAAATTTCTTAAACAATTGGAAATTAAAAGGATAACAATACGAGATAAGCCAAAAAGATTAGAGTTATTTTATTAACAAAGGTTTGAAACCCTTCAAAGTTGTCAAAATTGCCAACCCACGTTTCTACCAGCAAAACGTGGCCCGTCCACATGGGTTGGCAAAGGGTGTCCATTGTTTGTGCGGTCATAGCATGCAGGTAAATAAAAGGCGGCAGGATCACAATGGCTTCATCCCCCAAACAGAGGATCCCTCCACCATTTGCAATCCTACCTATTGTCTGAATGATCCTGGATCCTTAATCCTAAAACTATTGTTCAAAGTTACAGACCATAATTGTTTAAAAACATCAACAACCACAAAAAAATTGGGCTCCGGCTATGTCTAGAAGTTTCCTTCATCGCCCAATCCTGCAGCTCAAGCCTTCGCTGCACCATCACCACCAGCTCCACTTGCCTCTCCACCCTGATCCTTGCCAGCATCACCACCTTCAAGCATCGGGATCTCCTCAGCCTCCTCATCATCCTCCAACTCTGCCAGCCTCGCCTTCCAGCCCTCCACGTCCCATGTGCTTTTATCGAAGGCAGGATCCTGAGCTTCCGCAGCCATCTGCAACTGGATCTTATACATGGTTATTGCAGCAGAAACCTTGGCTTCCTGGGTGATATCATGCTTCTCATAATCAAAGTTGATCAGCATTTTGGCAGCATCATCCTTGGTAGCCCGGAGCTCCTTCTCAAGATCAGCAATCTTGAGATCCTTCAGCACACCCATTTGTTGGAGGTCAGCGATTTGGCGGTCTTAATCCTCAACGTGGCCAACATAAGTCTCTATTTCAGCAAATTTCTGCAAGGAAGACAAGGCATAACATCAGAAACAAGTGATCCTCAAAACTGTCAGGATATACAAACAGGGGCAGTGATCCTTACCTCGTTGAAGTAATCCAGAAACTGTTGGCGGAGCAGGGGCAGACCTCGGAGATCCTCGGCTTCAGAGGCCTTTCTCTTCTTTCCTTTACCCCTAATAGGTGCTTTAGGGGCCGACGCACTTGGGCTAGCAGCAGGAGCCTTCTTCCTTGAGGATTTGACATTTGTAAGATCATCAATGCCAAACTTTGAAGCAGACTTAGAGGATTTTCCAACACCTACACAACCAAAATAAGATAAGTATTCTAATTAAACTTGAAAATCCTACATAGAATTACTTTCTAAATTAGGATACTTACTTGACACTGTGACAGAGGCAGAGGATACTTCTTGGGAATCCTGGGTAGCAACCTGGAAAGTTCTTGTCTCCGGATCAAGCTTCTTGAAGGCCAAAAGTCTCTCTTTTGCAGCAGGTGTCAACTTCAGACGAGAGATGGAGATAGCTGCACAATAAACAAGAAAATATCAGTGATCCTCATCCTAAGGAACAGGTCTTATGATGATCCTTCCAGGATCCTCTATCCTACCATGAGTAGCCCACTCTTTAGGCAGATCCTTCCCATCAGGGATGGTATCTCTCCTAACAAAAAAGAACCGTCGCTTCCAGTTCATGTCGTTCTTGGTAACTTTGAAGACAGGATGACCCTCCCCAGCTTTTCGCTTAAACAAATAGCGATGGGATCCGAAAGTGGTAAGATCATACATCTCAGCCAGCTCCGCCATACCAAGGTCTATCCCCTCTTGTTCAATGATCCTCTCAAGTGTGTATAACACCCTCCAGATCATGGGCATAGCCTGGATATAGCAGATGCCGGTAAGAGAGAAAAAGGATTGAGTGAACTGTGGGAAAGGATACGAATATCCTATCAAGAACGGAGTAACCGGGAAAGCTACCCAAGTATCAGAAATAAAATCACTCAAAGCAGTGGGGGTAAAAGATTTGAAAAGGGTGTTCGCCGGAAAGCAATGACGAATTTTGTCGATCTGAGAGTCGGTAAAACAACACCTCTCAGTGGGAGAATCCTTGATGATCCCTTGACCCTTCAAGGGACTGTTCTTCTTAGGATCCTTGTGCGGGGAGTTCCGGAGCAACATCTTTTCAAGACGATAGAAAGAAAAAGAAAAACAGAGCAAGCAAGGTAGAAGGAGAAGGGGAATACCTGTTCAATTCTCTGATCGCGGTTATAAAGGGAAAAGTTCTCGAATTTAAATGCAAACGATCCTATCCCTATTTCTATTTATAATGATGATTTGTGCAGGGCTGTCATCTCCATGACGTCAGATCGCAACGGATAGTTCCATTGTAACGGCTATATATCCGTTAAGTCAGTTAGAGATAAGACCGGCAAAATATAACTCGTTTATATTAGAAAAATACTCCTTATATTTTGGGGGCAATTGTTAGGACTGGATTTTTATGACTTATGATCCATACATGTGATCCTTACATGTGATCCTAACCAGTGATCCTTGTTTCTTTGGCAGATAGTGATCCTCAGAAGAGTTCCAGGATCAGGATTATGGAGCATCCTAGGGATCCTCATACTAACGATTGTTCTCTTTGAATTTAATGTTGTTTTGCAGGAATTTCGAGTAGGATCCGCTCTTAACAACGTAAACAAGGAACCTGTCACGCTACTTTGGCATATGCATAATCAAAGATGGACGTTGTGGATAATATGGAAACTCAGCACAATTTAAGGGCGATAATTTAGGCTAAATTTACTTCTATTCTTAAAGGGGTAACGAGCTAATAGTTAGGTTATTTACCTAAAATACGACCACACACACTTGTATAAGTAGCACTCTTCCACATTCGGAAGACACAACGCACTTCTCACACGCTTTAGCATACGGTACTATAGTGATCCTTGTACCTAGCTCGTTACCATCCGAAGTTGTAACCATTATTGTTATATTAAAGTTTGGTGATCGGTAGTTTCCATCACCCGAGGTTTTTTATGCCGGAGATCATTCATTGATCAAGGGCTTTTTCCTCGTATAAATCCTTGTGTCACTTGTGCATTTTACATTTAAGTGATCCTTCACTTTGTTCATCATACCAAGCATCATTCCCCGTTTACATAAAGTTTGGTTGCATTATCTTTAAGTGATTTTTGACCAAAACAGCATTATTATTATTAGATATGTTACCAGTCGGAGGATTCTGCCCATATCCCGAAGCATATCCTGAGCTCCTCACGGTTGACATCCTAACTGAGGAGGGTATTTCAGGAGTACGATTCTGAGGAAGGCTGGGCACAATATTCCCCCTGTTATCCTCGGTATACACAGCTGAACTAAAGTTCAAAGCTCTGGGCTGTAATGGAGTGACGATATCCTCAGCAGGTCTGCTCGAGCCGGACTTCAGGAGTTGTATCTCCCTCAACAGCATCTGGTTTGTTTCCTGTTGCTGTCTCATTTGTTCCTGCACACTCCCAAATAAGGTTAGAATTTCATCATTAGAAGCCAAAATCGGAACAGATCCCTGAACAGTCCAGGTAGGGATAATGTCCTGAGGTTGCGAAGAAGATTGCATTCTTGGAGGAGGTGGTGGAAGCACTGGACCAGTAGTAGCAGAAGTTGTAGCAGACACGGTGGAGGAACTCATGTTTGATCTTGAGGCCATTATGGACAATGTGGCAAAAAGTTTTGAAAATAGAAAACTGATTAGCGATTTGACAAAAAATTTTAGTAACGAGAGCACCACTTGCCCCACGGTGGGCGCCAAATTGTTTTGGTCAAAAATTACCTAAGCAATTTAGTGATCAAATTAGTTAAGTGAGGTAGTGTGCTAGAAAGTGTAATGAAAATGTACTTGTTAAGTTGTTTAGAAAATCAGTGTTCAGGATACGGCTCAGGATATCGAGTTGTATCGATGATCAAACAATGAGCGGAAAGTGAAGTAAATGACACGAGATGTACGAGGAAAGCCCTTGATCAATCTAGATCGCCGGCATAAAACCTCGGGAGCTGACAATCGCAGCTACCTTGTTCTTCTATTGCTTCAAATATCAGGATATAGTGCAGGATGCGGTGCGGATCAACTAAGTGTTACAATATGATTTGGATACAAGTGTGGTGGTTGCTGTGAACTAGAGAGTGAGAGTGTACGAGAGTGTTAGTGAAAGATGATGTGCCTTAAACTGATCCGCCCTCATCTATTTATAGTAAAAATAAAGCAACTAACTATCCTCTAAAACCGGGATCCAACGAATATTCCTTAGCCGAACGTTGTAGACCCAGTCTTTCGGGTTCAACGTCTCTCCCTCAACAGATACGTCCGAGTCTTGAGGAGAAGAAGTCCAATTGACCGTTAGCAAGCTCCAGCCTCTAACCTGCACGTGATTAATTTAAAACATCCCAGGATATTGTCCAGGATGTTAGCAATATCCCCGTCCAGTATCCTGATCACAAATAAACAATCATAATCAGAATATTAGTCAAGATACACGTTCAGAAAATGGCCCATAACAACTAGCACTTACCTTTTTCTAAGTCTAGAGCTCCAACCACTTACTTCGAGCATGGTGCAGCAGTGGACTGGGGGGGACTTGAAGGGGTATGGTCCCAAAAAGCCGCGCGAACCTTCTTACAGGTCGCGCGCGAGACCATACTCTTTACTCAGCAAGATGTTCAATCCCAGGCTCGCGCGGGTTACTTCAACAAGGATTAATATCGCGCGAGGTCTGAACAAGAAAAGAGCGTCAAATTATACTTAAAATTCTGGATAAGAGCCTTCGACAACCCATACCCTGCGCGGGCTAGTTACGTGTTCAGCAAGGGTCGCGCAGGGCTATGGCACAGGGCCACTTCAGAAAGCACACAAGGTACAAGTGGCAGAAGAAAAGGGCCAATCCTCATCCTCCAGGCTCTGCTCAATCTTGCTCCACGATCGTCTGACATGCAGAAGACAGAGAGTACTTAAGGACGCCTACGTGGCACCAATCCGGGGGCGGCGACACCTGTCCCACGATCTCCATTTACCTGCTGATGGCAGGGGGACAACAAGGCCGACAACAGTGACACGTGGCTCCACTCATGGTGCGCAGCACTGGAGAACTTTTAGAAGCCACTAATGGTCGACACCAGTGAGACAAAGATCATATCCTCTAAGTTGTCGCCTTATGGCCCAAGGCCCATCAGCCCATCTCCTCTTACACCTCTCCGGTTATAAATAGGACCCTTCATTCACAGGTTAAACCATTCTATTCTCTTCACTCTCACTCTTTACCACACACTTATTTCCTCAAAGCAGATACTTATTCTCACGTCGGAGTCTGGTTAAGAGGGAAACCACCATATTCCCCTCTTAACGAGCTAACGGTGTTCTGTTTTGTAGGATTAGCGGATTATTAAGGAGCTCATAAAGATATAAGAAGATTAACCCTTATGGTAGAAACATAAACCAAACTAATTAACCCCAAAATTAGTTCTGTGTTTCTTCAGGGCTTTATACCATACCCTTCAGCCTAAGTTTACTTTTTTACACTCTTATCATTTTTCTTTCAAGGTAAAGTAGACAATCTAACTAAACGTTTCGTGCCTCTTAATATTAAAAGTTTTAATTTAATAGTTAAGTTTGATCCTTTAATCTAATCCGGATCGTTTCATGTTGTTTGATTATGTTCCAATTACATGTAAAGAATGAGAGGATTAATTATAAATTCAAATAAGTTGTATAAGAAATAAAGAAGATAATTGTTGCGAGGAAGAAGAGAATCTTTATTGTATATACTAAAGTATCAGTACGATATTTGGTGGGGGTTACCATGACCTATGATTGGGTATGAGTTAAGTTGGTTAAGCTAAAGTCACCTTATAATCGATGGATTATATTTTGGGTTTTTTATGAATGATCGTCTTTTTTTTATATATATGAAACATGGTTTCTTTTATTAAATTCAACTATGGCTTCTTTTTTTAAGGTTATGTTTCCCTCAAGACTCCACAACTGTTGCATTTAGGATTGCTTGACCACTCAGGGGCTGTTTGTTTTAACTTTTACTGAGCTCTTGGATATCATCTTACTGGTTCAACATTTAATGGTTTATACTGTTTGTTTCATGAGCAGATGTCTAAATGACTCAGACATTTGCCTCTAAATGCTTAAGCATTATACTAAGTCTGGATAGTTAAGACCTCTTATCTGAATTGGTCAGACATTTGCCTCTTAAGGGTTAAACATTATACTGGTTCTTAATGGTAACCTCTTACAGGTTCAACACTTACTCATTCAGAAGTTGTCAAACAGCCCCTCACCAATGTACTGGTATGCACTCCCGCATTGAAAGCACAAGTTGTTTTACTATCTGCACTTTGCAAAGTGCTCCTTTCTGCAATTTTTACATCTTCGCAACGTCCACCTTGGCCTTCTTTCTTTTGGGCTTCATATCCTAGTTGTTCTGACTAGTTTCGTTATCGTTGTAACCCTTTTTCCACCGACTCATCCAATTGTTCCTTCATTGTTGCTTTTGTGACTTTGTTTACGATCACGGGAAAGGAATGATTGCAAAACCCAAGCAGCTTTTGTAGTTAAAGCCTTCCCGATCATAAGACCCATGGTAGAGCGTCATTCATGTTCTTCTATAGTCGGAGTCTTACTGTCTATGTTGTTCATGTCATCAATGTTGTTATTGTTAACTTCTTTAGCCATTAACAAATTCTGAAAAATGAACACCCACGACGTCATGTCAAGTAATAATTTAGTACGCTACGAGAAAAGTAAGTAGCTAATGACAGTGGTCAGATGCCATTACTTTGAGTTTTAAATGTTTCCTACCATGAGCAATACTAGCACACATGCCTCTATCCTAACTCGTAAGGAACACTATACTCTATCTTTCATTGGCGGTATTGGAAGCCCACATTGGCATCCGTTACTTTTCCCCCTTGACAATCAGAGTTCAAACATATTAGAACGCTCGAGTCTCTCAAACTACGACTCTAATACAAACTTCAAACACCAAATGCCCCTGGGTTTCGGCTGTTGGATTTACTTGATGCATTGGTAAAAGTCCCAAGCTTAATGTGTTTCATTCCACTAAGTTATGTGAGATTCGCTTTTAGATACAACACTTTGATATGGTTTGTATTTTGCAGGCAGTGATAGGTTTAAAGTGCATTTGGTGAGTTTACCAAGGCTTTAGGAAGGATACGTGAGAGAATAGAAGCGGAAAAATGAATATTCGGGAGGAAACCAGGTTTGGCGTCGCTGACGCCAGCAACATCTGGTTTCCCCCACATTGGCGTTAGACATGGAAATTTGGCGTCAAATTTTGAGAGTGGCTTCACCTACGCCACATCTCGCATCAGCAACACCATGTATGTATTGGGATGAGCGAATTTTCGGAAAACTTATGATTTTTACAAATTTAATTGGGGGTTTCACCCCCATCTTGGAGCCTTTTGGGAGCATATTGGCTTGTTCTTGATCCATTATTCCATCAACTGATTAAAGATGAATTCCATTACCATGCTAGGCTAATCCACTTGTGATCACCCCGGGTGTAGGGTTTTGTTAGTTTTTTAGGTTTTTCTTGTCTTATCTATGTTTTGAGAAACAATTCTTGTAATCATTTGGTTGAACAACACGATTTCTATGATTTGGTATTGTCATGAACTTTATCTTGTTGAGAATTTATTTGAATTATTGACTCGTAAGTGCTATAGATCTTGATTTGTGTTAGGGTTTGATTATCATTTCTTAACTTATACTACATATACTTGTCCGTGATTCATATAGCGAAGGTTTTCTTTACCAATTGCATATGTTAAATGAGTATTAATGTTCTTGTTGAGAAATGTTTTAACTAGACCTAATATACCAATTGTGATAACTTAAATTCACTGCTATAGATAATCATATCTAATTGCTTGCAAAAACTTGAAACATGGGTGTAATTATTTTCTTATCATTGTTAACAACTCAAATTGAATTATTGTTTTAAATTGTTACCGTTCAAATTGAGATCATTGCTTTGTGTTCTATAACAAACGAGAATCATATTGTGATTCTCCTTGTCAAACAAACTTTACAAAGATAAATTGAAAGCTTCATAAACCAATTCTTAATAAACTAAACTTAGATTACCAACCACAAACTCTTCGTGGTTCGACACCCTTGTTACCACTAACTAATTGGTTAAAGGTACTACGGAAAAAACTTCCTCTTTATCTTTGACTGGTACCTTCAACGCCGGTCATTACTCTTCGGCACATAGTTCAACTTCATATAATTTCATTCAATGCAGCGGAAAGAACAACCATAAAATCCAAATGTCAATGTGGGGCTAGCCCACTTGGTAGAGGCTCTTGCCTCTTAGTAGGAGGTCTTGGGTTCAATCCCAAGCAAGGAGTAGATTAGAATTTGTTTGGTGTAATTTAGGAGTATGTAAGCGTTGCCATTAAAAAATCCAAATGTCAGTTACAAAACATAACAACATTTTCTTAAACAACCAGAACAAACAACGCTAAGTGGGATACCAATAGTCCAATGGGAGCCTTCACCAATGCCACGATCCAGTAACTCACTAGCTGACCAACTTTAACATGATGTGCATACTAAAAGTCAACTACACTGAGTGAATTCCAGTTTAATAAGACAATTGTAATCTTAAAATCAGGGGACTTTAAATAGATAAATTACATCAAACCACATAACTTTACGACTTGCAATTATTACATAGTACAACATCGCTATAACTTTATCATTAAAGATAATAAGAAAATATGGCACATCAATAGATCATGTAATTGTACGATATGTATAAGTACCACACTATATTATAAACAATAATACTTTACTACAAACTCTAATATGCACATATTTCAATGCGTAATTGTACTATTGATAGCAAGCCATAAAAACACTGTCCATAACCTACTGTCATCCGTCACTAAACTACTGTTAGTTGTCTCTACTATAACTATCGTTGGCCGAAGCTACCGTAAACTACCATTCATTGAGCCTACCATAAACTAACATAACACATACCATTATTGTTAGTCAAATCTGATATTAGTCCCAATTCTAGCATATACTTGTACCTTTAGTCATTGTTAATGTCATACCCCAACTGATGGCGAAAACATCAGAGTGAGACGAAAACGAGATTACAAGAGACTTCATAGCGACAATTTGCGACGAGTATTTAATAATCAAAATTTCATTTCATTTCTAAGAGGAAGTACATTTTTTGGAAACAAATAACAACATATTGCAACAAGAAAACAAAACACAAAACAAGTACTAAATTAAAGTGTGTTTCTAGTCGTCCTACTAGATTTCTTTCAACGTCTCATCATAAAGTTCCTGCAATACATATTAAAATACAAGTCAACACATAAACCATTGTCGAGTATACAAGTTTGATTTACTAGCATAAGTATAAAAACGGTTAAACAAATCCACATGGCATAATCGTAATCTAAGACATATCATAACAATACTAGCATGCATCTCCTACTTGTCAACCCAAAGTTTCCCACTAACGTAATCTTGTTGTCGCAACGACAAGACCGTTTTTGTATGATTTAACATGACCTCAAGAATACGGGCGGTGTGTTACTCATATAGCGATATACATGTTAAGGAAGGCTTGTATGAAGTTAATGACAAAGTATAGTGCAAATAAAGATTCTAGCATATATCAATTTCTAGCATCACATATTAAGCATGTATAATGGATTGTTTGTTTGTGTTAAGCATGTTTGTATGTTATTGTGTGAGTTAATAATTCATAAGTATTGCACCCAAGAGTGTCGAAAAGTAAAAAGGGTCATGTACACTCAAGGTTTGCTAAGCTTTCCGAAGTAAGCGTGAGTTGACGAGTCGTTGAGAGTGGAGCAACAAAGTTACCCTATATTGGGGAAACGAAGGCGTATGAGTATTTGGAGTTTGTAGCGAGTTTGGATTCAGAATTAAGTAAAAAATTATATGTGTAACGAAAGTATATCTTGTCTAGATACTCATTTAGACACTAAGTTTTCATGTGTTTTCATGGGTCCAAACTCGCTCATTAGAATCACAAACGAAGAGTTTAGAAACGAATATAATATAACCTAAGTCCTTGACATCTAACCACAACCCTATTAGCATTAAGAATTCGGTTAATAAATATATATTGTATATTTTATAGTATAAGTTAGAGTTATGTCCATCATGTATTATCATGTAAGTCAAGCATGGAGGTAAGATGATTTCCATCCAATAAACCTCATTGTATGATTCATCAAAACACAAAGTCACCAAGTTAGTTGATGACCCAGTTGGTCATGAATAAAATGAAAATATAACTATTTAGTCTTGGAAAGTAGCCAAATAAGAACTACCCGGGCGTGTCATACCCAACATGGCAAATGTTGGAGGCGATGCGCGGTTATCTTACTTTGGTTCTTGGAAGCTACTTAGGTGTTCTTGCCACTAGAACAAGTGAGGTAGTGGAAAAAGTTTGGAATGCCAAAGTTTCCATGGTTCACACTTACACATATACAAGTCTTCCAACATTGAAGGTTGGAAGCTTTGATGGTTTCAACACTTAGAACATTTTGGGCAGAATTTTAAAGGGATTTTAAGCTTGCTTCTTGGTGGAAATCAACCACAACACAAACCCACAACTATGAGCGTAGTTGGGAGCTTGGTGGGTACAAGATTACACCAAGTTTCAATCAATATATATAAGAAATAAGAACTTGAATCAAAACAAAATTTAAAACATTACTTTGGACCTCAAATATGGTGAGGTTCCACCTTAGTTTGCCATGGCAAACTTGTGAAAACCTTGCCATGGCAAACTTGTGGAAGCCTTCCTAGAGGCTATTCAGGTAGATTAGAAGAAGAAAGGAAGAAGAAATGTAAAGAAAAGTGAGTGAGAACTCACTTAGAACACTTGGAACTTTCTACCAAGAATTTGAAGAATGGAGAAGATTTGATTTTTTGGAAGTGATTAAAGTGTTTAGGAGGTGGTAAAGGGTTGTATTTATAGTTGGGGTTAGGGTTTGGGTGTTAAATGAGGTGGTTGGGGGTTGAAAGGAAGGAAATGGAGCCAAAGTTCGTGTGTTTTAAACATTTTGTCTGCCCAGATCCGTAGGCTACAGCTTGCTGGCCGTAGGCTATGGTTTGGTCTGTTTAATTTTTTTGGGGGCATCTTAAGGGATATATAAGTGTGTGAATATCAAGAACGTATATGAGTATGATCCCAAATATAATTAAACATTAAGTATAATTCGGTTTCGTTTATAAAGCACGTATTCGAGATTGATTAAGTATCATGTATTTATGCATAAACAAGTTTGAATAAAAATGTATTTCAATTATGATCAAAGTCTCGAATTACAAGATTGGAAAATGAAATACGAATTACGACACGATTACAAGTTTCTAAAAAAAGAAATATGTTTACAACTTCCCAAATAACATTAATGTTTATCCATCCCATGACACTAACTCATTCCAACCATTTGTCTTCAAAACGTACACCTCTGTCAGGTTCGTAACTGAACGTTTTTTGCTTTGACCTTTTAATACACTTGAAAAAATTAGCATAACATTATTTCAAAAAACATATGCTTTTCTTTGAAAAAACATTAATGAGTATGTGTACCGCCCCAAAATAGTAATGTAAAAAAGTGTCTAGAAACTCACCGGTGTGGATATTAAACTCTACTTGATACACCATTGTCCTGTCTTGAAATGAACCTATTTAAAGTTATATATCGACTTAAGAATTATTAATTTTATTCTTGAATGTTAAGTATATATGTACTAAGAACATGTTAGATCCTAAACTGGTTTAACTAAAAGACATGCATCGGAAATACATACCGTAAAATTTTTCACTTTATAACGTTCTATGATACTTGATAACTATTTAAACAGCCTATTAATGAGCATTACATTCTTCGCCTGTGTTTATTATATTTTATATGATACGTATTTATAGACTACGTGGCCCACTCTCATACAGTCCGCATTTTGACTCGACTCTTGGCCGTTCTACACCTTATAAGGAAGACCCGTATAACTTGCAGTCACCATACACCTATATCGTTAGAAGAATAAGTGACATCATATGTTGTCAACCCAAAGTTTCCCACTATCGTAGTCTTGTCACCGCAACGACAAGACCGTTTTTGTCTGATTTAACATGACCTCAAGAATACGGGCGGTGTGTTACTCCTATTGCGATATACATGTTAAGGAAGGCTTGTATGAAGTTAATGACAAAGTATAGTGCAAATAAAGATTCTAGCATGTATGAATTTCTAGCATCACGTATTAAGCATGTATAATGGATTGTTTGTTTGTGTTAAGCATGTTTGTATGTTATTGTGTGAGTTAATAAATCATAAGTATTGCACCAAAAGTGTCGAAAAGTAAAAAGGGTCATGTACACTCGGTTTGTTAAGCTTTCCGAAGTAAGCGTGAGTTGACAAGTCGTTGAGAGTGGAGCACCAAAGTTACCCTATATTGGGGAAACGAAGGCGTGTGAGTATTTGGAGTTTGTAGCGAGTTTGGATTTGGAAGTAAGTATAAAAGTATATGTGTAAAGAAAGTATATCTTGTCTAGATACTCATTTAGACACTAAGTTTTCATGTGTTTTCATGTGTCCTATCTCGCTCATTAGAATCAAAAACGAGGAGTTTAGAAACGAAGATAATATAACCTAAGTCCTTGACATCTAACCACAACCCGATTAGCATTAAGAATTCGGTTAATAAATATATATTGTATATTTTATAGTATAAGTTATAGTTATGTCCATCATGTATTATCATGTAAGTCAAGCATGGAGGTAGGATGATTTCCATCCAATAAACCTCATTGTATGATTCACCAAAACACAAAGTCACCAACTTAGTTGATAACCCGGTTGGTCATGAATAAAATGAAAATATAACTATTTAGTCTTGCTAAGTAGTCAAATAAGAACTACCCGGGCGTGTCATACCCAACATGGCAAATGTTGGAGGCGAGGTGGGGTTATCTTACTTTAGTTCTTGGAAGCTACTTAGGTATTCTTGCCACTAGAACAAGTGAGGTAGTGGAACAAGTTAGGAAAGCCAAATCTTCCATGGTTCGCACTTACACATATAAAAGTCTACCAACATTGAAGGTTGGAAGCTTTGATGGTTTTAACACATAAAACATTTTTGGCAGAATTTTAAAGGGATTTTAAGCTTGCTTCTTGGTGGAAATCAACCACAACACAAACCCACAGCTATGAGCTTAGTTGGGAGCTTGGTGGGTACAAGATTACACCAAGTTTCAATCAATATATACAAGAAATAAGAACTTGAATCAAAACAGAATTTAAAACATTACTTTGGACCTCAAATATGATGAGGTTCCACCATAGTTTGCCATGGCAAACTTGTGGAAACCTTGCCATGGAAAACTTGCGGAAGCCTTCCTGGAGGTTATTCAGGTAGATTAGAAGAAGAAAGGAAGAAGTAATGTAAAGAAAAGTGAGTGAGAACTCACTTAGAACACTTGACACTTTCTACCAAGAATTTGAAGAATGGAGAAGATTTGATATTTTGGAAGTGATTAAAGTGTTTAGGAGGTGGTAATGGGTTGTATTTATAGTTGGGATTAGGGTTTAGGTGTTAAATGAGGTGGTTGGGGGTTGAAAGGAGGGAAATGGAGCCCAAGTTCGTGTGTTTTAAACATTTTGTCCGCCCAGATCCGTAGGCTACGGCTTGCAGGCCGTAGGCTATGGTTTGGTCAGTTTAATTTTTTTTAGGGCATCTTAAGGGTTATATAAGTGTGAATATCAAGAATGTATATGAGTATGATCCCAAATATAATTAAACATTAAGTATAATTCGGTTTCATATATAAAGCACGTATTCGAGATTGATTAAGTATCATATATTTATGCATAAACAAGTGTGAATAAAAATGTATTTCCATTATGATCAAAGTCTCGGATTACAAGATTGGAAAATAAAATATGAATTACGACAGGATTACAAGTTTCTAAAAAAAAGAAATACGATTACAACTTTTCTAAAGCAGGAAAGTACAAAAAAGCGAAGCGTTACATTTAATGTTTATCCATCGCATGACATTAACTCATTCCAACCATTTGTCTTCAAAACATATACCTCTGTCAGGTTCGTATTGAACGTTTTATGCTTTGACCTTTTAATACACTTGAACAAAGTACCATAACATTATTTCAAAAAACATATGCTTTTCTTTGAAAAAACTTTAATGAGTATGTGTACCGCCCCAAAATAGTAATGTAAAAAAGTGTCTCGAAACTCACCGGTGTGGATATTAAACTCTACTTGAAACACCATTGTTCTATCTTGAAATCAACCTATTTAAAGTTATATATCGACTTATGAATTATTAATTTTATTCTTGAATGTTAAGTATATATACTAAGAACATGTTAGGTCCTAAATTGGTTTAACTAAAAGACATGCAACGGAAATACAGACCGTAACCTTTTCACTTTATAACGTTCTATGATACTTGAAAACTATTTAAACAGCTCATTAATGAGCATTACATTCTTCGCCTGTGTTTATTATATTTTATATGATACGTATTTATAGACTACATCGCCCACTCTCGTACAGTCCGCGCTTTGACTCGACCCTTGGCTGTTCTACTCCTCATAAGGAAGACCCGTATAACTTGCAGTCACCATATACCTATATCGTTAGAAGAGTAAGTAACATCGTATGCTACATGACCATATAATTAACTTCTAATGAAAGTCAACGACAACGTTCAATTCTCTCTACCAGTGAGGATCCATTTGTTCACATTCTCGGATCCGATCTCTGACCTCTAAATTTCAACCTTCTAGAAACGCCTGCGTTTTCATTTCCATTCTCATAATAATATGGTTAATTGCATTGAAAATGTGTTTGTACATATAATCCTAATTCATGCATAGTTATGTTGTGACCCTAAGATAATGATACAACTTTTTACCGGTTTCCCTTTTGTTTCGATGTATAAATTTGCTATCAATTAATGTTACATGTTTTAAAAAAAAATGAATCCTTATCTCATGCTTTTAGAATAAAATTTTGTATTATGTTTTGAGTTGATTTGTTATTTATAGTTAAACAATTAATCATGAAAATTTCATGAATAGGTAGAAAATGCCTCAATTATTCTACACAAATACGAACATCAGAGAAAACATGGATTTTTGCATGAGAATTTATATATGATAAAAAAGAATATAAAAAAGAACTTGAATGAACAGTAAATTAACATTTTATTTTATATATGATAAAAAAGAACTTGAATGAACAGTAAATTAACTAATTCTATGATAAAAAAGAACTTGAATGAACAGTAAATTAACATTTATATAGAATTAGTTAATTTACTGTTCATTCAAGTTCTTTTTTATCATATATAAAATGTTAATTTACTGTTCATTCAAGTTCTTTTTTATCATATATAAATTAGAATGGAATGGAATGAATAGTAAAATCATTAAGAGATGAGCAAATGGTATCGGGTATAGGTACTGGTCTCAAATTTACCAAACCGGTGTATTTTCGGCACCGGTTCTACACAGGTATTCACCGGTTTTTACCCTCAAGTGCCGTACCAGTACCGACCAGTACCATACTAGGTATATTCGGTACCGGTACCCACTTTTGGGTATTTCGGTAACGGTATTTTCGGTACCGGTTGGTAACGAGCTCATCAAATCCTGTAGCAACGCAACAATGCAAGTAATTGCACCGTTTAGATTACTTTTCATACACACAGTAAGTAAACTGCATTTCGTTTGAATGAGGTTTTATATACACAACAACTTATTCTGTTTTCTTTTTTGTCTTTCTCTGTATCAAATCCTGTAAACGAACCGGTATTGTATCGGTACCAAATTTACTATACCAAATCTATTTCGGTACCAATTTGATACCCACCTTTTGGCGTTTTCAGAATCGTTACTTTCGGTTCGACACCGGTCTAGCACCATACCTGTATTTATTGATTTTTACCTTCAAATACCATACCGTATTGTACCGAGCATTTTCGGTGCCGGTACCTAATTTCGATGATTTTCTGGATCGGTACTTTCGCTGTCGTTACCGGTACCGAGCCCATCCATATTTTAACGTGTTAGCACCGTAATAACTGAACTGAAAACAACCGAATTTCGAACGTGTAGGACGTGTGGGCCCTATTATTATATATTAGGTTATTTAAAATCATTTTTTTTATGACGGAGTGACTATCCTTACCACGTCATTTTATTTATGTTTTGATATTCGGTATCTGTTTGCCATTGCTGACACGCCTTTTGTAGTCATTGAGTCCCGCCGCAATGCGCGGGATGAAAATAACTAGTTATAATTTATAATAGACGAGCAAAGCTGAAACATGATGATATATTCGTGTATGATATAAAGTAATAAAGAATGTAACTCACATAGTATATAAACCGAATTAATTTAGAATTATTGGTGCGTAACAGAGTAGAAGTAAGCATTGTCATTAAAAAAATGTTGTTCACGTCAAAGGTACCCTCTAATCCTCTATAGGCTAGCTTATCGGGATGAGTCAAAATGAATAGTAAATGATCCACCTAACTTTTACCCTCTTGTGGCGGGCCTGGTTATTAGCGTTGTCTGCACATGTAGGACATGGGTGACCTTTCGCCAACAGGTTTGTCCAGATAATCAATCTAGTATGGTATTCATTGGCTGTTAAAAAAATTGCAGCTTTCTCTCAAATATAGTAAAAGAATATGAAAATTCACTTTTAGATCGTCAAAATTCAACCCTTTTTTGCTACCTTTTGATGAGAGAGAAAGTGGTTATATCATATATGGTCAAATTTAAGATTTTTTGTTAGAATGTCTATAAATTCCCTTTATTTTTATGAAATAAAAAGTCATGATTAATAGGACAATGAATTGGAGATTACAAGATGGGTAGAATATAGTGTCAAGTGTCGTGCACGAAATTGACGATAGGCATGCATCAATATCCTAATTAATTATTGCTGGCTGGCTCTTAAAGATTCGAATTAGCCAAAACTCTAAATTCAAGCCCCTACTTGAATATTCTAGCGACTAGTTTATCATAATAGAAAATGTAAAACAATGACATGACCATTGACCAATAATTTAAGCATAATGAAGAAAATATCGTCTCAATTATTGCTTAATATTATATAGTAGGTCGTGGACTACGTGTGTTATACGGGTTGAATAAAAAAAAATCACACGTAAATAAAAATGTTAAATACTATAAAAATTTGCTTAAGACCACCCATAATCAGAAAAATGTCAATTTCTTTAAAATTTGAAGAAAATCAAAATAAATTAACACAATTTAAGATGCTAATATATCATAGATAAGACCTTTAGACCAATAGGTTCTTGGTTTGATTCCTTTAAGGAGGAGGTTTCTTATATTTATTGGGTTTCCTTCTTAATTGGTGTATAGGCATTATGCCTAATGGAGATGAATATGATCGGGTGGTTTCGTTGGTGGCACGATAATAGTCCAGTGGTCCGTCAGTGATCCAAATTTGTCATTCAAAAAAATATTATTAAAACTATTTATTGACTTTCATATTTTAGCCGTAACTGAAAACTGCAATTACGCGTGACAAAAATCATACCTAGTTTAAAAGGTGAATCTAACATTATACTATCAAGTAATGGATACGTATCAAAAGGTTTGTAGTTTTTGTGGTATTCAGAAGTGTAGTAAGTTGTTGTCCTCTACGCTCTTAGTATGAGTTCTAGTTTATATAGCATATAATCTATACAATATAATAAAAGAAACCTGTTTTGGGACACTTGTCATTCTCTCATTTAATTGATTAAAATTATTAATAATATACTACTAATAATAATATTTAATCTAATCTAATACAAATAATAATAATATTTAATCTAATCTAATCTAATACAATTCTTATTATTAATTCAATAACCTATTGTTAAACTAAAACTTCAATAGAATCTTAAATCCTAGGTAAACAAGTTTCGAAATTCATAATAATATTAATATGTTAGACTAAATATATTATTGATATATATATAAAATATATTATTGATATATATAACTAAAATTATAAGGGGACTAGGGGTGGTTCACTAGTGATGGAATTTCATCACTCTCACTATCCAATCAAGTAATGCCATGTCATCAATCCAATTTCTATCACTAGTGATAGAAATGTAGGAGGGGTGGAATCACTAGTGATGGAATTCTATACTCTCAAATTTTTTAATTTTTATTTTATAAAATTCTGCCATAAGAGGACACGTGTTGTACCCAACAACACCCAATATTCTTCCATATTACACGTGTGCGGCAGATGGTGTGCAACATGCAGATGGTGTGCGGCAGCTTTATGCATTCAACATATACAACAACGCGTTATACAATTAACGCGTTTAAAATTCCACGCGTTATCATGGGGGCGGCGGCGGTGTGCTCGGAGGTGATCACGCGTGCTCGGGAGTCCATAACGGACCGCCCCGAGTCCTCTAATCAATAATATTAATAATAGGTTTAGAATCAAATACAAAGATTAAAAAAATAAGAAGTCGTACAAAGGGTATCAAATAGACTCTGATTGACCTCATTCAACCGACATTAGAGCCGTCTTATCGAACTCTACGACATTAATTAATATGTACGAGTTGATGGGTTACATTTATATTAACTCATTTATGTCAATATAGTATGTAAATGTCTCTGTCTTTGTTTTGCATTTACATGAAATATCTATACTATATAGTTTAAATTGTTCAACCCGTGTAACACACCAGGAACTAACCTAGTGATGTAATATTTAAAAGTAGATTTAGTAGGTGTTTGAGATTTCCATCTTAAAAAATTAATGATAGATTCTTATTTTCTAATGAGGGAGGATCACAAACTCAATACTTAATGAAATGATGAATTATGTTATTATATCGTTTAGAGTTTGTGTGTTATTGTTTTTTACAACCATGATATATAGACTTTATATTCTACGTTAAATTTATGTTTACTTTAACTTAGTTATATATTATAAATTTAATTTTATGATATATAATATGTGCATATGCAAATCTAGTCACCCATCATGGCTGGCTCCACAAGAACGTCATGAGAGTGATTTGTTGCATTGGATTCTTATAATAAGACATAGCACATATAAGTAGCCTAATACCTGTCTGGTGGACGGGTTACATTGAACAACGTAACAAACAAAGCTAATCTATATTAAGTGTATACAAATTTAAACATTACAAATAAAAGCACCACTCTTTAATTTATAAAAGCAAAACAAATGTCAACGGTTTATACAACCACAAAATGATAGGAGAATAAAGCTGATGGAGTACTAAAACATGAGATGGTGTCATTTAAATGCAAAAGTAAAAGGTAGGCAAATTATATGAATCTAGAATGTATGTTGTTGGCATAGTCACACCGTGGGACCCACGACCCACCCAAAGAACACAATACAGACCTCCAACATATTCTTCCTCCTACAAAGAACCTACTTGACAAAAGATGTAAATCTGCAAACCATCGAGACTAAGTTAATACCAGTAGTTAAACATCAAGATTATTTATAGGAGTTCCAAAAATATATTATATTCAATACATAAAGTTAGGGGTGTTTATCAGGTATTTTTAATCGGTGTTTCGGGTTAGTCAGGTTTTGATGGCTCGACACTTCAACCGAGTACCAACTCAAATAAGTTCGGTTATTCGATATTCAGGTTATGAAAGGGGTTGCTAAAGAAATTATGGCTGCTAAAACTAACACCAGTTATTGTGCTGCTAAATTACATGGATTCAAATTTGTATATATAAATGCATCATATTATGTCTACACTTTGACACATTCTATATGCATATAGTTAGTACAATTACAACCTTACTAAAAAAGGATATATAGATCTCCACTTCAGGTTTCATCAAAACTGTAAGGGGTTATGAGATAACTCAATATAGCATACACTACTAACCTTTTCATTTCAAGCAAAATGCATGTTTTTCTTTGGATGAACAACCTATTGCCTTCATGTATTTCGTCCATATATAAGGCTTTTATGGGACCAACAATCATCTCGCCTGCAAACAACTATTCAAGTTAATTATATATGCAAGAAGATAGCACTTTCAATTGCACGGGATGAGCATTTCGTACCGGTACCCACTTTTTGCCATTTTCGGTACCGGTACCGTACCAAACATTTTTGTTATTGGTACCCAGTTTTGACTAATTTCAGTACCAGTATTTTCGGTATCGGTACCGGTTCGGTATGATACCAGTACCACACTCATCCCTAATTGCACTCATCCCACACAATCATAAGTAAATGGATCAAAACTATCACCAACCGAAATGATTTCATCGCTTACTTTTCTTCCTCTAAAAGGTAGGCGTACATTTAGGACTTTTTAGCTGCGGTTTCGAGAATTTTCTTATTCAAATGCTTCATTGCACCCCATGCAATGGGAGCCCTTCATATAATCACCAAAGTAAAAAAAAAAAATAGACTAAAACTTATAAATAACCAAATATTAATCACTTCATGCAAAAATGCAAAAAAAGAGAGTTTTTATGACTCTAACCTTGTTATGGGAGCTGTTAAGCAAAAGTTTAAACATGCCTTCTTGCTCTCTGTTAGTATTTCTTCAGCCGCAAGAAAACAACACACTGCATCGATGTGGCGGGATGGTTCAGTACCCTTGTCGGTGATCAGACCATGGTAATAGTATGCTGCAGCCTGATTACATGTGTCAAACAACGGCTCGGGTTTAAACATGTTGGCATACGAAACGGTTATATGAATATAAAAAATTTAGCAATGCAAACCTTTGCTTCAAGAAACTTCCATTTGATAAACGAAAGATGTTTCTTTTCGTATCCGTTAAGGTTGTCACACGTTGACAATCAATAGTGAGGCTGCATGGGGGGGGGGGGTTAAGCGTTGGCTGAGAAGATTTAGATGTTGTTAATGGTGGGAAAAGGTAAAGTAAGTACCTGACTGAAATAACTTAATTGCTCGCATGCTAGTCTTCTTTTAACCGATAAAGTGGCGTTTTTACACCCGACAGCTGAAGCAAGCTGCATTTCTGTTCCCTGAAAGTCATCTGATATGGTATGAGCATGTTTCAAATGTACTGTTGATGAGTTATTACCATGATAGAGCAAGTTAGAAACTTAGAGGTGTCAAAACGACAGGGGTAACGGGTCAAAATGGGTAACTTTTTACGGCAATTCGACCCACCAACACTTTACATTTTGTTTGAACTTTATAAATAATTAATGTATTAGATAAAATTATATTATTCTTTAGAGTGATTATGACTTTTAAAACATGTGAGAACACTTTGGGTGACTTTTGACCCGTTTGGCCCTGTCAACCCATTTCATGTTATTATGTCTAAAGGAATCCTGAACGCCATTTACTTAATTTATCGGTATACGATAAGTGAATAATACGCTATTCACTACAAGATTCCAACAACAAACATACATACCTGTCCTAGTGCCTGAATGTAAGTAGCCTCGAGTACATTCTCCTGCAAATCTACAGGCAGCTTCATCCTAATAATAAAGTTCGATACGAAATTAAATAATTAGGTCCACCAACAGAATTTATGGTTCATCAAAAATATTAACATACTTTATATGAGGTGGAATTTGGACAAGAATTTCGCGAAGACAGAATTGCAGGTACCCAGCTGCCTTCACCAATAAGTCAACCGCCGACCCAATGTCATCTGCAATTAAAAAATTAACAGATCAGTGGATATTTAATTAATTTAATGTGAGATATTGGTGATATATGACAGTATAACACCTGTGGATTCAACTATTTTGCTAGGAATAGTTTGATCCGGAATCAGTTTTGAATTTGCCTCCATTAATGTCATCATAGCCATTATATGAACAACGGATAGTAATTCAAACCACGAGTCAGCAACACTTATGTCCTGTTCAGCAAATTTAAGATTAGGTTACAATATACAAAATTAATCTCCATAAACAGCATGAGATGATAAAAAAAATAGTTACTTTAAAAAAATAGATGTTCGTACATTGCATATAAAAAAGTTTACTTCCTGATGGATTTGTATTCTCAGTGGTTCCAGAAAGATCCTCTTCATCAGTGATCACTCTCTTGTCCTTATCACAATCACTTTTTCTCTGATTCTCCTAATCATTTACCGGCTCATTCAGCCTCATTGCCTTATCACGGCTACTGGTTCTCTTTGTGAAACCATTATCAATCACAACTTATAACACCATTGCAAGTAAGCGATTTGGAGCAACTCCAACAGTTTTTTTACACAATTTCACCATACAATCCAACGACGATTCTTCCTGTAGTGTGATTGTTAAATGCATAACATAAAAGATATCTATATGTTGATTATCAATATCCAAATCAAGGAATAATTTGTGTGTGTAATTTCAAATCAATTGCTAACCTCAAATTCTTTCAGAGATACATACAATCCTTTTGCAAGCTTCTTCCTCCGAGTTGCAAAATCCATTGGATGCTTGATCACATCATGAAAATCAGAACTTCAACAAAATGAATCAAATGACAATAAGAATGGAGAGCAACTCAAAGCTAACTCCTCATGGTCAACTTACTGTGAACCTGTGATCATTACCCAACCTAGTGAAATCTAAATGACCAAAACCAATAAGCTTCATATCAGAATCTTTACTTTTGGACATGAAAAGGAGGTTCTGAGACAAGAAATTCAATAGAGGGCCAATAAATATTAAGAAAAACATGACTAATAATTATATCTTGAAACTTAATTAATTTAAAAAAATAAAAAAATAAAAAGAAATTTCTGAAAAAAGGCATGCATTTATAACCTCAGGCTTTAGGTCATGGTGCCCTACGCCTTGAAGATGGCAAAAGGTAAGCTTTGTATCTGAACAATTATCAACTTCGCATCTGTTTTTTTATGTCTTCCACCTCTGTCTGCATTTGAAACAAAGTTTGACTAAAGTCAACTCATCATGCAACAAATGACACAAAGCACAAACTAACTAACCAACAATAGTCACCAATTCACCTCATTAGGGCATTGCAAATTCCTAAACCCTAAAATCCTCAAACTGAACAATAATCACAGCAAATTAGTATACAACGACAAATATAAAAATTAACCTGAGAGGGAGGATGAGCAACCGAAAACCCAAGATCGCCAGAGATGGAGAGGGCATCGAGCATACCGCCGAATGAGTTGAGGCCAATTGTCGATTGAATAGAGGTCCCTTGAACAACAGCAGCAAAGCATGAGCGAGAGAGAGGAAAGTCAGTAACTGAATTTGGAAGACAGGGTGAGTTATATGGGTGAAAAGAAACTGACGGAACCCTAGAATCAAGGGGAAGTTATTAGGGACGTGGGGAAGAGGTGGAGGAACCGTAAAACTTCATAGAACTGCCACAATAGAAGTTAAAATTGAGTTTAAATGGTCAGGATTTGATTTCAGCAAGATTCAATGGTAGAGATTTATTTGAAAGGTAGTTAGACTTAATGGGTTCCATATATATATATATATAATTAACATAAATCTACTTTGATGGTGCATTGGATTCTTATAATAAGACATAACAAATATAATTAACATAAATCTACTTTGATGGTCCATCATCATGTATTTTTGTTTAGTACTATTTTACATTTTGGGTTTATATTAGATTATGATGTCGTGGTAACACCACATAACTCACTTTGGTGAAAAATATGTGACAAATAATAATAAAAAAAAATTAAAAAGAGGGGGGGTTATGGGGTTATGTATCTAGGGTATGTAATGGTAACATCATATACCCATCATTACTCGATGAAAAATATGTGACAAATGATAAAAAAAATACAGGAAAGGGGGGGGGGGTATGGGGTTATATCTCTAGGGTATGTAATGGTAACATCATGTACCTATCATTACTCAATTTTAAATTTTTTGTTTTTCATTTAATCTCTAAATTTATAAACTTTTAAAACAAATAACATTTCATACATTTAAAAAAACATTACAATAAAATATATTTAATACTACTCATCTTCATCGCTGTTGTTGCCTTCTTCTACGTGATCTCCGTCATCCAAACCTTCATCTTCAAAGCCTCCAACTTCGAAATCTTCTTCTTCTTTGTGCCACCATCGTGTCGAATGTGGCGAATCGCCCAAGCATGCTAGACCAAATCCACCTTTAACGCGTTATGTAATTCCCTGGAATGCAAGAGTTGACCGTTTTAGATTCTCTCCTCCATTGTTGCTTGCGTTCCTTTAAAACTATCTTCTGGAAATAGTTTTGACATATTGCTTTCCCCTCGTCTTGTAAAATCATATTATGCATTATGATACAAGTATACATCACCATTCTAATTTTTTCTTTATCCCACATACGACAAGGATTTCTAATAAAATGTCATCGTTGTTGAAGAACCCCAAAACACCTCTCTATGTCCTTTCGCGAAGACTCTTGCAGCTTCTTAAAATATTGTCTTTTTATATTGAGCGTTTCAAAAAACGTTTTCACAATATTTGAACACTCCGGTATATACCAACGCCAAATAGTATCCATTCACGTAGTGATTCCCAATTGCATGAAACCCGACTTTCGGTATTGTACCCAAAATGTAACACTCTAGCAATGGTGAAAACTCGAAAGTATTTATGTTGTTCATACACCCGGCAAGACCAAAGAAGGCCGACCAAATCCAAAGGTCGTATGAGGCAACCTCTTTTAAAACCAACATTGGTCCTTTCTGGTCATCGCGTGTGTGTTGACCTCGCCATGCGGTTGGACCAATTATACCAACGCGATTGATGACAGTCTAAACTACCAATCATTTCGAGGATTCCATGTTTTTCCAAATGCACTTCGTATATTTGTTGAAGGAAGTTCCAAGTAGGGTTTCTCAAGTAACGTTTTCCATATAATTGACATATACCTAAAAATTAAAAATTATATATAACCATATTTATTTTTTTAACTTTATTGTACAATAAAACTAAATTAAATACATGTGAGTAAGTAAAAAAAAATACCGTAGCAGAAATATTCAAAGGTATCGCGTGTGGTTTCCTCCGTCATCTTCAAATACTCGTTGTTGATGTTGTACGTGTTTCCGTAGGCGAGTACACGTAATGTAACACGGATGTTACCTTTTGAATTACGGTAAATCCTAGACATGTTCTCTGTCACACCCCAACCGATGGCGGAAACATCGGGATGAGACGAAAACGAGATTGCAAGAGACTTCATAACACTATGTGACAATATAATTAAAATTCAAATTTCATAAATAGACTAATTGTCATACAAGAATTCAAAGAAAGGTAACACTGTTCAACAAGACATAACATCAAATGATAAACTAAATTTAGGTGTGTATCTAAGTCCACCTAATCTTTGTTCTTCATCGCATCATCATCAGCTATCAACCTGCAACATGTATTAAAATATATCAACAAAAGTTGGCGAGCATACAAGTTTGTTTACTTAGCATAATATAGATTAAAAAGTTGCTCATATCCACATGAATCATAATATGCGAGTTACTAGTATGCCTAGATTGTGTAACAATATGTTCAAACCCAAGTTTCCAATGCGTTTAATTTTGCCTATCCCAAAGTATCGCGGGAGGTTAACATGTTTAACTTAACAATACCCCAAGTCTTGTGGGTGGTGCATTAATCCTATAGCGCTTTAATTGTTAAGGTAGGCTAGCAAAGTTAATGAGCATATATCAACACAAATAGTTTACACGGCATACGAGATTAACAAGCATCACACATAGTTTCATATTTCAACAATGGATAGAGTTTGTTTAAAATAGTTTCAAAGTGAAGTGTAGTTTGTATAGTATACATGTTGCACCCAAAAGTGACTCAAAGGAAAAGGGATCGAGTATGCTCATTGTTTTGCAAGCTTTCCAACTTGAAATCCCGTAAGTAATGTTGGTGGATGGATTAATTTGGAGCACCTTGTCCTTCTACACGAAGAAAAAACATAGGTGTGTGAGTTTGGGGAATAACAGAAGATTATAGATTCGGAATTTAAAATACATGAACATAGACATAGGAAAATAATCATCCATCACATATGATGCTTAGATGATATACTAACTAACTTGACAATGTCCACTTGTTCATCATCAAGTGTTCGGTTTGTTTGAATGTTACATAAGTATTACATAGAGTATACTATATCATATATGTCAAGCATGAGGTAGAAGATTAAAGTCTTCATTTAGGCACCTCTAAGTATTTTGGAATTCATACATGAGGTAGGAAGAACAAAGCTTCCATTTAGGTACCTCTTATTGTTCACCACTTCACTTGTTGTTATAAATAACAAGGAGGGTCATGAACTTACAAGAAATAATAAGATAACAACAACTATTCTAAGAGGAAAACATCAAGCAATGCGTGGATTTTTATGTAGGATAGCCCAAGCTAATCCTAAATCACACAATCATCAAAGCTTAGGCTTGAACAACACTTGTGGGTTAAACCCTTGAGCAAAACAAAAAGTTTGTGAGGTTTTATCCTCTGATTTAACAGTTCTCAGCCTTTTTTAAGCCTAACTAACCATAGATGAGGTTATAAGCATTAGGACATAGGTTTGAGATGAGTTAGACTCAAGTTTAGATGAAAACTGAAACGAACAGTCCACTTTGGAGCCTTTTGGGGACATACCAGAGCTTGGTTTTCTATGGAAAATCTCTGGAAATGTTCCTAAGGTTGTTCCAAGCAAGTGGGAAAAAGAATCAAGTGAAAAGGCTAAGAAATGAGAGAGTTATGCATACTTTTGTAACTTCGTATGAATCTACTCGAGTTTGTGATTAACAGCTGATTAGAGGAGGATTTGAGAGTGTTTTTGATGATTTACAAAGTGTAAAATGCTTGGATTATGTTTGGGTTTTATAGGGAAGAGTTGGGTTAGGTTGTACTTGGATAATAAATGCTAAACAAGGTTTAAATTCAAAGAAAAACCCAAAAATCGTGCTAAAAAATCGAGCTAGGAAGGGGCCTGGTCGCGACTGCTTATTTGGGCCGCTGCGAGTTGTTAAATGAATTTGAAGCCGGGTTACATTCGATGTCAAGACCCAACTCAGCTGATTGGTCGCGCGCTTGTTAATACTATCGACCCGGGTTCGAGTCCCGTGATCTATATTTTTTTTGAGTATTTATTTTCTTTTCCTTTTTCTTTCGTTCATAACCTCAACTTTCAGTAAATTACACAACAGTCCCTGGACTTATATAACTTATATTATGTTATTTTAAAAAGGAAACTTGCTTTTTAATTTTAACTAACTAAGTTAGTTTACTAACTTTAATATCTAACAAGACTAACTAGATTATTATAAAAATAAACTTTTTAAATAGCAATATTAATTAATTTAACTAATTAAATACAATAGGATAGATAAATAACCATATTTATGAACGAATTTAAATTAGGATAAAAATATTTAGACGATTATTCATTTCACGAAGCTTCCGAATATCATTATTTTAAGTGTTTTAATTAGTTTAACGACTATCAAGTGTTGATAAATAAAGAATCAAGTGTGACACTCGAGGTTTTTCCGAACGAACACCTTGTAATATTTTGTGTATATAAATATTATTAAATGAAAACGTGACCTTTGTGCATGATATGTGATGTATGTATGTACTATATATATATATATAAGAGCCGAAACCACGACCCGAGACCATGACTCGCAACCGGGCGGTTGCGAGTGGGCCACTCGGTCTCGAGTGGGCCGTTGAGCCGTAACCGGCTTGGGCCGAAACCCCAAGCCCAACCCGAAAACCACCCCTTGTATATATCCAACCTTTCCCTCATTCCTTTCATTTGGCACTACACACAAACACATACACTTCTTATTCTCTCTCAACTAAGAAAACCCTCAAACAACAAACCATTCTCACCTTCTCTTCTCGGTTCAAGCAAAGATCCCGGACAAGAAACTCGGTCAAGACTATCACTCGGACATACCTTCTTCTCGGTTCTCTTTTCTTTGTTTTCGGCTCCTCCTTTCATAACCGGTTAGTACTACCTTTGTGTTATCTTTTGTGTACAAGATTTATGTGGGTTGAATGAACTAGAAATGCTTGATTAGTAGTATTTTGCATGATTTTTAGGAGGATTTGTGAAGTTTGGTCATATGTGAAAACCCTCATATAACATGTTTAAAGATGGCTAAAGTATAGTGATTTAGGAATGATTATGCCAACCAAAACTATGTTCAAGATCATAAAATGTATGTTTTCTTGTTGTGCATCATGATCTTGTTGTCAATATGTGATTTCGATTCATTAATGTGTGGTTATGTTGAACATGAAAACTCTAGAAATGTATGAAGATAGGATGAACTTGTTGAATGTGGGTTGAATATTTCAAAAATGGCAAAGTTTGATCTATATTTACCAATGGGCAGATTAGGAAAAGTGTTAGTGAAATCTTATTGGTAGTTTCCTAATCTGGGTCTGAGTTTATGTGTACAATTTGGACTGTCTTTTCTGCATCATCACGTGTACATGAAAGTGACAGATTACGACTCGCAACGACGGCATTACGACTCGCAACCACAGCATTCCGACTCGAAACCACACGGTTGCGACTCGCAACCAAAGCATGACAAGTCGAAACCTCGAGATTGCGACTCGAGACCACGCCGTTGCGACTCGCAACCAAAACGTGATGACTCGAGACCACGGTTGCGACTCGCAACCATAGCGTGACAAGCCGAAACCACCTGGTTGCGACTCGAGACCAGCAGGTTGCGAGTGGGCTGTTCATTTTAGTTATTGGGCCATTCTGTGTTGGACTATCTGTTAAATGGACTTTGTGATGTTGTGTTCTGTTTGACTGTGTTACTGTTAGGGCCGGCTCAATAACCCCATGACTGTTTACCTGTATGTATGTTACGTGCCAGTATGTGATTTACGTGAATGCTTGTATACCGAACCTGACCTATACCGGTAACCATGTTAGGACGTGGTGACCAACGTGATTGACAAGTAACCTAAACCTACCGAGCAACCCAAGGTGAGTTCACAACTTAAAAGCATGCGTCCCGGTGGTTTGGGACACGAGACTAACAACCCTATCCCCTGGTAAAAGGGGATACCATTTACATACTTTCCCTAGTTATTGGGAACAAAACTTATTTTCTTCCCGGGTATTGGGAAACCTTTTGGTTAATTACTGTTTATACGGATTGCAACTAACGGCACTAAACGAAACTCTATCACTCAAGTCCCTACTACAAATACCGATTAGTCGCCGGGTTAGGCGAGCGGGTTATTAGTTGATAGCGCTATTTAGGTGTTTACCAGCCTCACACCGTGCCCTGGTTTGGGACGGTCGTGAACTAATGTACTCAGAAATCCGTCAATGATGATAGAACATTGACATCGGGGCATCCTGCGGATACGCAACGGTTACCTAGTGTTCGGTATTGGAAAAACAGTTTAGTCGTTAACTTTTGGGGTAGCTCCCCAGGGCATGTATAAACGGATAAATTAACCGGTGAAACAAAGTTTTTGGTAATTAAAACTGGACAACTAGTGAACTCACTCAGCATTATTGTTGACCCCCTTACTGCATGCTTTGCAGGTAACCAGTGACGGAGGAGCTTGCAGCTTGGGAACGTGTAGTGTCTGTTCACCCTTGTGTTGGGTGTTACCTTATTTTGAAACATGAACTATGTTTAAACTTCTTTACTTAAGCTTCCGCTACTTATTACTGTTTTGAACTTAAAACTTTAAACTCTGAACTTAATATTTGCTAAGCTTATGAATAGTAAGTATTACTTTTGTTGTCAACTTAAGTATTCGGTATAATTGGTGGCTGGATCCTGGTCAGTCACGCCCTCGAAGCGGGTGTTATCCGCAGGTGGATTTTGGGGGTGTGACAGATTGGTATCAGAGCCATTGGTTATAGTGAACTTGGTTTTAAAAAGGGGAAAATCTTTTTGGAGAAAACCAGACTATAACCCGTGACTCGCGACGACACTACACTCCAAGTGCAAGGCTCAACACTTTTGACCTCATAGCTCGGACCAGTGTTTACTTGTTTGCCTTATGTTTCCTGTTATGATATGCGTACTAGTGTGCCTAAACTAGATAGATACACCTCTCTCTTCTATCTCATTCTCGCTACACTACGACATCACACTCATACTGTGTTTTCTGGTTATGAAGACAATGAGTGGACGTGGAAGGGGAAACATTAACATGACGCAGGCTCAGTTTACTAACCTGCTCAACACAGTGGCTGCGGCTTTTGCAGCTCACCCTATAGGTAAGCTCGTTGTTTTAGGATGTTTAGATCCTACCGCCACATCGACTTTTCGCCTCTAAACCTATACGTTTCGCTTCTCACCCTATAGGTCAGCATGCACCTGCGCAACCACCAGTGTGTACTTTCAAAACTTTCATGGATTGCAAGCCTCTCCCTTTCAACGGCACTGAGGGTGCCATAGGTCTTCTGCACTGGATTGAGAAAATTGAAGCTGTTTTTGCTGTCTGTGAATGTCCCCCTGCGAACTGGGTGAAGTTTGCTACTGCTACGCTTGAAGGAAGCGCGCTTTCTTGGTGGAAGGCGCAGATTCAGATGTTTGGGATGGAAACTGCAAATGCTACGGCATGGGAGGATTTCAAGGATATGATTAAGGATGAATACTGTCACCGGGATGACATCCACAAGCTTGAGAACGAGTACTATGAGCTCAAGATGGTTGGGTCAGAGATTGAAACCTACACCAAGTTGTCCAATGACTATGCCGCTCTTTGCCCAAACATGTCACGACCAATGTACCGAAGGATCGAACTGTATATCAAAGGTTTGGCTCCAGAGATTCGAAGCCATGTCACTACAGCCAACCACACTACCATTCAGCCGATTGTTCGACTTGCTCACAAACTTACTGATCAGGCTGTAGAGGAGGGCAGGTTGCCCAAAAGGATCAGTGCTACTGTCGGAACTTCTAGTGACAGCAAGCGTAAGTGGGAAGGAAGTCAAAGCAAGGATGCTAACCCCACTCAGGCCCCAGCACAGCAAAGGAAAACCGAAAACAACAAGGGCGCTCAACAACAGGGTGGCTATCGTGGAAACCACCCCAAGTGCAACAAGTGCAATCGACATCACAGCGGGCAGTGTGTGAAGGGCCAGTGTCAGCGATGTAACAAAATGGGGCATGAGGCCAAGGATTGTAGAAGTCAGTTCCCAGCTAGACAGAACCAGCAGCAACCCCAACAGCAACAGCAGCAGGGAAACATCCGAGCATGTTTTAAGTGTGGAGCTGAGGGGCACTTTAAGAAGGATTGTCCTGAGCTGAACCAAAATCGCAACAACAATCAGGGAGCTGGGAACAACAATCAAAACAACAATGCTGGGAATGGTGCTAGAGGAAGAGCTTTCGTGATTGGAGCTGGTGAAGCAAGGAATGACCCCAATGTCGTGGCGGGTAAGTTCCTACTTGATGATCGTTATGTTTCTGTGTTATTTGATTCCGGTGCCGATGCTAGTTATGTATCCCTACGTATTAGTAAGAAGCTTAGGCGTCCGCTTTCGTTACTAAGTTCTCCTCACCTCGTCGAGTTAGCTAATGGTAGAAACATCGAGGCCTCACATGTTGTCAAGGGCTGCAAACTAGAATTGTCTGGTCAGACATTTAGTATCGACCTTTTCCCTGTTACTCTTGGAAGCTTCGACGTCGTTGTTGGTATGGATTGGTTATCCAAGCATCGCGCTGAGATCCTCTGTCAAGAGAAAGCAGTTCGTATACCCCGCCGTTCCGGCAGACCCCTCATTGTACAAGGTGGCAAAAGTGGAGAAATCTCTGGCGTTATCTCTTTCTTGAAGGCCCAGAAGTGTTTACGAAAAGGGCACACCGCTATCTTAGCACTTGTTACCAACACGCAGGAAAAGGAAAAGAGGATTGAAGATTTTCCAGTAGTGCGTGACTACCCCGAGGTATTTCCTGAGGAATTACCTGGACTCCCTCCCCATCGTCAGGTCGAATTCCAAATCGAGCTAGCTCCCGGAGCAGCGCCAATAGCTCGTGCGCCTTACCGTTTAGCCCCCGCAGAATTGAAGGAACTCTCTACTCAACTACAGGAACTTTTGGATAAAGGATTTATCCGTCCTAGTTCGTCACCCTGGGGAGCACCGGTACTCTTTGTTAAGAAGAAAGATGGCACGTTCCGAATGTGCATAGACTATCGTGAGTTGAACAAGGTTACCATCAAGAATCGTTACCCTCTCCCGCGAATCGACGATTTGTTTGATCAACTGCAAGGATCGAGCTACTATTCCAAGATTGACCTGCGATCCGGCTACCATCAGTTAAGGGTCCGTAGCGAAGACATTCCCAAAACTGCATTCAGAACTCGTTATGGTCATTATGAATTCCTCGTTATGCCCTTTGGAATGACCAACGCCCCTGCAGTGTTCATGGACCTCATGAACCGAGTATGCAAACCCTACCTCGACAAGTTCGTGATTGTGTTTATAGACGACATCCTGATCTACTCGAAAAGTCAGGAAGAGCATGAACAGCACCTACGACTTATCCTCGAACTCCTTCGCAATGAGCAACTGTACGCCAAGTTCTCGAAATGCGACTTCTGGCTTCGAGAAGTCCATTTCCTTGGGCACGTGGTTAACAAGGATGGAATCCACGTCGACCCAGCTAAGATCGACTCTATAAAGAATTGGCCTACCCCTAAGACTCCGACTGAAGTTCGCCAATTCTTGGGATTGGCAGGTTACTACCGCAGATTCATTCAGGGATTCTCAAAGATTGCACAACCCCTCACTACACTCACTCAGAAAGGCGTCACCTACAAGTGGAATGAAGCACAGGAATCTGCTTTTCAGAGGCTTAAGGATAACCTCTGCAGTGCTCCTATTCTCTCGTTACCTGAAGGCACTGACGACTTTGTGGTTTACTGTGATGCGTCTATTCATGGACTCGGTTGCGTGTTGATGCAACGCGAGAAAGTTATTGCTTACGCCTCTCGACAACTTAAGACACATGAAAGGAACTACACAACACACGACTTGGAGCTAGGAGCAGTGATATTTGCGCTTAAGATATGGAGACATTACCTGTACGGTACCAAGTGCACCATTTACACCGATCACAGGAGTCTCGAGCATATCTTCAAGCAGAAGGAATTAAACATGCGACAACGTCGATGGGTTGAACTTCTGAATGATTACGAATGCGCCATCAAGTATCATCCGGGCAAGGCCAATGTCGTGGCAGACGCCCTCAGCCGGAAAGACACTATACCACGGCGCGTGCGAGCATTACAACTTACCATCCAGTCTAGTCTCCCTACCCAGATCCGAAATGCTCAGATTGAAGCTCTGAAACCGGAAAACATCAGGGCTGAGTCCCTGCGAGGATCGAGACAGCAACTAGAGCAGAAAGAAGACGGCGCCTACTATGTGGCAGGGCGCATTTGGGTCCCACTTTACGGAGATCTACGAGAGCTTGTAATGGACGAAGCCCATAAGTCCCGTTATTCAGTACATCCTGGTGCAGATAAGATGTACCACGACTTGAAAACCACTTACTGGTGGCCTGGCATGAAAGCCCACATAGCAGCCTACGTTGGCAAATGTTTGACCTGCGCAAGAGTCAAGATCGAGTATCAGAAACCAGCAGGCCTACTACAGCAACCGGAAATCCCGAAATGGAAATGGGAACAGATTTCCATGGATTTTGTTACAGGGCTACCCAGATCACAACGCGGGAATGATACTATTTGGGTGATAGTAGATCGATTGACTAAGTCTGCACACTTTTTGGCCATTAAGGAAACGGACAAGTTTTCTACCTTAGCAGAAATCTATTTGAAGGAAGTAGTCTCCAGGCACGGGGTGCCAACTTCTATTATTTCCGACCGAGACGCTCGTTTTACCTCCGAGTTGTGGCAAGCTATGCACAAATCCTTTGGCTCACGTTTGGACATGAGCACCGCTTATCACCCGCAAACGGATGGGCAGTCTGAACGCACCATCCAAACCCTGGAAGACATGCTTAGAGCATGTGTGATCGATTTTGGCAAGAACTGGGAGAAGCATCTGCCGCTGGTAGAATTCTCCTACAATAACAGCTATCACACTAGTATTCAGGCGGCACCTTTTGAGGCATTGTATGGTCGTAAATGCCGATCACCTCTCTGCTGGGCGGAAATAGGTGACAGTCAACTCACAGGCCCAGAACTAGTGGTAGATACAACGGAAAAGATTTCCCAGATCAGGCAACGCATGGCGGCAGCTCGTGACCGTCAGAAAAGCTACGCTGACAAGCGTAAGAGACCATTAGAATTCCAGGTCGGGGACCGGGTTCTACTTAAAGTCTCACCCTGGAAGGGTGTGGTCCGTTTCGGTAAACGAGGCAAACTGAATCCACGGTATGTTGGACCATTCGAAATTACCGAGAAAATCGGTAAGGTTGCTTATAGATTAAACCTGCCTGCAGAGCTGAGTGCAGTGCACAACGTTTTTCACGTATCTAACCTAAAGAAGTGTTTGTCGGATGAAACACTTGTAATTCCTTTTAAGGAACTGACGATTGACGAACAGCTACACTTTACTGAGGAACCGATTGAGATCACGGATCGAGAAATCAAAACCCTCAAACGTAGCCAGATACCCCTCGTGCGAGTTCGTTGGAACTCACGACGCGGCCCAGAGTTTACCTGGGAGCGGGAAGACCAGATGAAGTCTAAGTATCCCCAGCTGTTCCCAAACGAAAACCCCAGCACTGAAGCTACAACCGAATTTCGGGACGAAATTCCAAACTAACGGGGGGGTGATGTGACACCCCGTTAAAACACGCTAGCTTGGCAGTGGCTGCTTCAACTTTCGGGACGAAAGTTCTTAAAACTTGGGGATAATGTGACACTCGAGGTTTTTCCGAACGAACACCTTGTAATATTTTGTGTATATAAATATTATTAAATGAAAACGTGACCTTTGTGCATGATATGTGATGTATGTATGTACTATATATATATATATAAGAGCCGAAACCACGACCCGAGACCATGACTCGCAACCGGGCGGTTGCGAGTGGGCCACTCGGTCTCGAGTGGGCCGTTGAGCCGTAACCGGCTTGGGCCGAAACCCCAAGCCCAACCCGAAAACCACCCCTTGTATATATCCAACCTTTCCCTCATTCCTTTCATTTGGCACTACACACAAACACATACACTTCTTATTCTCTCTCAACTAAGAAAACCCTCAAACAACAAACCATTCTCACCTTCTCTTCTCGGTTCAAGCAAAGATCCCGGACAAGAAACTCGGTCAAGACTATCACTCGGACATACCTTCTTCTCGGTTCTCTTTTCTTTGTTTTCGGCTCCTCCTTTCATAACCGGTTAGTACTACCTTTGTGTTATCTTTTGTGTACAAGATTTATGTGGGTTGAATGAACTAGAAATGCTTGATTAGTAGTATTTTGCATGATTTTTAGGAGGATTTGTGAAGTTTGGTCATATGTGAAAACCCTCATATAACATGTTTAAAGATGGCTAAAGTATAGTGATTTAGGAATGATTATGCCAACCAAAACTATGTTCAAGATCATAAAATGTATGTTTTCTTGTTGTGCATCATGATCTTGTTGTCAATATGTGATTTCGATTCATTAATGTGTGGTTATGTTGAACATGAAAACTCTAGAAATGTATGAAGATAGGATGAACTTGTTGAATGTGGGTTGAATATTTCAAAAATGGCAAAGTTTGATCTATATTTACCAATGGGCAGATTAGGAAAAGTGTTAGTGAAATCTTATTGGTAGTTTCCTAATCTGGGTCTGAGTTTATGTGTACAATTTGGACTGTCTTTTCTGCATCATCACGTGTACATGAAAGTGACAGATTACGACTCGCAACGACGGCATTACGACTCGCAACCACAGCATTCCGACTCGAAACCACACGGTTGCGACTCGCAACCAAAGCATGACAAGTCGAAACCTCGAGATTGCGACTCGAGACCACGCCGTTGCGACTCGCAACCAAAACGTGATGACTCGAGACCACGGTTGCGACTCGCAACCATAGCGTGACAAGCCGAAACCACCTGGTTGCGACTCGAGACCAGCAGGTTGCGAGTGGGCTGTTCATTTTAGTTATTGGGCCATTCTGTGTTGGACTATCTGTTAAATGGACTTTGTGATGTTGTGTTCTGTTTGACTGTGTTACTGTTAGGGCCGGCTCAATAACCCCATGACTGTTTACCTGTATGTATGTTACGTGCCAGTATGTGATTTACGTGAATGCTTGTATACCGAACCTGACCTATACCGGTAACCATGTTAGGACGTGGTGACCAACGTGATTGACAAGTAACCTAAACCTACCGAGCAACCCAAGGTGAGTTCACAACTTAAAAGCATGCGTCCCGGTGGTTTGGGACACGAGACTAACAACCCTATCCCCTGGTAAAAGGGGATACCATTTACATACTTTCCCTAGTTATTGGGAACAAAACTTATTTTCTTCCCGGGTATTGGGAAACCTTTTGGTTAATTACTGTTTATACGGATTGCAACTAACGGCACTAAACGAAACTCTATCACTCAAGTCCCTACTACAAATACCGATTAGTCGCCGGGTTAGGCGAGCGGGTTATTAGTTGATAGCGCTATTTAGGTGTTTACCAGCCTCACACCGTGCCCTGGTTTGGGACGGTCGTGAACTAATGTACTCAGAAATCCGTCAATGATGATAGAACATTGACATCGGGGCATCCTGCGGATACGCAACGGTTACCTAGTGTTCGGTATTGGAAAAACAGTTTAGTCGTTAACTTTTGGGGTAGCTCCCCAGGGCATGTATAAACGGATAAATTAACCGGTGAAACAAAGTTTTTGGTAATTAAAACTGGACAACTAGTGAACTCACTCAGCATTATTGTTGACCCCCTTACTGCATGCTTTGCAGGTAACCAGTGACGGAGGAGCTTGCAGCTTGGGAACGTGTAGTGTCTGTTCACCCTTGTGTTGGGTGTTACCTTATTTTGAAACATGAACTATGTTTAAACTTCTTTACTTAAGCTTCCGCTACTTATTACTGTTTTGAACTTAAAACTTTAAACTCTGAACTTAATATTTGCTAAGCTTATGAATAGTAAGTATTACTTTTGTTGTCAACTTAAGTATTCGGTATAATTGGTGGCTGGATCCTGGTCAGTCACGCCCTCGAAGCGGGTGTTATCCGCAGGTGGATTTTGGGGGTGTGACATCAAGAATCCTTGAATAATATTTCGTTCAAACGAGAATTCGATTAACAGTTGCACATAAGACTAACTATGGATATACAAACATGATTAAAAATAGCTTCGTTTTCATTATAATCAGTAGTCTCAAATTACAAATGAAACGAAAGTAGATTTCAAAGAGGTACAAGTGTCTAAATATGGAAAGTACATCATGACTTGATAAAAATAAGAAAGTGCGGAAATGCGGAGCGTTACAGTCTCCCTTCCTTTAGGAAATTTCGTCCCGAAATTTAGGAAGAAGTAACGAAAAGATGCGGATACTTGGTCTTCATATCACTCTCGAGTTCCCAAGTACATTCAGCGCCACGTTTTCCTTCCAATCGAACCTTAATGATAGGAATTTGACTGCGCCTCAGTTTCTTGACTCTTCGGTCCATGATTTCGACGGGTCTTTCCACAAAATGCAAGGTCTTATTGATTTGAAGATATTCGAGCAGAACTTGAAGTCCTTCTTCAGTAAGACACTTTTTGAGATTCGAAACATGAAACGTTGGATGAACATTGTTGAGTTCTTGAGGTAAATCGAGTCGATAAGCCACCTTGCCAATCCTCTCGAGTATCTTGAAAGGACCAACATAGCGAGGGGCAAGTTTCCCTTTTTACCAAAACGAACTACTCCTTTCCAAGGAGATACTTTGAGTAGAACATGGTCGCCGATGTTAAATTCCAAAGGTTTGCGTTTTTTGTCAGCGTAGCTCTTTTGTCGACTTCGAGCCTTGAGTAGATTATCACGGATTTGAAGAATCTTATCCGTTGTTTCTTGTATGATCTTAGGACCAGTAAATTGTTTGTCACCAATCTCGTGCCAGCTTAAAGGAGATCGGCATTTGCGACCATATAATGCCTCAAAAGGAGCTATTTGAATACTAGAGTGGTAGCTATTGTTGTGCGAGAACTCGATCAATGGTAAATGCACATCCCAACTACCACAAAAGTCGATGACACAAGAACGGAGCATGTCCTCTAGGGTTTGGATAGTACGTTTAGTCTGTCCATCCGCTTGAGGATGAAAGGCCGTACTAAGATTCAAATGAGAACCCATAGCGGACTAAAAAGTTTGCCAAAGACGCGAAGTGAAACGACCATCACGATTAGAAATGATGTCAAGAGGGATACCATGACGGCGTATGATTTCGTCAGTGTAAAGTTGAGCAAGTCGTTCAACCTTTAAATCCTCACGAATAGGAAGGAAATGAGCAGACTTGGTCAAACGATCGATGATGACCCAGATGCTATCCTGACCAGAAGGTGTACGCGGGAGTTTGGTTATGAAATCCATCGAAATGCTATCCCATTTCCAGACGGGGATTTCAGGTTGTTCGAGTAGACCAGAAGGTCATTGATGCTCGACTTTGACTTTCGAACATGTAAGGCACTTAGAAACATACGTGGCAATGTCTCTCTTCATACCAGGCCACCAATAGGATGTACGTAGATTATGATACATCTTGTCAGCGCCAGGATGAATCGAGTGCTTGGATTTGTGTGCCTCATTCATGATGAGTTCACAAAGATTGTCGTGATCTGGAACCCAGATGCGATCACGACAGTATTAAAGACCATCGGATTTAGTCACAAGTTGATCTTCAGTAGCACCACGTATTTCGACGAACAAAGTTCCTTAGTTGGCTGACGAGTATTGAGCTTCACGAATGCAAGTGTGAAGATCGCTAGAGACATGAAAGCAACGAATACTACTAACATGAGACTTACGACTAAGTGCATCGGCCACGACATTCGCTTTACAAGGGTGATAGCGAATCTCGCAGTCATAGTCGTTAAGTAATTCCACCCAACATCGCTGACGCATATTAAGCTCTTTTTGGTTAAAGATGTGTTGTAGGCTCTTATGGTCAGTGAAAATGTAAGACCCATCTCTGTTAATCAAGATTATAATATTAAACACACATTTTATACGAAAATGCAAGCTTACAAAAACTTTTCCAAGTTAAACTTCTTATATAATTAAAAACATTCCAAAATATAATTTCAAGTGTTTACAATATCCACTTTTTAAACTAGAACAAAATAAGATCGTTGCAGAAGCTTCGAGACATGTGTTCGGTTCTCCTTTCTTGCTTGATCCTCATCCGGAGTTCCATAAGACATTCCTAAAATCAAAACCAACATAAAAGTTAGTTTTGACAGTTTCACAACAAGTTATAAACATATTTCCATTCAATTCATTCATCCATTATTCAAAATTCTTGTTTCCTTTGAATTCAAATTTCTGGTTCTTAAACCGAATTATTTGACCTGTTATGGGTTTTGTACCATATCCCTTATATGTACAACCATTTTTGTAACTCTTTAAGGTTTACTAATACGATCCATTACCCGGATCATATCTTATTAGTTTTCATTGTTCTTTTACCAATTCTTAAGTTATATACACGTTTGACCCGTTATGGGCATTTATGTCAAAACTATAATTTTATCAATTCTTATTAAAAAAAACTCTTATTTCCTCCAACCATAATCTATATTATGGTTGGTATATGTACCCTCCACGAGAGTATCCTTCCTTGTGCGTACCTGGCACGGGTCAACATTGACTCGTTTTTAATACATTGCATTACCTTTCGCCAACCTTGGCAAAACATGCTCATACTTTCCGCTTGCCTGTATTTATAACACTTAACAATACATAATATTACCAATCATCATTTATATTGTTATACAACTTCTGACCAGGTATTTTGTCAAAACTAAGTGTTTAAGACCCCGAAACAATTTCTGCAAGTACGGACCTGCTTGTTGTCAACAACTATTTTGTTGACAAAACGTCCCCGAAAACCACGTTAAACAACTTCCAAAAAATTTATAAAAATTACCAATCATCATTTATATTGCTATACCACTTCTGACCAAATATTGAGTCAAAACTAAGTGTTTAATGCTTCGAAAAAATTTCTGCAAATTCGGACCTGCTTGGTATCAACAACTATCTTATTGACAAAACGTCCGCGAAAACCATGTTAAACAATTTCCAAAAAAATTATAAAAATTACAAATCATCACTTATATTGTTATACCACTTCTGACCAAATATTGAGTTAAAACTAAGTGTTTAATTCCTCGAAACAATTTATGCAAATACGAACCTGCTTGCTGTCAACAGCTATTTTGTTGATAAAACGTCCGCGAAAACCATGTTAAACAACTTCCGAAAAATTTATAAAAATTACCAATCATCATTTATATTGTTATACCACTTCTGAACAAACATTGAGTCAAAACTAAGTGTTTAAGGCCTCGAAACAATTTCTGCAAATAGGGACCTGCTTGCTGTCAACAACTATTTTGTTGACAAAACGTCCGCGAAAACCACGTTAAACAACTTTCAAAAAATTTATAAAAATTACCAATCATCATTTTTGTTGTTATACAACTTCTGACCACATATGGAGTCAAAACTAAGTGCATAAGACCCCGAAACAGTTTCGGCAAATATGGACCTACTTGCTATCAATAACTATTTTATTGACAAAATGCCCGCGAAAACCATGTCCATTTTATTATTCACAATGCTATCCATTATACAAGTAAATATTCTATTCTAGAAGGTGTAAGCTTTACTTACCTTGCATCTGGTTATTCTTTTCCGTGTGCTCAATCCGTTTGACTCGCTTCCTTCCCAAGCTTCCATCTAGCTTGTTAAGCGTTAAACTATCATTGTAATTCGTAAGACGGTTAGATTAGTCATTATCAATTATGACTATTCCACCTTATGTATTTTATATAAAAACTATCATTCAATCTTATAAATGGTCAGTTTAACTTTCAAAGGTCAACTGTCCCTTTTTAATGTATGAAATGCACAATTGAGTTCAACGAACTCACTTAGGCATTTCTTCGACTATTCGATAGGCGATATTTTTAGGCCACTAATTTAACCACATTCATCAACATAGTTTACATACATCATATAATCATCTAATTACATAAAACTTATACTTTCATTACACGAAATCTACGGGTTCCATTTATGAGTGAAACTCGTTTCATCATGTCATTAGGCATTCATCCGGTTACCTAATCAAAGCAAGTTCTGCATTTAAACTAGTAGATATCATGATTTCAAACATCACATTCATGAATTAAATCACTAATTGCATTCTAACATTCAAAACCCATTTCAAATCATGTATGATCAAGTACTCAAACTTGTAAATTGCTTAAGTATCTCGCTTCAACTATCAATTATGATGATTTCAAGCACAAGTATATCTTCATCTTCACAATTTAGTCAAAAACCCACTTCCTAGTTTGCTTGTTAATCTCTTACAAGTAACTTTACATCAAGTTCTTCATAATTTCATCGTAACTAACGAAATTAAACATACATAAACATTCAATTTCAACTTTGGATCATAATCCAACAATCTATTTGCAAGTAACCTACTTGTCTCAATTTTCAACTTTAACCAATCTAGGTTTTATGACATACCTTATAATCCCCATGACTAGGTAATCGTTTTTATGTGTTCATGCATTGATTTAGGGCTTGAATCGAGCTTCAATTTGATGATTTTGTGTAAGCTAGGGTTTAAGCTCCATGAGAGCTACTCCTGGCCATCTCCACCCACGCACACACACCTTATGTGTGTGTTGTGTTATTTTTTTTGTTTATAATACCACTAGGCTATCACCCGGGAAAATCCCGGGTTAGGAAAATTTAGTTGTTAATACTAAAAGGTACATAAACAACATTTTGAAAGTCGTTAGTATCTTATTTGCCTTGACACAATAACTTTTTTGTTCCGTTTAATCAGTATCCTAACTTTGTCTCTATGTGTATTCATAGTTTTCGTGTAAAGTTTATTACCTTTTAATTCTTAATGAGATCTCAGTTAAAAAATGTTTTGTAAACTGATAAAAATGTTATATTGTTTGTTTTTAAATTATATTATATTATTCTTTTAGTTGAATTTTCAACTAATAAAAATATATAACATATTATAAAAGTGTTTTTTTTTTATACATAACCAGTAAATATTCATGATTTCTTTCTAAAAAAAATTAATCGATATCGTCAAATTAGTTTTAATATCGTTACCAAACATAAATTCCAGTAAATAAAAACATAAAACTTTACATAATTTAAACATGTAGCATAACACAACAGGTCTACACCCATCCACCATCTAAAATACTACCACTGTGACAAATATGAAAAGTCTTTTATACCCTGTTAGGATCTGAGTTTGGATTGATTGTGATTTGTGTTTGAATTTAGATGGATAAATGAAAGAGTAGTGCAGCGGAATTTAATGGAACCAAACTTTTCACAATCAAACAGAAGAAATGCTATCAATCATACATTTTCTAACACTGAATCAAATGATTAAATTGATTTTTAAACTCTGATTACAATGTGTGTATGATATGAAAACTCCCCCTCAGCCTGAGCTCAGTGTTTGTTCGTGCAGAAAGAAGATGGTGAATGAGCTAAACAGAACAGTACAGAGTACTGTTCTATTTATAGGTACTTGCAAACCTCTGAGCATCTAAGCTGACGTCACCATGAAAGTGACATCTAACCTCCTAACAAACTCTAACAACTGATCTATACAAATACTGCTTATGCTAACTACTGATATTACATTACAATGCATAAACCAAATATAAACTGCTGATGCATCCTTCCACTGCTGTGAACCCAGCAGATGTTGTCATGATCAGTAGTGCTTGATCCAAGGCAGTAGATTAAGCAGCAGAGCTATAGTTCTTCTATCAGACTTTGTCTTGGTCAGTAGTTGTAGGTCAGCAGATTGCATGATCAGCGGATAGGAGGTCAGCAGATGTTGAAACCACTTTCAAGGGGATAGACTCGCAACCAAACATCTGCTTATTTTGAATCTACTGTTGTGATCCAGTTTTGGCTTTTATTATCTGTTCCTTTGGTAGGGTTCAATCCCAACAATCTCCCCCTGGAACAGATAATGCCAAAACTCTCCATTATTGTAGATTTTTACTGCCTCAACAACAGTTCCCTTATTTGCCCTTTGAATTGTAGTTCGAAGGTTAAGGCATCTGTATCATCTTCATCCCTACTAAGTGGAAGATCAAGGAGATCCTGCAAATCTTCAAGTCTTAGGCCAAGAGCTTGTTCCCTTGTAAATTTCTCCACTTCGCCATCTGCCCTGACCATAGTCAATACGTGGTTCTGTTTGTCAGTTTTCCACTCTTGTATTCTTAGGCGAGATGGGTTTCTTGGGAGATTTTTATTTGTTGAGGAGTTTGGTGAGGCTGGCCTATTCATAACTGGCTGAGCAGTGTGTGCAGATTTTTCCAGTTCAAATTCTTCTTTCAACATTACCAACACGCCCGTTTGCACAATGGCTTTTCTAGTAAGACTTTCTTGAACTGTTTCAGAACCTAACTGGCTTTGTCTCCTTCTTTTGTAGATGGCAGTACCAGCAGGAGCAGTGGTTCTTTTGAGATGTGGCTTTGATGATCCTTTCGAAACCTCTACTATGGAGTAGTCAGGCTTTTGTGGAGCTTTTGGATCTTTCTTCCTTAGCTCTTCCAAACTCTTGTAGGTGGCCCTGACCCTCGCTTCTCCCCACTTAGACACAGAGTTCTTTGACCCATATTCAGCAATTATCAGCTCTTCTTTCATTCTCTTCAGCTCTAAAGCTTTATCAGCTTCAACCCTTTTGAATTTTTCTGGGGGAGTCTGCTTGACTTTATTTTTAATCATTTCATGAATCCTGGCTACTTCCTTTTCAAGCTCAGGAATAGTCCAGTTTCTGAACATGTGCTTCTCCCCCTTGTATGTCTTGTAGGTCATGATGTTTTCAATGTAGTCTTTTCTCAGGGACTCATCTGCCTTTTCTGAGATTTGCTGATATACATTCTTTGCAAACTGTTCCAAAGCTTTGACCTGTGTAAGTAGAAACTGATAGTTTTGTTCATATTCTCTATCAGATTTCCCTTGTTTGTTTTTGATTGAGATATCATCTGCTTTCTTGGCCTTTATTTTCAAGTATTCTTCAATATTGGTTCGCCTGGGATATCCTTCAATCGATGGCAAACTCCTTTTGGCAAGGTCATCCTTATAGTAGAAGGACTTAATCTCTTCTCTGACTGTTACAAGTTCAAGAGGAAATTGAACACTTGCAGGATGTAAGGGTTTGTATAGTTGAGCTGAAGAGAGAGGAATGGGTTTTGAAACTGTGACAAGTGCTTGGGATTTTGAAGCTTTTGGTGGTGGAGATGGAGAATCATCATCTGATATGACAACCGTTTTCCTTTTTATTAGGAAGAGCAGATGATGTTTTAGGTGGATCAGTGGTTTGTGTTTGACTAACAGCTGTTGAAACAACTGGTGTTTCAACCACTGTTGTCATTACAGCAGATGTTTTGTCATCTGCTGTCTTCTGCTTTAGGGCAGGGACAGATGGTGATGGTAAGGCAGTGATGGTGGTGTGTGTTGAAGTGGTGTGTGTTTGAATGGGAGCAGTTGTTGTAACAATTGTTTGGGTGGAGGTTTGATGTAGGTGGCTTTTGGACAGTGTTTTTGGAGAGTGCTTTGAAAGGCTGGATGGTGTGGATTTGGGTTTCCTTACTTTTCTAGTAAGCTTTCCTTTTGGAATCGGATTTTGATCATCCTTTTCACCAGAACAACCCTGCGCATTCAGCTTCATGAAAGCTTTCTTCTCCTCATTCCACCTTGACAAGGCCTTTACCATTCTATCCCTTTTCACACTTATGACAGCATCATCAAGTGCATTCTGGGTAACATCAACCTTTTTACTACCATCTGGCAAAGGAATATCTCTGAGCATTGCACCTGTTGTTGTATCAAGATACAGCCCATTATCAATCCCCTTCTTTACCCACTCCTTAATTTTCTCCTCCTTTTTGGCATTATCTGCAGGGAGGTCATCAATATAAAGTACAGTCGGAGGAGCAGTGCCAGTGGTTGTTAGCAATTGGGCCTTAAGAGCCTTGATGTCATCATTTGTATCCCGGAACCTAGACTCCATTGCCTTTTTGAGCTCTTGTGTTGTTTTCCTTTTAAACAGGAAACACAGTGTTCAGGACATGAAAACATTTTTTGTGGCAAGCCTCTTACTAAGCCATTTTTTGAAATTTCATCGATTGTTTTGAGATTTGTATGTCCCAGTCTTTTGTGCCATAGCTCTGTCTCTTTGTTAGAGGTAGCTGAGAACAGACAGGCATCAGCTCTAGGACACTCTCTTGACATGTCAACAACATAAACATTGCCACTTCTTTGAGCAACAAGTTTTGTTGAGCCTTTCTTGATTATTGCTTCAATCTTACTAACCATTTCTGGTCCGACAATCCTACAACAATCCTTTGTGAAGAATGATCCAAACCCTTTATCACTCATTTGAGACACACTCAGGAGGTTGAATTTCAGATTATCAATAACATTGACATTTTCAAATTTTACATTTCCAGACTTTACAGTACCAGACCCCAGAACCTTTCCCTTACTATTATTACCAAAGGATATATCACCCCCTCCATGGATTTTGAAATCTTGAAGAAGGGCTTTACATCCTGTCATGTGCCTGGAGCCTCCACTATCTACATACCAAAGACTATCTAAGCATGCAGAAGCTCCCTGCACATGAAGTAAAGGATTAGTTCAAAAAGGTTTCCAAAGCCAACAGGGCTTTGGATGGGGTCTCAACAGTGTCTGGGATGGAGGCAGATGCATGGACAGTGGTTAGCTCAGGGGTTTGTACATTTTTGGGAATGTATTTCTCTAACCACTGTTGGGGGTCTTGACCTATCATCTTTTAATAACCAAAAGGATGCCTGTTCACTTTTGGTTTAGAGGGCTTTTTGTAAGTCTAATAAACGTGTGGAATCCTTTGGTATGATGCTTTTTCCTTGCCTTTTCTGAATTGATTGGCTGGAGGTGCATCTGTCACCTGTACATCCCTTTGAACAGATGTTTGGTTCAGCTGTTTTGTGACAGCAGTTTGGACAGGGATGAACAGTGGTTGTTTCTTGGTGAACTTAACAGATGATGCTGATGAACTTAAGGATGTTTTTGCAGTGTACTCTTTCTTCTTTTCATCAAAGTTTTTGAGATACACACATTCCTTAGTTTTGTGGTTATTTTTACCACAAATGGTGCAGCTGGCAGCAAGTGAAATGTTGCTTGTTTTGTTTATATCATATGCTTTTAGATGAAAACAATCTTTTGTTAGATGATTCTTCTTTTCGCAGAATTCACAAAACAAGTTTTTGATCTTTTCTCTTTTCTTCCTTTTCTCAGATTCCTTTGCAACAGAGTTTTGAACCTCTGTTGGGATATCTTTGATAGGAATGACTCTTGCTTTTGGAGCTTTGACACCATCAGTGGTTGTGAAATCCATTGGTTTGAAATTTTCAAGGATATCACACTCATCAGACCATGTGGGTTTAAATTGGTATTTCTCAATTTCCTCAAAAGTTGAGGATCCCACAGATCTTTCCAGAGTAATTTTGTTACCAAGTTTGTCGGTTATTTTAGCCTCTTGGCCATTTTTGTTGGTTGGTATGATTTCAGAAGAAACAACTTGCATTGCAGCAGTGCTTACAATGTCATCATATTTTCTATGACCTATACCAAACTTGACATTGCTTTTAAGCTGTTTCTCAAGCATAACCTCATACCCTTTGCAAGACTCCACCCACCTTTCACAGGTGATCTGGGTAGACTCTAACTCCTTTTTGCAAACTTGGTATTTTTCTACCATAGTTTGGAGTTGAGTTTTGGTTATGCTTTGTTCTTCTTTCAAACTGCTGATCTCTTTATCTTTTTCAGTCAATTTGTTTTTCAGTTCTTTCAATGACTTTTCAAATTTGACCTCATCAGACAAGATTTTATCTCTAAGGTTTTCATTCACCTCTTCAATGTTAGCAAATGCAATAATACAGTTGTCTGAACACAGTTTTTCAAGAACTTGAGGTGATACCTTAGCAGCAGCCATCATGGCACAATCACATCGATGATTATCTTCTTCATCAGCTCTCTCTTCTTCATCACCAGCTTCCTTTGGTTCTTCTTCCTCTTTGTCTTCTTTGGACCAGGGGTCGGTCAGTGGTTCAATCAGGATTTCTGAATTTTCTTCCAGCAGTAGTTCACCAGCAACTGTAGTAACCACTCCTTCAGCAACTTCATCCACTGTTTCAGCACTTAGCTGTTCACCTTCAGCTTCATCCCCTTCTGATATTGACTCTAATGTCATCAAACAAAATTCATCATTACAAGCATCATTAGAAGCATGTAGAGCAAAATTTTCATCACTAAGCTCCTCAGGCATGCTGCTCCAATCAACAAAGCCTTGTGTGAAAAAGCTTTGCTGATCTGGCTGTGTCACAGTTGGAGCAGTTGTTTGAGGTGTAGCAGGTTGCACTTGTGCCTGAGGGACAGGGGCTTGAACATACTGAATTTGTGGAACAGTGGTTTGAACATAATGCACTGGCACAGGGGTTGCAGCATAATGAGCTGTGTTAACATGTGCTGCAGGGGCATATTGGGTATAGTGCACAGTGTTTTGTTGTTGTGGTCTAGGATTTGTGCTAGGGTGAGTTATTATGGGACCAGTAGTTTGACTCCTACATTCTCTAGCAAAGTGACCTAGCCTACTACACTTGTAACACTTGATTTTAGATTCATCCAACCCCACCCTTAAATTTCCATGAAGCCCTGGAAATTTTCTCCCTGTTCTTTTATATAACTTGCTTGTTCTTACACTAAGCAAGGCCAACTGATGCAATATATCCATCTCCTCTAAGTCAGTGGGATCAAAATGTTGCAAATCATTCAGCTCAAAACACAAATTATCTGACATCTGGTTCTCAGTATTTGCTGTGAAAGCATAATTTGTAGAGTGAGAATCAGAGTTGACGAAGTTTCCCCCAGCTGTTATGTCAATAAATTGATCATAACTCTGATCCTTACTACTACTGCCAGATTCTTCCTGACCAAACATAGTTGTGCTGCCGAATGAATAATCATCAGCAACTTTACCAGACTCTTGCAACCTCCTTTTTTGGTTCAACTCCCTTTCGTAGGTCAGGAGTCTACCATGGAGTTGGGTCAGGGTCAGATCTTTGAATTCAGCTGAATTCCTGGTGACAAAAACGATTGTGTCCCATTTTTCTGGCAGTGATCTAAGGAACCTGCTATTTTGGGTTGCATTTGGAAATGTAACCTTAACAAGCCTTAGTTCACTGATGAGACAGCTGAAACGTTCAAATTGTTGGGTTAGTGATTCCCCTTTGATGTGACAAAATGTTTCATACTGCTGATTCAGAATTTCCCTATTGTTTTCGATAACCTCCTCTGTTCCTCCGAACTGTTCCTTCAATGCATCCCACAATTCTTTTGCACTGTCACAATGTAACAGTCCAGCATAGATTTCGTTGGGGAGTGCAGAGGCTATGATGCTAAACGCTTTGGCATCCAGTTTAAACTTCTGAAAATCCAATTCAGTGTAATTTTCAGATGGTTTAGGAACGGATTTTTTGGCGTCCTCTGCGCTTGGCACCATAGGAACATGAGGACCGAAAACGACAGACCTCCAACATCTAGTGTTTTGTTGAGCGAGGATGTGACGCATCCTTCGCTCCCAGATGTTGTACTCATTTCTTTTCAGCATAGGTGGTTTAAACAAAGAGCCAATGTTATTTTTATCATCTTGAGATTGCGACATCTTTCCGGTTGTTTTACAGGTACTGATTAATCAACTTTATCGGTGATTAAACCTTACTCTGTTTTTCAACACAACGAACAAACGATCAGTATCAACAATTTCGAGCTGAACTATTTATGTCAAAATGATTGTTAGATCAAGTTTGACTGTCCTAGCTCTGATACCAATTGTTAGGATCTGAGTTTGGATTGATTGTGATTTGTTTTTGAATTTAGATGGACAAATGAAAGAGTAGTGCAGCGGAATTCAATGGAATCAAACTTTTCACAATCAAACAGAAGAAATGCTATCAATCATACATTTTCTAACACTGAATCAAATGATTAAATTTATTTTTAAACTCTGATTACAATGTGTGTACGATATGCAAACTCCCCCTCAGCCTGAGCTCAGTGTTTGTTCGTGCAGAAAGAAGATGGTGAATGAGCTAAACAGAACAGTACAGAGTACTGTTCTATTTATAGGCACTTGCAAACCTCTGAGCATCTAAGCTGACGTCACCATGAAAGTGATATCTAACCTCCTAACAAACTCTAACAACTGATCTATACAAATACTGCTTATGCTAACTACTGATATTACATTACAATGCATAAACCAAATATAAACTGCTGTTGCATCCTTCCACTGCTGTGAACCCAGCAGATGTTGTCATGATCAGCAGTGCTTGATCCAAAGCAGTAGATTGAGCAGCAGAGCTATAGTTCTTCTATCAGACTTTGTCTTGGTCAGTAGTTGTAGGTCAGCAGATTGCATGATCAGCGGATAGGAGGTCAGCAGATGTTGAAACCACTTTCAAGGGGAGAGACTCACAACCAAACATCTGCTTATTTTGAATCTACTGTTGTGATCCAGTTTTGGCTTTTATTATCTGTTCCTTTGGTAGGGTTCAATCCCAACATACCCTTAACCCCTTAATATCTACACTTATGAGATATGAAAATCATATCAGTTTATCACACTTCTCAACAAAATCTCTCCCAACTTCCAACACCTTCATCGAACAGCGAACATATCATCATCTTCATCGACATCGCTAAGTAGACTATCTTCATCGGTAAACACACCAACATCTTCATCGCTGAACATATAATCTTCATCTTCAGCGAACAGATCATCTTCATCATCTTAGTAATCATCTTCATCAGGTACATCTTCAAAACAGAGGCTTGGTTTTGTTTGATTCTATAGTTTCAGATATCATGTGATCATTTGGTTGATTAGAGTACAGATCTATGTTGTTTTTTATTGAAACTATGAAACTTGTGTGTTTTTATTTCTGAATCAAATGAGAAGAAACAACTTTGTAGTTATTTGAACACATCAAGATTGATACTTGAAATGTGAAAACAGATTTTTGGTAAATTTCGAATAGTTTTGGTTGGTTGTTTGAGAACTGTTTAAAAAGAAATCATCGGATCAGTTTCAGATTGATGTGTTCTTCATATTGATTTTTGGTTTGATTAAATGATTTGAATGTGTTATTTGGGTATTTTTGATTTGATTCGATTATTTGAATGTGTTCATCATTTTGATTTTTGGTTTTGGTTTGATTGGATGATAATCATGTATTTGGGTATTTTGGGTTCTTCATGTTTGTTTTACTTGTGAAAAAACAGAGGGTTGTTCATGTTTGTTTTGCTTTGAAAAAACAAAATGTGTTTATTGGTCATTTGAATGTATTTGATTCGATGATAATCAGTTATTTGGGTATTTTGGGTTATTCATGTTTGTTTTGCTTTGAAAAACAGAATGTGTTTATTGGTCATTTCAATTTCAATGTGTTTGATTTGATGAAAATCAGTTATCTGGGTATTTTAGGTTCTTCATGTTTGTAATGCTTGTGAAAAACATAGGGTTCTTCATGTTTGTTTTGCTTGGTTCAGGTTTGTTTGTGATGTTTTTTGTGAAAATATTGTACAGAATGGTTGTGGATGTAAAGATACGCAAAACACCAACTACAAAGGCGAGAACACTTGACAACCTCCTAGAAGATGGTGCAGTGCACATAAGGAAGTGATTGATATGAATGATTATAACCCCAATGTAGCTCTTGGATTTTCCTTGAAATTCCAGAGCTCGCTAATTACATATCTACCACTGGGGTTATATTCATTCATATCTGCTACATTCCAAAGTGCACCCAACAGTAAAGATCCACAATTGTTTGTCTTTGTATTGTATGTTACGGTTTTTTGTTATCGAGTCTGTAACGTTTTGTCTCTGTATTGTATGTAGCAGATAAGAATGAATATAAAATTTAGGCTTTAATAATTTGTTATATATAGTATACATTTTATTATTAGATTGCATTTGTTTATTCATGATTAAAAAGCTAAGATTTAAATCACATCTTTATATTATAGATAACATATTAAAAAAACATATAAAACTCAAATAACCACATCAAACATACTATAAAATTCAAAATACCATTGTTAAAAACGTAAAAATGATAACAATTGATTTAAGTTCATAGAAATATGAAATAACTTTATTTCTTGCGAACTTTCTCCAAATCCTTGAAACAACTTGAACTTGAAGACTTGTAGACGTCACCCAATCTACGTTTGAAGATTTTAGTGCTATCAGAACTAGTGTTAGAGTCATCATCTTTAACACTTGGAATATGAATTTTCTTTTTGATAAATTCTTTATCGTTGACCTAAAACAAATGTAAAAATTAATTAAATATGATGTAAATATTAATGTATTAATATGAATCATGTATTGAAATAAAAAATACCTCAGTAATTTTCATCTTTTCTTTGAGCTCATTGATAATTACCTCATCATCAGTCATGTTTGTGACAAAATACATCTCATCAAAGTTAGTCAGATTATAATTTGTTATCTCAATTTTAAAAGCAAACATCTTTCCAGTCAACTTGTTTAAATCCACGGGAAACATTACTTCTTCAACATCCTATGAATAAAAATATTTTATACAATTAATACATTTTTTTAGAAATATAATGAAAAAAATATAGGAGAAGTAAAAGTTATTTATACATACAGGTGTTGTATTTTCTTGAAACAATTGTTTAGCCGACTTGAGAACAACTTTTTTGATGATTTCATCAACCAGAGGATGAAATAATATTAGTGGAACATCATCACTATTGTCTTCAACTTGAACTTTTATTTTGAATCTAATTAAGTTAAATATAAACATACATATAAAAAAATCGATTATTTTACAAAACATATAAATATTTAAATAGATAAAAATAGCTCATATTACCTTGGAACTGGATATATAACACTTTCATCACAATCAGGGTTTTTGCACACATGAAAAAAATGTTCCTCCAAACTCACGCAGTCTATAAAATCTGTAGACGCCTCCGTTAAACATTTAGGACACTCCATATAGTGCCAACCAAAATGCTTATCTATAGCCTTAATAGTACCAAGTATGATAACAACTTGAGGCTGTTTAAATTTAAAATTACGAAAATCATTAATTTAAAAAAAATTGTACTTTTCGCATTATACAAATATATACAAACCTTCATAATTTGCCAAAGGTCATATATGTTTCTCAAAGGATTCTTTAGGATAAATTCATGACTTGACATCTACAAAATATAAACGAAAAGTTATTTTTATATGAATAAAAAAAACTAAAAATTAGAATGAATAAAATAATAAACTTCTTGTAGATTAGAGTAAAAAAAATATAAATTCATACCTTGTTAAATTCAAACTCAAATACAAATTTTTCTCTTCTAATGTATGAATTTCTAACAACTTTGAACATGTATTTATAATAAAGTTTTAATTTAGGAAGTTGTTTAATTTAAATTGATATATTATGATATAATACATAAAATAAATACTAAGATGATTGTATTTATGTTTGGATTTCGAAAATTGATATTTAATATCAATTTTAAAATTAAAGTAATGAACGATGGATTTTATAAGTATTGAAAGTATCTTTTCATATTTTTTTTTTGAAATTTCTTCGAAGTGATATAGAAGGAAAAACCACAAAAGACACAGAGAATAGGGAAATGGTTGTAAAATTCTTCTTCGAAGTGATATAGAAGGAAAAACCACAAAATATAGTGAATAGATTAAAAAAACACAATGAGAGTTCATACACTTGAATGTATGTATTTACAGAAAACAATATCAGTATTTATAGAAACTCGATAAGTTTGGAATATTAAGAGAATTTCTAAAAATGTAACAATTAGAACATAAAATAAGGATTATACTGTTTTAATGACTTGTGGAATTTAATAACACATTCCTAATAATAAGCAAGGAAATAAATATATATTATTTGAATTATAACCAACAACCATGTAGTGATGATTTTAATTAGAGAAGTACAGGAAACAAAAATTTCATGATAAAACATACTTAAAATACGATTATTCCATAGTGAAATAACAAATTATTTGATGTGAACAAAGCTGCTAATTGTCATCATCATAAACTTGATAAATAGTACGTTGGCCATTTTCAACAATCACCATCTCCTCCAAAGCGTTTGCATTTTTTTGAGTTAAATGATGATCATCGCCAAAATATAATTGACTGAGTTCACGCGGCCACAAATCCATCAAGACAGACGAAGTAATGAACAAACCTTGGTCTTGGAGCATTTCCTGAAAAACATATCATAAACAAATGACATTGATAACACAAAAACTTATTAACAAAAGTAATTGTGTTGTAATGTAAGGAATAAAAGACAATAAATACTACCAGATAATCTTCAACATATGAACCACGTTCTTCAACAAATTCTTTGGATGATAGACCATCACGCCATTCTTTGCATACTAACTTGAAACGATGTATAGATTTGGTATCAATTTTGATTAAAATATGGAAAAGTATCAGGTGAAAAGGAAGCTCAACCATTGTATCTTGAATACCTAAAACATTATAAAAAAACATAGTAAAATTTTACATTATGAAAATGAGTTGTGAAGAATCAGTATTTAGAACACTATAGATTTTGATGAAGATAATAAGAGTAATACCTTAATGACTTGCTTAGATGTTATAGAATGAATGATTTAAAGAAAAGGCTCATCTATATATATTAATAATCATGATATCAAATATGGAATGATAATGAGATGAATGTTTTCCATTATTAAGAGATTTGAAATATAATATAAAGTTAATATTATACTATGTAATTTTTTTAAAAATATTATATTTAAACGATTAAAACTATATATTAAAATATAATATTTTAGTTAGAAAAAATAAACAAAATATTTAACTGTGATATCATTTGAATATAGTATGTTATTTACATAAAATCAATGAATATTTATTAAATATAATATTTTCGATTTTACAAATTTTTCCAACAATAAAATAAATTGTTATTTTTAGAATATGATCATTATGAAACAATGTTTCACAATGAAGATATAAAATATAGATTAGATTATGATTATAATATTTTGTTAATTATGATGAGATTTAAAAAGATAACATTAATAAAAACGACTTTGAATTGTGATATGTATTTAATATACTTTGTTAATAAAATTAAATAAATTTATAGATTTTAAATATAGTATTTTCGGTTCATGTATAATGATTTTCCAAATATACAAAATTGCTTAAGTATCTCGCTTCAACTATCAATTATGATGATTTCAAGCACAAGTATATCTTCATCTTCACAATTTAGTCAAAAACCCACTTCCTAGTTTACTTGTTAATCTCTTACAAGTAACTTTACATCAAGTTCTTCATAATTTCATCATAACTAACGAAATTAAACATACATAAACATTCAATTTCAACTTTGGATCATAATCCAACAATCTATTTGCAAGTAACCTACTTGTCTCAATTTTCAACTTTAACCAATCTAGGTTTTATGCCATACCTTATAATCCCCATGACTAGGTAATCGTTTTTATGTGTTCATGCATTGATTTAGGGCTTAAATCGAGCTTCAATTTGATGATTTTGTGTAAGCTAGGGTTTAAGCTCCATGAGAGCTTCTCCTGGCCATCTCCACCCACGCACACACACCTTATGTGTGTGTTGTGTTATTTTTTTGTTTATAATACCATTTTCAAATTATCCAACTTTGGTCCCTCAAGTTTAGCTTTTGTTTAAACCCCCTCATAATACTTACTAGAAATTAACCAATTCTCATAACTAGGTTTAAATGTTCCTAGTTAACTTAGTGGGTTCGGGAAAGTCATAACCCGTTTTATTTTTAGTCCCGTTGACTCGGGCTTCTTATAAACTTTATTTCCTCAAAAGCTTTCGTTTACTCTTTTATTTTATTTGATTTATTTTATTTTATTTTTTTATTTAATATTATGTTTATTTATTTAAATCCTAATATTCACCAGGTTAATTTTTACCACTAACGGTACTTTACCCGTCCTTTAGTACTAACGTTGTTTAATTACCAAACCCGTTTTCGGAGTGTTACAAGTCTACCCCCTTAAAGAGGTTTCGTCCTCGAAACCTTTCTTACGTAGTTCCTCGGGTTTAACTCCTTGGACTTAGTTTCGGTAATTATTTGAGCATTGCTTGCATTTAATAATCTTACCAGGATAGTATGGTAATGTCCCTTTTGGCTTCCAAACGTATGCGCCTTTCACATGTAAGGCCTCGTGGGCCGTAACTTTCATCTTGTATTTCATATCTTTATTAATTATTTATTTTGGCGGTTAGACTTGTTTGTCACCGATTACCTTATACCCCATCGCTCGGGTATATTCACTTTGCCTTTCTGAGGCATATATGAGTTTATGATCTCCTATTCCCGTAATTCACGTTACAACGTGATCGTATCCTATATTACTTTTCTTGACCGTGAACGCGTCACGTCACGTTTAAGTTTATCTCGACTTTCCTTTATCATACTTCTTCTTTTCGAATGTATCGTCTTGCACCTATCGGTGTTAAGACTTATATCCTTTAATATTAATCATTTCCAAATTCGTCTCATAATATTCATATCTGTTAAAACGTTGTTTCTTACTAAAACTGAATTTTAGTTTAACGTTTTTCTCTTTAACTTATGTCAATTACTTACATCAAGGAAATTGACAACCAATAATTTGTTCTTTTCCGTTCTCGTTTTACACGGGGAATTGTAACCAGTTCCCTCGCTTAACGCTATTGACCCGTAGGTTCTTTTACTTAGCCTCATAGGCTATTTCTTTAGATTTTCACCTTTTTAAGGCGAGACCCCAACGGTTCGTTTCTTTCTATTTATGACCCAAGGGTCTTCTTGGTCCCGTAGACCTTAACACTATTTTTTTAATCCCGTAGGTTATGATGATCCCGTAGATCATCTTTTATTCGTGTCTTTATTCAAATGTACATATATGTACATGTATGGCGTCAAGGCACCTCTTTTATATTTAAAATCCTTGACCGTAGTCTAAGGCTACATTCGTTTTCTTTCGGGCTAATCTTCCGACTTTATGACTCCTTACGTCATTTACACGTCGGTTTGTTCTACACTTACCGTTTCTCGGTTCATACTTATACTTCTTTACAACCCACTACCCGGGTTCTTTTATCTTAATGTTTTTTTATTCACCTTGATTCTTGTCCATCCCCTCGGCTCGTTATTCTAATGTAATATGCTTCTGTTACCCGGCTTGCATTTACATTTATTATCAAATATCTTACTTATTTGATCTGTTTTGGGTACCTTTTAATTCGTCCATTCACCCCGTCCTTACTACATTGGACGTAAATGTGTCCATCATAAGAAGTTCATGATATCATGTGTTCACTACTTACTTGGCCAGAGTAAGCGATCAACACATGACACACATGACCTTTATATAATTTTCGCACCACGCCCCATATAAGTAACTCCTCTAATAATTCCCATATTCATGGTTTCAGTTGGTAAAACTTTATTTAGTTGTTATTTAACAATCATTAGTTTTACCCGTTTCATTCTTGAACATCTAAAATGTTTTCCCTTTTTTACCGAACTATTATATAATCACATTCGTTAATGTGATCGCTACTTTTCTCAATAATATTATATTGAGAATTATGCACTTGGACAATTACTCCCGTCCAAGTTTTCATATAAACTAATGTTGTTATTGCTTTGTTGTTCAACATCGTGAATAGCACTTATTTCTACTTATTTGCTCTTGGAATCTTCATTCTGATATCAATCCGGATCACAGTGGTTGATTGTTTTAGTCCAAAACACCTATTGATTAAGTGTTTGTACTATGAGAAAGTTAAGAAGAATCAAGAATGAAGATGAAGCTAATGGAATGATGAATACAACAAGTGTTGTATTGAATCCAAACAAGAATGTAAATCAATAAAGCACCTTGGATATCAGATTTAAGCACAATAGCAAAGATTGAATGTAAACAACACTTCTATTCACCAAAGGAGCCAAAAGCTTGGCTTGGGCAACAATGCTTGAGCTTATATAGATCCTGACTTGCCAGCATAATTATAATTATGCTGTAATCTTAACTACACCAAGTCAGGTTTGCTACTTTCATTTAATTACAAAATATGCCCCTAGACTTTAAAACAAGCTACAAACTATAATAAAACTAATCCAGTACAAGTATGAACGATCTCATAAGTTCCAACAATATCCCCCCTAGATCATTGCATACTTGTTTTTCATTCTTCTGTAGTTTCCACTGGATTGTCTGCAGCTTTCTGTTCAGGCTCTGGAGGGACTTCTTCATGCCCTGCTGCTTCTGGTGTTGCTTGAACTTCGATTGTTGTGGCGGGAGTTTCTTGGATTATAACAGCTTCACTTGTTGGTGGATCCTCCATAATGGCTTCATATGTGGATGAAGCCGGAGGTGATGATGGTGTTTGAGACGTTGTGGTGGGCTCTTTTGTTGACGCGGAAGATTTCTCTTTCTTCTTTTCATGCTTTTTCTTCTTTCTTTCTTCCTTCTTCTTTTCATCAGCTTTCTTCCTTTTCTCGATTCTATCAACGATGTCGAGCATCTCTCTCTTTATCTTCCAAGATCTATCCACTGCCCTTTGAAATAACATGGCCTCTTCAAGATTAGCGTTTCCAGCTCCAACATTTATACGACTTGCATTCAGCACTGTTAGGTCAGAGAGTCCAAACATAAACACATCCATTGGATCCGAGATTCGGATATCTTCATTTTCGGTTGATCGAATCACTGCTTCACCAGTGCGGCTATCACAGAACCACTTTTTGAACTTGTTTAGACATACTGGAACTTCTTCTGGAAGCTTAATTCTTGTGACAACTTTAGCAGGGTTAATTACCCACGTTACCTTGCCTTTTCCAGTAACAGGATCTTTGGTTGTTTTGGACACTCTTCTTCTGGGACACTGCGGCTTGTGATTTAGGAAACCTTTGTTACATTCTTTGGCAATTAAGCGCTCAAAATCCCCACCAACGCTTCTATCTTCTGGATTCAGCATATCCAGTCGGTCGAGCTCACGTAGATCCCACCTTGGAAGTGAAAAGAGATCAAACCCTATTTGGAAGTATTGAATTACTCCACCTCTTATTTTGACCACAAACATTCCCCTGAGATTGCTGTACATCCAACTGATAATTTTATCAGTGGCTTCAGTCTTCTCAACAGTTACTACCTGATAGAAGTCAGGAAGTTTTTCTCTTTCCTTTTTAAACCATTCGGGATGTTGTGGGGAGAAAGTCTTTCCATCTTCTTGCTCATACACAACCTCCTCTTCTAGTCCCCCTCAATAAATTTGGCAGGCATTTCATCCCTATCCATCTCTTCTTCATCGCTCTCGTCTCCTTCAGTTACTTTTTCCGTTGACTCTAGACGCCTTTTCTTTGCTTCGGCTTCTTTTGCTTTTCTGTTTGTTTCTTCTTCCATGAATGTATCGAAGTCGAAAACCTCCGCAAATGAGAAAATAGGCTCTATTTCTATCTTGGCACATATAGTTTTCATCATTCTGTATAATTTTTCAATCCCCTTCTGTTGGAATCTTATGAACTTTGATTGTTTGGCCACATAAGCATTCATTTCTTTGTTTTTCTTCCGTTGATCCTTTAACTTTTCTCTCAAGATGTTTGTGTCATTCACTTGATTCTTGAGGAGGCAGATTTCTTTAGCTGAAGTTGGAAAGATTTCTTTGATAAGTTTATCATATAAATCTTGAAACGGACGAACCCTTTGTGGAGGTACAAGCGGCTTTGAGATCCTCGTTGGTTTTACTTGAGGAAATCTGGAGGGCCCTTCATCTGTTGACTTCTTCTTTGGGGGAGTTTTCTTGCTTGCTAGGATTTCTTCTGGATCTATTAACAATGTATCAACGAAATCATCCAGCGTCTGTTCTTCTTCCGTTACTACAACTGGTCTTTCAGATTCTGACATTTCTTGTCTTTTACGGCTCTTTTCTCTCTTTTCTCTCTTTTCTCTTTCTTGCATCGCGTGAATTTCTCGCATATCCTGTTTTTGACACGGGAAACGAGGCAACTTAGAAAAATTCCGATATAAAAATTTAATATTTATAACGAGATACTGTAATTGAAAACAATTTTCATTTTAAGAAAAATATTTACATATTATATGAGAAAAATAGATTTAGAAAATATTTACCAATATTTTAGATTATATATATGAAGAAAATATAGTTTGATTTTAGTATTAAAAAAATATGTACAAAACTTTTAAAACCAATTCAAAGATAAAATCGCCAAAAACACAAAAGGTTATCTTCACTGATGTCCGTGATCGGGACCCGGCAATTTTGCCGGCAACTATATCTGATCACGTGTGATTTCGCCGGCAATAAACATGTGAGTTCAATTTAATTTCGCCAATGATTTCCGGCGAAGACAGAGTTTGGTCACGTGACCCCTTCATCAGCGAAGACATTTGTCTAGGCCGAATTACCGGCGAAATAAAATTACTTCGCCGGTTGCTTGAACTCGCGTTCGAAACTTTTGAGATTCCCTGATTTATGATAATTTCGCCATCTTCGCCATATACAACGTTATTTCGCTAGCATCATAAATTTCTTGAAAAATCTCTCTAAAACCCTAACTGATTTCACCCAATGTTGAACTTCAATCACAAACAATCATTCAACTGTTCGAAATCCTTCAAAAAATCGGTGATGCCAGGTATAATCTATTTCAAAACGACCTAGAATCTACTGATTAATGATACAAAGATTTGAACTTAAACCTAAACATAAGAACTCAAAGCATGGACCATCAATCAAAGAGGTTTGTACGTAATGAACCAATTCGGATTACCTATTTTCTTGACCAAAGAGAGATAACACAATGTGAGATAACGGATGGTCTTGAGACTGATTTCGATAAGCAACCGATTGTGACGAATGACCGAGTTTAGAGAGAAAGATGATTAGAAGTTTTGAAAATTTTGAAATGATGACGGTTAGGATATTTTACAGATGATTTTAGATAACCAGCGAAATAAACAATTTCGCTGGTATCTTAATTTCGCCGCCATAGATGATTTTCAAACCAATTTCAAAAACAAGTTTAAGTTCGCTCGTAAATTTCAAACTTTCTTGAAAAATGTGCCCAATTTTGTTTAAAACATTATAAATTATGAAATATTTACAAACTAGAGAGGATTTGGGCCATTTTGACTTCGAACTTCATTTTTCAACTTTTGGGAGGTTCCATTTTTGCTGATATTCTTGATACTTTCGACACTCGTCGACTTACCTACAGAAGATCGTATTGTCAACACTTGTCAATTTCTTATTTATTATTATTATTAGCGAATCAAGGCACAAGAAAAACTGCCAGTATGTTTGTCTGCTTAAATCCATGCATCCTTCTTTCAACATGCCTTCGGAGAGCGCTTTTATCATGTTTTCGGTAATATTGACAAGACTTCTATGGCCCCCACACAAGCTATTGAGAATAGAATCATTATGCCTGTGAGTCCCACATCAGGACATACCCCCGCGATCAAGGTATGCACAAAGGTTCATCATAACGCGTGAGTATATTGGATTCATTCGTTTTGCTTTTCCACGATAGAGTGGGGATCAGGTCAGTACTTTCGTACATTAGAGATCCCGAAAACTACCGAGGGCGGAGACAGATACCAGATTTGGTACGATTTGTGCATTTTTGCGCATTTGAATAACTTTCTATGAAAGCTTCTTCAATTTTGGGATTTGGCCATCTTTGGGCTCTTTTCTTGAAAAGATATCATAGCGTCTAGGTCAGCATGTATCTGGATGCAGCAGAAGAACAACTATGATATCCCCAAATGAAATTCCAATATAAAGACCCGAAATCTTAGACTTTGGCAATCTATCAACGCAAGATTTAAGACCATTAAGCCATATGCCGCAACGTGTTACCCACAAGATGCGTAATGCCTGAGAAAAGCCAGAATCCTTGTGTAGATGTTATGTTTTGCTCCATCTTAGACTTTGGCAATCTATCAACGCAAGATTTAAGACCATTAAGCCATATGCCGCAACGTGTTACCCACAAGGTGCGTAATGCCTGAGAAAAGCCAGAATCCTTGTGTAGATGTTATGTTTTGCTCCCTAACAGCAGTTACTCGTCGGTGTTGCTGAATCTACCGACACGTCGTTGCTTGGTACCCCGGTTTCTTTTGTTTTCTGTTTTTCAAGAAATGCCAAAATGTTAGCAACTTTCTATCATTTCCTCTAACAGGAGTCAGACACAAGCATCTATTTTTTTTTTTTTTTGATTTTCTGGAATATCCCCCCTAAAATCTTTATTTTCGAAAGTCCATTGCCCGAAAATGAAATTTTAAAATTCAGAAAATCTTTTTGGTGGGCGACGCTTTACGATACTTGTTTTACTTTTAACAAACGTTTTTTTTAATATGGACAGAAGATAGAGTATTTACTAATGATTTTGGACAACTAGGTTCATTTCCATTCAAGGAAATTAACCATTTCCAACCAGGTTACCAGCTGGTTGAATCAGGTTTTATCAAAGGCTTTCGTGAAAATGTCGGCCCGTTGCTGCGTTGTATCCATTGGCACCACTTGAATGTATCCTTTCTCGTAAGCATCTCGAATTGCGTGAATTCGAATTTCGATGTGCTTTGTTCTAGAGTGGTGGATGGGATTCTTCACAATTCCCAGACATGCTGTAACATCTGTCAAAAAAGGAATACCCAAAATCCAACCCGTTTTGAAATTCGGATCCTAAACCTTGAACCTCAAAAATTTTCGCTAAATAGTGTACCGTTGAAAGATTTTTTTTCTTTTACTTTTTAATTTTCAATATAATTATTCATTGATTTAGTTAATTAATTAATTTACATAGTTAGTTCCATTAGATTTTAATGAGTTTAAGGTTATATAACGTAACCAAATTAATCTGTCTAGTTAGTTGGCACTTTAAAAGTTGAGGGACCTTAAGTGGTAATTTGAAACTCAAAATCCTTCTAATATTCTGTGAGAATGAAAACTGTCATTTACAAATTTATAAGGATTTGTTTTTGCATTAATTGAAAGTGTAAACAAATTGAGGATTTAAAAAGAAATAAAAGAAATGGAACTTCATGCATGCTGTATACAATCCGATAACTCATAACAGCCATCTTTTGCCGCCAAAACAAGCTGAACCAGTCAACGCTGCTTCTTTCCAAATCTTGTTCGCTGAATTTTTCGGTGACCAGCTTTTAATTCCATTTTACAACCGCCGCTGATTTACCGGTAATTTATATCTTTCCGCAATTCATTCCTATCGTGATTGACAATTACATTCCGCGTTTCCATTGTTACGATCAATCATAAATCTTTTCCGTACTTTGCGAGACTTGAAACTTATATAAACAACATACCCAACCCTCTCGAGACCGGCACATCACTCGAATACCTTCACAACCCCCACACATTCTGTTTCGGACATCCCCACAAACAACCACAGCCACCTCGACACACTCACCCATCCCCTCTGTTCGATAACACACACGCACTCACCTTGCCGGAACAACCATACATCGCCGGAAGTCTAGCCGCACCGCCACCGGAGTCGCACATAGGATCAACCGGGGTTCGTCGGAGCTTACGAACCATCTCGTATCGGTATAATTTTCCTTGTCTTTTATCTCGTTTCGGTATACTTATCTTCATTCTTTATATATCCGATTTAGGCTATAAAAAAAACACCATCTTTAATTCATAATTATAAGCAACAAAAATGATTTATGTCTAATGTTCTGTTCCTATTCGAATTGGGCTGCAAAGTAAAGAAAAAGTGAAAACAGTTGTGGTTGGGTTTATTTGGTTGGAGAAGAAGGACTAGCATTTTGATATTTGACTAAATTAATAAACGATTCTTATTCTTTTACAAACTTCACGGCACTTTAGTGTTTTTTTTTCTTATTTTATTTAATAACCTATTTATGACTCATTAAATTTAATTAAATCAAAACATTTAAGTTTAACTAATTTATATTTCAAACATCATACATGTATTTAAAAATAAATTAAATAATTTCGTTTAATTCTTTAGTTTATAATTATTTAAACCGATTGCATTCGATACATTGCGTTTATGAATATTCGTAAATGGTATGAATACGGTCGGGACAACTTCTAACCTTTTAAGAGGTGACGATCTTTGATCTCACCCGGATCCCCAATTTAGGAAACTGTGATGACCCAAATCATACCCTACGTGTAGATACAATTAATTTTATTATTCACTTTTCCTTTTTTATTTAGTACTTTTCTGATTCTTGTTTTAGGATAACTCTCATTGTTCCAAGTTCCGAATTCCTCCTCGTGCGTTATTTTTTTTCAAGGAATTCTTATGCATAACCAAAGTGAGTATACTCGATCCCATTTTCGTTTTAAACACTTTGGGTGCAACATGTATTCTATATTCAAATTACACAACACTTGAAACTTGTTATATGCACACTCTATCCATTTTAAACATGACTTAATTTGATGCTTGTTAATCTCGTATGCTAGGTAAACTTTTCGTGTCTATATGCTCATTAACCTTGTTAAACTTATTAAACTTGTTAGACTTGTTAAACTTGTTAAACTTGTGAGACTTGTTAGACTTCTTATACTTATTAAACTCCTATGCTATAGGAGTATGCACCGCCCTTGAGTGAGTCTTGGGGTGTTTGCGTTGGAAACTTGTTAGACTTCTTATACTTATTTACGCACCGCCCTTGAGTGAGTCTTGGGGTGGTTGCGTTGGAAACTTGTGAGACTTGTTAGACTTCTTATACTTATTTACGCAGCGCCCTTGAGTGAGTCTTGGGGTGTTTGCGTTGGAAACTTGGGTTTGACATATAGTGACACTGTTTCAGCATATTAGTAACTTGTATTATGTTGTTCATGTTGGATATGAGTATTTAAATTTTTTACTCTACTTTATGCTATGTATCAAACCTGTATACTCGCCAACTTTTGTTGATGTTACTTTAATACATGTTGCAGGTTGATAGATGAAGATTCAAGAATCAAGTTAGGTTGGATTAGAAACACACCTAGAAATAACTATGTTGGAATCCTGTTTGTTTATTTGAACAATGTATGACATTTTAGAATTTATGAAATTGAATTTAAATTATATTGTCACAATTAGTGTTATGTTGTTTTGAGCAATTTGTTCGTCTCATCCCGATGTTTCCGCCATCGGTTGGGGTGTGACACATGCCTCATTGTCGATGAATATAGGAGTCTTCATGATGTTGATTCCATAATCCAACAACTGATTTTGTATCCAGAGAACTTGTGAACAGCAACTGTAGGCCGCGGTGTACTCTGCTTGAGCGGTGGAGGTGGACACAGTTGTCTGTTTCTTGCTTTGCCAGGAGATCAGTCGATTTCCCAAGAATTGACATCCTCCTGATACAGACCAGCGATCTACTTTACAAACTGCATGATCATTGTCAGAATAAGCAATAAGATCAAAATTACTATCTTTAGGATACCAAAGACCTAGTTTCGGAGTTCCTTTAAGATAGCGGAAGATGCGCTTCACAGCAGTTTCATGTGATTCTTTGGGATTTGTCTAAAAGCGAGCACAGAGACAGACTGCCCACATAATGTCAGGTCTGCTTGCGGTTAAGTACATCAGAGAGCCTATCATTGAGCGGTAAAAGGACTTGTTCACTGGTTTTCCTTGAGGATCTAGAGTAAGCTCTGTCTGAGAGGCGAACGAGGTGCTAGCAACTTTACAGTCGTTCATGTTGTACTTCGTGAGAACATCCCGAATGTACTTTGCCTGATGAATGAGAATGCCGTCCTCCTTTTGCTTCACTTCTAACCCTAAGAAGAACGTGAGTTCTCCCATCATGCTCATTTCGAACTTTGCCTTCATGACGGTCTCGAATTCTCTACACAGTTCCTCATTAGTTGACCCGAAAATGATACCGTCTACGTAAATTTGAACCAGCATTACATCTTCTCCCATTCGTTTGGTGAAGAGGGTCATGTCAATCATTCCTCTGGTGTATCCACACTTCAACAGATAAGTTGACAAAGTCTCGTACCAAGCACGTGGAGCTTGGTGAAGACCATAGAGGGCTTTGTCCAACTTGTAGTAACGACTTGGAAAATGAGGATCTTCGAAACCTGGAGGCTGACACACGTAGACTTCTTCCTTTACTTCCCGTAGAGAAAAGCACTCTTTACATCCCTCTGAAAAACTTTGAAATTTCTGTATGATGCGTATGCCAGGAATATTCTAATTGCCTCCAATCTTGCAAGTGGAGCAAAAACTTCTTCGTATTCAATTCCTTCCTCCTGACGGAAACCTTGCACCACCAATCTAGCCTTGTTCTTGATTACTACTCCATGATCATCCATCTTGTTACGAAAGACCCATTTTGTACCAATTGGAAACTTTCCTTCAGGTAGATCTACTAACTCCCACACTTTGAGTTTGTGAAATTGAGATAGTTCTTCCTGCATGGCCTGAACCTAACTGGAGTCTTGAATGGCTTCTTCAATATCACGTGGCACGAATTGCGATAGAAAAGCTGCATAAAGACCTTTGTTGATACTTGATGACTGACCACGTGTGCGTACTCCTTCTTCTACTACACCTATGACATTTTCAAGAGGATGATTGCGATTTGTTTTGTATCCTGCATTTGTGTGAGACTCAATTTGCTGCGGAAGATTGGTGAAGTGTTCGTCAACGTAGATTACTGGAGGGTCATCTTCTTGAGTTGGTTCATCCACATTTGCCTGTGAAGAAGAAGCACCGTTTTCAGGGGTGTTCTCAGGCGAAGTGTCACCATTTACTTCATCCATAGAGAGAAGTGGATTAGCAGAAAATGGAGAGAAACGGGTAGTGAAAGGAGTTACACCTATATCTGAAGAATCAAACAGAGGTTCAACTTGAGCAGCTTCAGCAGGTTCTGCTTCTGGAATATCTTCTGGAATTTCAAAGGTGTTGAAAATCACACCCACGTCATAAAACCAATCGGGAGTACTTCCAGTGTTAGTGTAGTTTCCTTCTTAAAAGTCAACATAATATGATTCAATCACCATCTTTGTTCTTTTGTTGTAGACTCTGTAGGCTTTCTGTGTGGATGAATATCCCATGAAATAATAGATATCACCCACCGCTTCGAACTTGATGAGATTTTCTTGAGTGTTTAGAAGAGTGCACGAACATCCAAATGGTCTGAAGAAGTCAATAAGCGGCTTTCTTTTGAAGAGAAGTTCATATGCCGTTTTTCCGTGAGGTTTTACGATGAGAACCCTGTTCAGAACGTAGCATGCTGTATTTACTGCTTCTGCCCAAAAGATGATTGGAAGCTTTAAATCCACCAGCATGGTTCTCGCGGCTTCGATCAACGTTCTGTTCTTACGTTCAGCAACTCCATTTTGTTGAGGAGTTCTGGCCGCACTATATTGAAGATGAATTCCCTTTTCTGCACAGAAGGATATGAAGGTTTGATTTTTGAATTCGGAACCATTATCACTTCTGATCGACTTCAGTTTTAATCTGGTCACGTTTTCAATCAAGGGAATGAATGACTTAAGGATATCAGCTGTCTCACTCTTGGCTTCAAGAAAATATACCCATGAAAAACGAGAGAAATCATCTGTAATCCCCAAACGGTAAGAACTTTTAGCAAGACTTTTAACACTTATTGGACCAAAAAGATCCATATGCATCAACTGAAGAGGCGCAGTAATCGTGTTCACTGCTTTGGACTTGTGCGATTTCTTGTGTTGTTTCCTTGGGCGCATGCTATACATTTTTCAGAAAAAGGAAATTATTTTATCGGAAGTCCTCTTACTAAGTTTAACTTAGAGAGTTTGTTCATATTCTTGAAATTTACATGCCCCAATCGCCTGTGCCAAAGCAGTGACTCCGATTCTGAAGCCTTTGAGATTAAACAGGTCAAGTTATCATTTGTCTTGGCGTTTTTCATGTTGAGCACATATGTGTTGTTTTGTCTTGGAGCCGTGAGCATGATCATTTCTGTAGGAACGACATATTCAGGCTTGAGAAACCAGCATTCCATGTCGTTGAAAAGCATCGATATTCCTTTATCACAGACTTGTGATACACTCATGAGATTGTAGCACAATTCTGGAACATAGCTGACATTTTACAAAGTGAGTGCTTCAGACACAACATCTCCTATTCCAACGATCTTTCCTCCCTTCTCGTCTCCAGCGAATGACACGAAATCACCGTCAATAAAACGAAAATTTTTCAGAAGTTCCTTCAAGCCTGTCATGTGTCTTGAACATCCGCTGTCGACATGCCAGATATATTCCATGAGCATACGAAGCCATTTCTGAAGTTTATTCTGAAATACAAGAATATACACAAATTAGTTTGATTTGGGAACGCAGATTTGCTTCATTTGGAATCTATCGTGGTTTTGAGCCACGGTGTCCTCTTTTTGTTTCCAAAAATAAGTTGTTGAATTAACCAGATTTTTAACAGATTTCTTAAGATAACCAAGCTGATTTGTGAAATTTTTGACAAAATCATATTCTGGTTTAGAAAAATTCTTGTTTTTACAATGTTTCGCTGTATGTCCTAAATGACCACAGCGAAAACATCGTTTACGTCTGGGCCTTTTGGTGTTAGAAGATGATGTATGTGATGAGTGTCTTGAGCTTTCTGCTTTCTTCATTTTCTTGTCAACTCGACTTTCATCTTCTGAACATTCTTCATCATTGTCGGAATCTGATGAACTTTCTAATGTTTGATATTCACTTGAATTTTGCTCTTCACTTGCTTCGTAACTTGAATCACCGCAGCTTTGATCTTCACTTGAACTTTCTGAATTTTGATCTTCAATTGCTTCGCCACTTGAATCTTCGGAGCTCTCACCTTCTGTTGTTTGATCTTCACTTGACGTTTCTGATTTTCGCTCTTCATCAGGACTTAAAGTCTCTTTTTCCTTTTCTGAGGCAGCACCGCTTGAGTCTTCTTTGCTGTGATCTTCAGCGACTTTATTTTCTGAATCTGTCATTCCTATTCAAGATGGAATAAATTCTAGAATTTCCTCGGTGAGGAATTTTCCAAAGCTATTCTTTTTCAATTCTGGCACAAATATAGGAGATTCACAAACATTTTTATCATCACAAAATGCAGAATTTAAATCATGACATTCAAACATAGCATGTTCATGATCACGGGTCTCAAATGTAGGCACATGGCCCTTACAGTCATCCGAAGAATTAAATTTAGGCACACGGCCATTACAGTCATCCGTCCTAATTAAATTATTACATTCATCCCGAATATTGTTTTTCTTAGAACAGTTCCAGGCGAACCAGTTAACGGTGGAATAACTGTCGCCGGAATAACCTATTCCTATTTTTGAACCGCCGCGGTCTCCATCCTCATCGCACACATCTTCTTTACACACAATTAGATCTGCATCACTTTTAGAAATATTAGCGGTTGTTTCGTTTTCGAAAGAATCATTTTGTTCTACAGAGGCCTTTTCATCAATGAAATCATTGTCGGGATGAAGAGTTGGCATAGGCACATAGTTTTTGCTATGTGGTGGAAAGAAAAGTTTTCTTTCATTTCCTTGCCTATCCTTATACCCAATCCCGTCTTTTAAATACGTTGGTCGTTGGCAGTTTTTGATGTCAGTAAAGGCCTTCTGACTGACATTCCATTTGTCTATGATAATTTGCAATTTATTCTTTTCATTCAAAGCCTTTTCCAATCTATCTGTGGGATCGTTAATGATAAAATCTTTTCTAAAAACAAATTCTTTTAAAGTTTGCATTTCAGCTAAAGTTGAATTCAACTTTCTCTGATATGCGGCATCGTTCTGTTTAAGTTCTTTGTTAAATTTTAAAGCTTTGTCTTTTTGCCTCTCAAATTCTAGGTTAAGATATTTGTAATGTGCCACGACGTCAACGCATGCTGGTGTGCATAACTTTACTTTAAAGTTACGTGGAATACTATTTACCAAGTCTTTGTCAGCTTTTTCTTTGGAAGATTTCAGTTTTCATGGCTGCTGCTGAGACTTTTCTCTTTTCTTTCTCCTCATCAGATGACTCCTTAGGAACATGCTCCTTTGGTTTTTCAGCTTCTTTAGATTTCTTTTCTTTATCAGGCTCCGGGGAGATGAGAATGCTTTTCAGACCCTTGTAAGCAATGTTGTCACCCTTTGGGATTCCAGCAGTCTGTTTCTCAAATTGTTTTGATGACGACCCGCTTGAGATCTTTGCCATGAGAGCTTTGTTGACTTGTTCTTTGGGTTCTGTAATTTCTTCACCCTAATCATAATCTTCAACAACTAGAGCTTTTGGTGTGCTGGGAGTGGCATTGTTCTTATTTTCTTTGATAGCAATTTGTTTTGTGACATGAGCAACTTCAGTGTTTCCCTCCTTCAACAAAGGACACTCTCGCTTGAAGTGACCCAGATTTTTGCAGTTGTAGCATCTCAGCTTGGATTTGTCAAAACCAGCTTTTCCAAGACTTAGACGCTTTCAAGTCTTATCCTGAAACTTCTTCATCCTCAAAGTGATCATAGCCATCTGCCACTTTAAATCCATCTCCTCCATGTCATCTGGATCAACCTGATACATATATTCAGCAGTGAGCATCTCCTTCTTGAGTTCTCCCGACATTAGAGCTTCATAGCTACTCAAAAACATGTTAAAAAGTGCTACATGTTCAGTTGACACTTTCACAGCTTGAGTATCACCAACCACAGCAGCCTTATCACTAGATTGTGGAGCCTTTGACGCGCTTGCGGAAACGTTAAAGTAGGACATCTCGGAGGCTTGTTTACTGGTGCCTCCTGAGGATAGAAATGCCACATTCTTTAGTCCAGTAGAAGTCTGAGCTGCCTTTGGAGAGTAACTAGTTGTATTCATTTCGCGTTTGTTGACATCCATTTCAAAAGCTTTCAGAGTGTTGATTAAATCGGACAGAGTGACAGGATTTGGATTGTTGAGGAAATCCATTTTTATCATCATGCATTGAAGGCTCAATTCCTTTGGAAGCGAGACCAGAAGCTTCTTTATGGCGGCACGATTTGTGACTGGATTTCCTGCCTTCTTCATCTTGGTCATCATATTCAGAAAACGACTGTTATGATCAGAGAGGCTTTCTCCACGAATTCCCCTAAACATGTCCTATTGCTTCTGCACCATGTCTCTTTTGCTCTCATGTAGCTCTTCATTTCCCTCGTAGTGTTCGATCAAAGCGTGCCAGAGATCATTAGCAGTTCGGTATTCTTCAAACATGTTGCAGTCGTCAGTTGACAAAGCCATGGTTAAGGCAGCATGTGCACGACGGTCGCGTTGGATTAGAGCTTTGTCTTCATCGGTGAAGGTTGTGGGGTCGTTATTGACTATAACATCTCCTTGAACCACCGTTGGAACGTGGGGTCCAGCGATGACATAAAGCCATAGGTTGTAGTCAGTGAATTCGAAGAATGCCTTGATTCGATTCTTCTAAGTACCGAAATCTTCAGCTCCTTTCAACTTTGGTGGACTTGTGGTGGTTCCGGTCTCAAGTTCAGCTTGAGCAATTGGACTTAGCTGATTCAAGGACATCTTGACTTGTTTTTGACTTAAGAAAGCTGATCAGAGGTTAATTTCGCTGAAAGACTGCTGGTGAACAATTTCGCCGGTGAAATAGGTAATTTCGCCGGAGATCTGACCGAAATTAGAGGAACAGAAACAATTTCGCCGAGGATCTTCGCTGGTCAACTGTCTTTGCCGGTACGCGGAGAAATCCTGCATGAGCGAAGAAGCTAATTCCGCTGATACAATAAACACACACGTTAATTTGGCTTATTTCGCCGCACACCGTGATAAAAACGTTGTGGTTCTTTATCACAGTTCTCGAAGTCGCCTTCGATAATTTCGCTACAGGGACACTTGGCACTATTTCGCCAGAGATCGGCAACTTTGCTCGAGTTTTAGTCGGCGAAATTGACGATTAAGCGATGTTCAAAGTGATTTCGCTATATTCAAGCTTAAGTTCGCTGTATTCAAAAATATCTTCGTTGTATTCAACAATAAGTTCGCCACATTCAAAATAACTTCGCTATATTCAAAATAATTTCGTCAACCAGAGAGTTTAACACGAACTAAAACCCTTTAATTACTCAAAAACGACTCAAAAACCATGTTTTGATGCATCAAAATATCCAAAATGACTCCCTAATCACAGATTAACAACAACCTATCGATTAAACACACCAAATCAATCCAATTTAAGTCCAAAAATTTGAAAAACCTTGAAACTTTGAAAAACCTTCAAAACTTTGAAAAATCTTAACAAAAACACAACAACCAAGAGCACTAAGGCTCTGATACCAAATTGTAGATCCCAATATCAATCCGGATCACAGTGGTTGATTATTTTAGTCCAAAACACCTATTGATTAAGTGTTTGTACTATGAGAAAGTTAAGAAGAATCAAGAATGAAGATGAAGCTAATGGAATGATGAATACAACAAGTGTTGTATTGAATCCAAACAAGAATGTAAATCAATAAAGCACCTTGGATATCAGATTTAAGCACAATAGCAAAGATTGAATGTAAACAACACTTCTATTCACCAAAAGAGCCAAAAGCTTGGCTAGGGCAACAATGCTTGAACTTATATAGATCCTGACTTGCCAGCATAATTATCATTATGCTGGAATCTTAACTACACCAAGTCAGGTTTGCTACTTTCATTTAATTACAAAATATGCCCCTAGACTTTAAAACAAGTTACAAACTATAATAAAACTAATCCAGTACAAGTATGAACGATCTCAAAAGTTCCAACATGATGTTGGTGGATGGATTAATTTGGAGCACCTTGTCCTTCTACACGAAGAAAACATAGGTGTGTGAGTTTGGGGAATAACGGAAGATTATAGATTCAGAACTTAAAATACATGAACATAGACATAGGAAAATAATCATCCATCACATATGATGCTTAGATGATATACTTACTAACTTGACAATGTGCACTTGTTCATCATCAAGTGTTCAGTTTGATTGAATGTTACATAAGTATTACATAGAGTATATTATATCATATATGTCAAGCATGAGGTAGAAGATTAAAGTCTTCATTTAGGCATCTCTAAGTGTTATGGAATTCATACATGAGGTAGGAAGAACAAAGCTTCCATTAAGGTACCTCTTATTGTTCACCACTTCACTTGTTATAAACAACAATGAGGGTCATGAACTTACAAGAAATAATGAGATAACAACTATTCTAAGAGGAAAACATCAAGCAATGCGTGGATTTTTAAGTAGGATAGCCCAAGCTAATCCTAAATCACACAATCATCAAACCTTAGGCTTGAACATCACTTGTGGGTTAAACCCTTGAACAAAACAGAAAGATTTTGAGGTTTTATCCTCTGATTTAACATTTCTCAGCCATTTTTTAAGCCTAACTAATCATAGATGAGGTTATAAGAATTAGTACATAGGTTTGAGATGAGTTAGACTCAAGTTTAATCAAGTTTAGATGAAAACTGAAATGAACAGTCCACTTTGGAGCCTTTTTGGGGACATTCTAGAGCTTGGTTTTCTATGGAAAACCTCTAGAAATGTTCCTAAGGTTGTTCCAAGCAAGTGGGAAATAGAATCAAGTGAAAAAGTTAAAAAATGAGAGAGTTATGCATACTTATGTAACTTGGTATGAATCTGCTCGAGTTTGTGATTCACAGCTGATTAGAGGAGGATTTGAGAGTGTTTTTGATGATTTGCAAAGTGTAAAATGCTTGGATTATGTTTGGGTTTTATAGGGAAGAGTTGCGTTAGGTTGTAGTTGAATAATAAATGCTAAACATGGTTTAAATTCAAAGAAAAACACAAAAATCGCTAAAAAATCGAGCTGGGAAGGGGCCTGGTCGCGGCTGCTTATTTGGGCCGCTGCGAGTTGTTAAATGAATTTGAAGCCGAGTTACATTCGATGTCAAGACCCAGCTCAGCTGGGTGGGCGCGCGCTTGTTGATACCATCGACCCGGGTTCGAGTCCCGTGGTCTTTATTTTTTAGTATTTATTTTCTTTTCCTTTTTCTTTCCTTCATAACCTCAACTTTCAGCAAATTACACAACAGTCCCTGTGTAACAATCCTTAAGAAAACCGAAACCCTCGATTATTTTTCCGACGCCCTAAAATGTTTAAAATGTCCTAATATGTCTTTAAATATACCCCATATGTGAAAACCGAGCCCAAAATACAATATAACATTAAAAATAAAATAGAAATCAGAATTTTAAGTTCAGGCGGGCCGCGTAAGCTTAAGCTTACCCTTACGCGGGCCGTGAGAGTCTTAGATTGTGGCACAGCCCGGTGCGGCCACGTGTCTGACGCATGTTGACCCTACCTGATGACCCGAATCACCTACGCTTTGACCTAGGGTTGACGCGGACCGCGTAAGCCTAGGCTTACCTTTACGCGGGCCACGAGAAATGCAGATTACAGCCCTATAAATTGTGAGCATCGGCCTTCAGTTTCGATCGTTCAAACTTTCTTTTCTTTCTCTCAAAATTAAATAGCGAGCATTATACCCGAGTCTAATACCCCCCCCCCCTAAATAGCGAGGTTCTGCTACGATGTAAGTATTATAATCCCTGGGGACGTATTAGATACTCTGCCCGATTGATCTAGGGTTCCGTAACGGCTGTCGTGGTTCTGCCCGACGTAGTCGTTGGAATGCCGTCTCGGGGAGGGTATTACTAATGTTAAAATGGGTTATTATACTAACACACGTGCATTTGTGTAATTTATAGATTTTTTCCAGGAAGTCCTTACTGAAAACCCTAAAATAGCAATGTGAGTTGATCCACTTTTTGTAAATCTTTTTGTTAACTATTTTTACAAAACCTTAAATACCTTTCCATGCGAATAACAGTTATTGAGTATTTGTAAGAATACAATTATCGTGGGTATGTTGGGGTTTTGTATACAAAATTTGTTACCACCTGGTCAAGGAGTAACATTTCCACAAGTCAGGTCTAACAGTACCGACGGGTGATAATTGGTATAACTTGGAAACAAATGTAATTGCGAGATCGCCCTCAATACTGTACAGTGTGAAATGGTTTTACTTAAACTTGGTTAAACTGGGATTCACTCATCGGTATTTCCCACTGACAAAATGTTTTTAAAACGCGTTTCAGGTAACAATATGTGAAAGCCAAATAGAAGCCAGCTGGACAGCACTGAAGGCTTGGAAAAGTGGCAATAAAGTTACCTAAGAATAAAATAGATATTTTGTTAAATAAAATAGGATTTATTCCTATAAAAGTGTGTATACTGAAAACTTGGGTTTTATCCATGTATTTAATATTATAAAATGTGGTGGTTTACTCTGATAAATTATTTCCTAACTACGGTCCTGATGAAAATTTCCGCTGCCAAATTAGACAATAACGTGATACCACCAAAACTGGCTCGCGGCCGCCCGCTCCCGGGGATTAGGGATCAGGGGCTGCGACAGAAGGTGGTATCAGAGCTATGCCACTGATTCAGCCACAGAAGTGTTTTGCTGACATCAAAATTCAAAGTGTTAGGAAATAAATTACAAAAATATGTGCATAATTGTATTTTCTTGTTATGTATTATCTGACTATCTGTTAGTTTACAGTATGAGTGACCAAGGACCATCTGACGCGTATCGTCAATTGTCTGGTTCGCCTAGAAGCGAAGGCACCTCCTCTTCTCAGCCTGCCCTCTCGGGGTACTCTGCTGATATGGAAGAAGGAATCTTTATGTTTAAGGCTCAATCTGAAGAGCCATTTCCTCAGAAAAAAGAGGGGAATGGTTCAGTAGGGGAGCACATGAGCGTAGAAAGCGTATGAAAAAGTTACAGGAACAGCGAGTGTTAGCCGCAGCCAAAAGAGAAACCGATGCATATGCCCAGGATATGCTTAATAGGGGAATAGCTAATATTCATATCTTAGCAACCACTGCAGCTGACCCTAACCTGGAGCAAATGCTAGCACCCCAACCACAATCACCAATTCCTGATCAACCCATGGAAATAGAAAACCCTGGAAATCAAGTAGAAATGCATGATTTCAACCCGGAGGAAATACCTAGGGTACCTGCACCAAATCCCCTAGACCCAAATTACGACCCCTGGTGGGATGATGTTAGGGACTATGTGCAACGCTACCCGATACAGGAAGATGTGCCAATGTCCAACCTAGGAGCCTACCCAGGATTAGATACTCTAGATCCCTATTTTAATAACGATGCATACATTAGGGAGATCTTAGAAAATCCTTACCCATACCAGGCCCCTATACCCCCATACCAGGAACCCGCACCCCAGATTCCGAACCCAGTCCTAGAACCTGCACCCCCAATGAGTGCAGAAAACGTACAAGAACTTAGGACTTTCGGTGAGGAAATTTTAGAGAGTAGTGAACGAATGCGACAGGTGGGAGAGCGTCTCATATGGAAATACGACGAGCGCAATATGGATTTTTGGATGAATCCATATCCATGAATGTGATAGTGGGAACGGTAGTAATAATATAATATAATAATAAAATATGTGTGTATGTGTTAGAAAAAAAAAACTACGGATGCCTATTACTAGTAGTGTAGTTTTAAATTTCAGTCGGTATTGTAATTTTAATTCCAGTACTGGTGTGTATTAGATGCATACTATAAGAAAGAGTAAAAGTCGCAATGCTCGACGTTTTTGGTCAACCTGTGTGTTGTGTGATTGGTTGTATTAAATATTATTTTGTGAGATTAATAAGTGGCAATTGTTTAAAATTCAGATGGACAACGAAGTGAATCAGGAAAACCAGAATGATAATATTCAGAACGACAACCACTCGAATAATGAAAATCTGAATAATGAGAATCCAAACAACAATAACAATGGAAACCAAATGGATAATAGTGCCGTTCAACACATAGTGGCACAAGGAATTATAGATGCAATGCCATTTATTATTCAAACGGTTCAAGAAGCGAATAATAAAAGTAAGCATAGCAGTAAGCGACCAACTGAACCAGAACACAGCATAAACAATGGACCCGTACTTCAGGTGCCCATTCCCAAAAAAAGAAGAACCATGCCATATGGTTGTTCTTATAAAGAATTCTGGTCTTGCAAACCAATAGAATTCTCAGGCAATGAAGGACCCATTGCAGCTTTACGCTGGATAGAAAAGACTAAAGCTGTTCTGAAAATAAGTAAGTGTGCTGAAGAAGACAAGATAATGTTTGCTTTGAATCTGTTTAAGAACTCAGCCCTAGAATGGTGGAACACTATCCTCCAGTCAAGGGGAAGTGATAGGGTATACAACATGGAATGGGAAGAGTTCAAAAATATGGTAGAAAGGAAATTCTGCCCTTCCAATGAAAAAGAACAGATAGCAAACAAGTTTCTAAATCTTAGAATGACCGGGGTAGATAGTAAGGGGTACACTACTACATTCTTTGAAGAATGACCGGGGTAGATAGTAAGGGGTACACTACTACATTCTTTGAGTATGCTAGAATAGTGCCAACCCTTGCATCACCTAAACCAGTATTAATCTCCCGTTACATCTGGGGATTAATTGGGGAAATTAAGCATGTAGTCAAGGCAGCTAGACCCCAAACCATAGAAGAAGCTGTAGAACTAGCCAATACCTTGACTGATGAACTGGTGCGTACTAGAGAAGAAGACCAGAGGAGAAACCTAACCCAAAGGCTTACCCAAGAATTTCGTTCTGGGAATTCCAACTGTAGGAATGTAGGTTCTACCTCTGCACCATACTACAGGATCTGCAAGAAGAAGCATTCTGGAAGATGCTCCACTCATTGCAATTACTGCAAGGCACCAGGACACAAGGAAGCAGATTGCAGGAGGAAAACCAGTAATGGATTGTGCTTCAACTGTGGAGAAAAAGGTCATATCAAGCCAAACTGTCCGAAGTTAGCTCCAACTTCAAACAACAAGAACACTAAAAATGCTAGAGCATTTGTTCTAACTGTAGATGAAGCCAAGATGATTCCGGACATCATAGCTGGTACGTTCTTAGTTAATGATATTTTTTCTAAAGTATTATTTGACTCTGGTGCGAACCAACGTTTTATTAATACTTCGTTTTGCAAACTTCTAAATCAATCATTAACTAAACTACCACAAGAATGTCTAGTAGAGACAGCAAATGGAGAAACCGTTAGGATTTCTAAAGTCTTGCATGGAGCAAGAACAGAAATTTCTAATCAAAAATTTATTGCAAACCTTTACCCAATGAATCTGGTAAGATTTGACGTCGTGTTAGGAATAGATTGGTTAATAGCCAATAAAGCCAATATTTTATGTGATCAAAAGTCAATTCAAGTAAATTCACCAAAGGGTGAAAAGATCACAATTAAAGGAGATAAGCCATCTAGATCCACAAAATTCATCTCTGTGATGAAAACTGCAAGTTATATAAGAAAAGGATCTATAGTGTATTTGATTTCTATAATCACTAACACTAAAGGAAAAGAACTAAAAGACATTCCAGTAGTGTCCCAGTTTTTAGATGTCTTTCCAGAGGAATTGCTAGGACTGCCGCCAGACAGGGAAGTTGAATTCAGAATCCATCTGCTACCAGGGACAGCACCGATTGCCAAAGCACCTTACCGTTTGGCACCCGCTGAAATGCAGGAGCTAAAGAAACAATTAGATGATTATTGGAGAAAGGATTTATACAGCCAAGCTCATCGCCATGGGGAGTACCGATTTTGTTTATCAAAAAGAAGGACGGATCAATGCGTATGTGCATTGACTACCGTGAATTGAACAAAGTCACGATTAAGAATCGGTATCCATTACCAAGAATCGATGATCTGTTCGATCAACTTCAAGGAGCTCGATTTTTCTCCAAGATCGATTTAAGATCAGGATATCATCAATTGAAAGTACAGGAAGAGGACATTCCTAAGACCGCATTCAGAACAAGGTATGGCCATTATGAATTTACTGTCATGCCATTTGGTTTAACCAATGCCCCAGCTGCATTTATGGACATGATAAATCGAATATGTAAGCCATATTTGGATAAATTCATAATTGTCTTCATAGATGATATTCTAATTTACTCTAAGAGTAAAGAGGAACATACAAAGCACTTGCATTTACTTTTAAGTCTATTAAGAAAGGAAAAGCTTTATGCTAAGTTTTCAAAGTGAGAGTTTTGGTTAGAGCAGGTACAATTTCTTGGACATTTAGTTAACCATGAAGGAATCCATGTGAATCCAACAAAGATCGAGGCAATTGCCAAATGGAAAACCCCTGAATCACCAACTGAGGTTAGAAGTTTCTTAGGATTGGCCGGTTATTATAGAAGATTTATTCGAGATTTTTCTAGAATAGCCATTCCTTTAACCAAGTTAACCTGTAAATCCATTAAGTTTGAATGGGGACCAAAACAAGAAGAAGCCTTTAGAATCCTTAAGCAAAGACTAACCCACACACCGATATTAGCGTTACCAGAGGGAACTGAAGACTTTGTAGTCTATTGTGACGCTTCTAAGTTAGGTTATGGATGTGTATTGATGCAACGTCAAAAGGTTATAGCTTATGCATCTAGACAGCTTAAGACTCATGAAGAGAATTATTCAACCCATGATTTGGAACTAGGAGCTATAATTTTTGCCCTTAAGTGTCACACCCCGATTTCCACGTGTCTCACCGGTGGGCCCGGTGGGGGATTATCGTGACGTAGTTGGCAACAATATAGTCAAACCACACAATATATGAATGCACAGCGGAAGCATAAAGATAAATATATTTCAACATTGATTGTAATATCAAAGTATCACCATTGTTGAAATAAAATCCACAGCGGATCAATAATAAGATAAAAATAATTGTTCAACAGACGTAGGCATCTTAAGCTTGCGAGACTCTTTATTGATGCTAAGGAGAAATATCCAGCCAATTACGCTTAGTACCTGCATTTAATCTTTTTGGGAAAATACGTCAGTTTACACTGGTAAATACATTCAACCGACACTTTTGTAAAAATGTTTATTAAAATTGATTTGAATGCACAAGGCACAAACTCTTTTATAACTTGGGAGAATTACTTAAATTTATAATCTTGTGAACGGATTACATGTTCCTTATGCGTTCAGTAGCCCGGATCTTGTCCGGGTTAAAGATCAATAGACACACCACATCAACTATTTATGCACTGACGAGTGTACGCCTACACTCCGCGCTTAGGTCGTGGCCATTTCGTAAAATGCTGCCAGGGATATCCGGGACATGGTCATTAACCCCCTAAAGGCTTTAAGTAACAAGACTGTTTAAATGAGCCGATCAAATTTATTCAATTACCCACTCAATGGTGGAGAATTTGATGCCCGATCAAGCGGTATGCTATATACCGTAACCCAAGCCCGTATAACGGAAAATAAGTTAAAAGTATTTACCTTTGCAAGTATAAATCCTTAATCGAATAAATTGCAAATAGCTTTTACTGGTCTTCTATTCTGGAACGAAGGTTTAAAATAACCTATTAGAATCCTAACGGGTCTATAATTTTAGCCGTAGCTTAGACCGGTCAGTTTCAAAGGATAATTACGGTTTAATCGCGTGAAAGGCGAAAACCGGGAATGGAATGTGATTTGGACCCAACAAGTTTGAAGACTTGTTTTATACGGGTATAATAACCACACTCTGGATTTTGGGGTCAAAACAATATGGTTTGACCCGTTTCGGCTAGTTTATGTAAACTAGTTACATAAGCCGAACCGTGCGCGCAAAAGGCGCAACGGGTAACCGTGAGAGTCCTACACTGGTTTCCTAAGTCAATATGCTTTAAATAGGTTGTGGTATCAGTAGGATACCTTCCATAATGCCCGTAACGAGTTTTAATCCATTTTATGCCCCGTAGGGGTATTTCGGTCTTTTTAAAGATTATAAAAGAGGTTTCTGAGTTCTACAGAAAATCTGAGTTTCCCGAATAGTTTATAAAGTCCAAAATACTTTATTTATTATTTAAAATCAGTAGCAACTGGAATCGGGTCAAAAGACCTTGTAGAACTCAAGTTATGGCCGAAAAGGGTATATTCGGTATTTACCGAACCGTTGCCATAACCGCAGGTTATGAGCAGGTTAAAAATAATTAAAAATCTTTAAAAATCCCAAAATATTATTTTACATCAATGTGTAAAAGGTTTGGTGTCGAAATCTGGGTTTAGATAGGCGTTATGCTAATTGCGCTATTTAATTACTAAAGTTTCCGTAATTTGCGCTATTTAGCATAACTCCTATTCTGGACCTCGGATTGACGTGAAATTTTAGGGACATGCTTAGAAATCAGTAACCAAGGTTATGGTCCCTTCACGTGTCCGAAATTATCGTTTTAAATTAAAAAGGGCGTTACGGTCAACTTTTAAGCATTTAACGGAAAGGTGTAAAAGACTCGGACAAACAACGAACCGGTCACAGAGGGTTATACCATCATGTAACCTGGTCCTAAGAGAGTCCTAAGGCATTTCTAAATCATACTTTAACGGGTCAGAACTGAAGTCAAAGCAAAAGTCAAAGTTTTGCGACTTTCGGCTCCGAACCGGGTCAAAACAGTAAATGGTCAGATCAAACAAGCTTAGACTAGTTAATATACTTATTATCATGTTTAATGAGTGTTTAAACAGGTTACACACCATCTACATTACTGATTATGCATGAAATCGCAAAATAGCATTTCTGTTGACTTTTTCTAAGCACGTTTGACTTGACATTCGGACTAGTTAGAGTGGGAATCAGAGGGTGCCCTTTTAGGGGTTTAAAGCCCACATGATTACCAACATATAACTACCTTTGATTCAACAAACCACTGGACCATTTGTGATTTATCGTAAAGTCAATCGTTAATTATGACGGATTGACTTTTAAGCTAAACTATGCATAAACTAAGCCACAAAAGGGTAGGCGTACTTACAGAAGCTTGGTGCACGACTAGTGATGTTAGAAGAATGCTTGAGAGCTTCAGAAATGATCAAGAAGGCAGGTTTGAGGTGTGTTGAACAATGGAACACTACCTTGCCTTTTATAGTGAAAAATTTAGCTCAAGATCATTACAACTCAACCTATGATTGCTTATGGATGATCAGCAGGTGTCCCTGAGTGCTAGGGGACATGTAGAGGGCGCCCATGCTTCAATTAATGCATCAATGATCGTTTACAAGCTCAAACATTGAATCTGTCCAAGATTTCTGCATCTGGGACCTTCACGCGGCCCGCTTTAGAATTCAGGCTAGGCTCACGCGGGCCGCCTAAATCCTAATATCAGTAAACGGATCTTTATATGGCGCGCGGCCCGCATCAGCTTGATTGTTTCTGTAACGCGGCCCGCCTGAGGCTGGATTTCCAAGATTTTCAAATCTTTTGTCATGATTAGCCTGACCTTTCGGTTTCGAAGGGATAACTTTGCGATTTGGCCCTCGATTATTTACAATTAAGGGCCTCGTGACTTTTACCCGCATTGTTAAGTCCCTGGTTAGTTTAATTACTATCCGAAATGCCTTAACTTTTATTGTTGACGCTTTTAACCCCTCGCATACGAATTTGATCATAACTTTCTCGTTTTAAAACGGAACTTCACGGAATTTATATCGTATATTCTAGTGAGCATATTTTACTGTTACAAAGTCTCGGGTTCGTCAAAGGGTCACTCAGAGGTATAAATTAAACATGTTGACACAATTAACCCCTGTAGTTTGTAATCTCTCACTTTCTTCCGCGTTTCGCTCCGTACGATCCATGATTTATTCGTTTGAAGGTACGAGCATCATTTAGGGTTACTATACAGTATATTTACCCCTCGTTGATATTTTTAACCCTCGAATTTACATACTTTCAAGGTTTGTCAACTTTAGTCCTTTATTTAATATTTAATACCACGTGTAAACTCACGACACGTGTCAACACATTATTGGACACAAAATTTCGAGGTGTCACATTAAGATTTGGAGACATTATCTTTATGGTAGTAAGTTTACCGTATTTACAGATCATAAAAGCTTAAGGTATGTTTTCAGGCAAAAAGAGCTGAATATGAGACAAAGACGCTGGATGGAATTGCTTAGTGATTACGATTGTGATATCCAATATCATGAAGGAAAGGCAAATGTAGTGGCAGATGCTTTAAGTCGAAAGTATCACGAAAAGCCAAAAAGGGTACGTTCTCTTAAATTAAATCTACAAGTAGATTTAAATGATTAGATTAGAAAAGCACAAGGAACAGATGGAATTTGGAGATTCCATAAAGAGAGAATTTGGATACCTAAATTAGGAAATTTACGTCACCGTATATTAGAAGAAGCTCATAAGTTTAAATATACGATGCATCCAGGAAGTGATAAGATGTACCAGGATTTAAGGAAAAATTTCTGGTGGATAGGAATGAAAAAGGATATAGCATCTTATGTTTCTAAATGTTTGACTTGTTCACAAGTCAAAGCTGAACATCAGAAACCCTCAGGTTTGTTACAGCAATTAGAAATGTCAGTTTGGAAATGGGAATTGATAACAATGGATTTTCTTACCAAATTACCCAAAACAAGAAAAGGTAATGATACAATCTGGGTGATTGTAGATAGGCTAACCAAGTCAGCTCATTTCTTCCCAGTGAAGGAAATTTTAGTATGGAACAATTAGCCAAATTGTATGTAAATGAAATTGTTTCATTACATGGAATACCTTTATCAATTGTTTCTGATAGGGATAGCCGTTTTACCTCTCATTTTTGGGCAAGTTTCCAAAAGGCAATGGGAACCAAGCTGAATCTAAGCACAGCTTATCATCCTCAAACGGACGGACAAAGCGAAAGAACAATTCAGACAATGGAGGATATGCTTAGAGCTTGTGTAATTGATTTCGGAGGTAATTGAGACGATCACTTACATTTAATAGAATTTTCTTATAATAACAGTTATCACACAAGTATCAATGCTGCACCATTTGAAGCACTTTATGGACGAAAGTGCAGAACCCCAGTCTGTTGGGCAGAAATTGGGGAAAAGCAACTATCTGGACCTGAGATAATGCAGGAAACAACCGATAAGATCATTCAAGTCAAGGAACGACTGAAAGCAGCACGTGATCGACAGAAGAGCTACGCTGATAACAGACGTAAGCCGTTAGAATTCCAGATAGGTGATAAGGTATTGTTAAAAGTCTCTCTTTGGAAAGGAGTGGTAAGATTCATCAAACGGGGAAAGCTAAGTCCCAGGTATATTCGACCTTTTAAGATTATTAAAAGAATAGGACTTGTAGCCTATCAGCTACAACTGCCAGAGGAAATGGCAGGTATACATGATGTATTTTAGGTATCTAATCTCAAGAAATGCTTAGCTGATGAATCACTTGTAGTACCTCTTAAGGATATAGAGGTAAATGAACAACTCAAGTTTATAGAGAGGCCTCTACAGATTAAAGACAGGAAGGTTAAGAATCTCAAACATAAGAGATTAGTTCTGGTGAAAGTAAAGTGGGACTCCAAAAGAGGACCTGAGTACACATGGGAGCTTGAATCAGAAATGCGAAAGAAATATCCGCACTTGTTCCAGTAGATCTCGAGGACGAGCTCTAAAACAAGGTGGGGAGGATGTAACAATCCTTAGGAAAACCGACACTCTCAATTATTTTTCCGACGCCCTAAAAATATTTAAAATGTCCTAATATGTCTTTAAATATACCCCATATGTGAAAACCGAGCCCAAAATACAATATAACTGATGTGTGCAAAATGCAACATATAAATTTCATCAAATGATGCATAAAACTAACCCTTTTTAAGTACTAATGTCGGAAAAAGTGTGTTTTTGTCTTCCTTTTGTATTTTCAGGATTAAATGAGCTCAAATTAACAAAAGAAGCAAAAAGGCAGCTAAAACAAACATAAATACAAGAAAAGGAACAAAAGTGGATTGCCCGACCCCTCGACAGCTTCTTCCCAAGCAAAATAGAGAAGGCAGAAGACTGAACACGCCCCGTGCTCAGCGAGCACGGGGCCGTGCCCAAGAAGCAGCAGAAAAGACAAACCTGTAGAAGCTTCTATTGCTCACCACGGGGGCGTGCCCAAAGTACTGCAGGCGCATTAATTGTAATTGCGAATTACAATTAATGAGGAGAGATAGTGTCACACGGGCACGGAGCCGCGCCCAGCGGACACGGGGCCGTGCCCAGGCCTCTGTTCAGCCTATAAATAGGAGTGCTTGGCTTCATTGCAACTCATCCCTTGGCACACCACCTCTCTCACACTTCATCCACCACCCACCACCATCACAACACCATCATCCACCACCATCATCCATTTTCCATCGTAGAGTGTGTGAGTCGTCTCGGGATCCAAGATTGATCGTAAGAGTTCTTGACAATCAAGGCCATGTTTGCCTAAGTCTCTTACATCACTTGGTGAAGACAAGTGTTTAGTATAATACTTTTTATTTTTAATCTTTTGCACTTTTTATTTGGTTTTGTATTAATGACTTTAATAACTAGTTGCTTATGTTGAAGGTGACTTTTCCTTATCGTTTGTCCGTGGTGTCTTGGCATTATTTTACTGTCTATATAAAATAAAAGATTTTCACCATTCATATCTCCACGGTCTATATGGAGGTATGTTGGCTACCTGGTCGGGGGTTAAGGGAACGGTTTGGTAAGGGTCTTGCCCTTGTTCAACGTTTAGAGGTCCTGCAAGGGACCTGAGTCAAATTTAGTAGGACCTCCTTCAATACCCAAAAGGTATTGGATGGCGGGGGTCCAAACTCTTTGATCCCCTCATAAGTTAACTACTATTAATACTATAATCCGGCTATCTAGGACTGTATCGTTGCTGACTCAGACTACTTAGTCGAGGGTAACGTCACCTCCAAAAGAGGGGCCTACCATAATTTGCATTAATAACTTAATTCATTATCTTTCAATAATCCGACCCTTTAGGATTGTATCCTTGCTGACTCAAACTACTGGGTTGAGGGTAACGTCGCCTTCAAAAGAGGGGCCTACTACAATAACTAAGATAATCTCTTAAACAAGTGCAAAAGTGCGAAAATAATCAAAGGATTCATCTTGTCTATCTGTTTTTTTTTTTGTTTTTTTTTCAGCATTTAGTTAGTTTTATTTTCTTAGTTTAAAAATCTTTTTTCTAACATTTTCATTTGATTAGACGTTGAGGATAAACCGGTACTAAAAGCTCTTGTGTCCTTGGACGACCTCGGTATCTTACCAACACTATACTACGTCCACGATGGGTGCACTTGCCCATATGTGTGTTTAGTGTTAGTAAATATCGTGTTTTATATATTTAAAACTTGGCTAAAAAAAGTGTAAAAAGGGCTTAAAATATATCCAAAACATATATACACTAACACGCATCAAGTTTTTGGTGTCGTTCTCGGGGACACAAGGATTTTAAGAAAGTTAGGAATCAACGGCCTAATCATTTTTTTTATTTTCTTTTTAATTTTTTTAGGATTTCCTTAGTTTTTCAGCTTCTGCAGAGCTCAGCACGGGCCGTGCCTGCTGAACACGCCCCCGTGCTCAATCATTGGAACTGGCAATCTTGTTTTAAGTCAGACAGTAAGCTGAACACGGGGCCGTGCTCACTCAACACGCCCCCGTACCCAAGATTCAGTTACTGAAAACAGAACCGTTAGATCCCGGCGGTTGGTAATTTCTGACACAAACATGAGTGATAGTAATTTTTTTTACTTTCGGCACTCTTATGGTACGTGATGTCAATTATGTGGAGGCGACCATAAAGAATTAAAATATTATTTTCTAAATTATAGGCCCCACTATATAGACCCACCATCTCCCTGTAACCTTAAGAGGGGCGAAAGTAAAAATAATCACTATTTCTCCCTCGAATGTGCCCAGCCAGATATTCTGGGAGAAATGCTCCTTGACGAGTTATTTCAACTAGAAAATCTAATTTTAAATTGGTTAAAGGAGCTTAGGAAGGACTTCAGTGATCCATCCCAAGACGACGACCATGAAGAAATGTTGGGGTCGCATTCCAACAACCTCGTTGCTCCCAAAAATACCTTCAGTTCTAGCGAAGACTTGGACGATAGTCGTCCCTGTGCCGATTGTGCCGTGAAGGACTCCCCATCGACTTTGTTCGGTGCATACATAGACCTGAGCGATTCGGCATATACCTTCTTTAACGAGAGCCTGGGAAAGGGTTGGACTTGTCCACCTAGAATAAAAATAGGAATCACCCTCACCGACAACCTCTTGCGTTCTCGTCTTAGTCTAGAGCAATTAAGGTATCTTAGGCATTTTGGGGTTGTTCCATCCAGTAAGGAACCGCCCGATCCAAATAGACTCCTTAGAAATAGACGAACTTCATAATCAGCCCCTCGACACGGGGTCGTGCCCAGCCAACACGCCCCGTGTCCACCAAAAGATTCCCTTCTGACTTTTACGTCAGAATACGGACAAACTGTGTCAGGATTCTGTCTGCACACGGGGCCGTGTCCAGCCGACACGGGGCCTGTCCAGCACGCTGTCGTTTTCTATAAATGAAGCCAAGAATTCTGCACATTTGGACCATCTAGGGACAGAGATTTGAAGGAATCTTCTCTCAACTATCCTAGGTATGTTCTAAAAGAAGTTTCCAACAACCTTCTTGTCCTTTCCTCTTTTATCCATTTCCTCTTCTTCATCTTTCTCCAAAAACCTCCATTAAAGTTTGAGAATTCAAGCTTTATGGCAAGAAATATTGGGTTTTGTTCAAGGAATCTTGTTAAAAAAACAAGTTGTATGACATTGTTTTAAGTTACTATTACTCAAAAAGGCTTCACAAGTTAGAGAAAATAACTTAAAACTTCAAGATTCCTTGTTTCAAAATTCTGCAGAAAGGTGAACACGGGGCCGTGCTCATTGAGCACGGGGCCGTGTCGAAGATACTGTTTCAGTAAATAAGCTGTTTTCGGTTTACTTTCACAGAATGTCAAGTGAAAACAGTGAAACATCGTCAGTGCATTCAAGAAACAGTAGAAGTGGAAGAAGGCCTTCCATTGAAGCCACCCTTGTACACTACGTCATGGCACTACGGGAGGCAATCGATGAAATGACTTCGGTAGAGGAGGTCCTAATAGACCGTATAAATTATCTTACGGTAGGGCTGGAAAATAGTTTTCAAGAAATTAACCACTTGCACCAGAGGTTAAATATTCTTGTGACTCCTCCCATGGAACCCATCCTCCCTCAAGAGGATTGGAACCTAGCGTTCGGAGTCAATAACCCTACCGGATGGGATGATATTCCAGCAGAACCTCCCCTTGAAGATCCACAAGAGGTCTCGATGAAAGTCACACCTCCTCAAACCAACGCCAATGAGCCCTCCTTTCTCCTCCCAAGGGAGATAAAGGAATGGCTCGCCGACATATGAGGACCCCATAACCGGAGGAAGGAGTCCTATGAAGCCACATTCAACCGAGACTACTATCTTCTCGGAAATTTTGCTAATTAAAATAACTTGTAGGCTAGAGGCTCCTTGGGTTAAAACTTCTTATGATTACTTAAACTACTAGTATTTTAGGACTATGTACTTCTCTATGGTTTTAATGGAATGATGATTTTAAGGTGTGATGGTGTCATAATGAATAAAACACACTCATGGTGGTCAAGGATGACAAGGGAAACGAGAAACGTAAACCCATGCACAAAAACAAGGCACCCGATAACAATTTCTCCCTTACAGTCAGTTCAGCACGGGCCGTGCCCAGCCAACACGGCCCCGTGCTGAACACCCTGTAGGCAAATGCCCAGTTCAGGTAACTGGACACGGGCCGTGTTCGCTGAACACGCCCCCGTGTCCAGGCTTCTGTTTCCTTTCTTTGATTTTCGTTACTGGCACCTGAACACGGGGCCGTGCCCGGTCCCCACGGGGCCATGTCCAGACTGCCAGTAACATAAATTTTTGCTTTTAACACCATTTTACACATTCAATCAACCTAAAAATTTATTTTTGGGACACATTGAGGACAATGTGTAATTTAAGTGTGGGGGGGATGCTAAAACCTTGAATTTCGCAAATTCTAATAACAAGCCTTACACAAAACTCTATTGGAATCGCTAATCACCCCAAATTTTTTTTCAAAAATTTTCATTTTTCTTTACTTGTCTAAGTTTAAGTTGGGAATTCTAAGACTAACAAGGTTATATTTTTATAAGTTTACAACCGATAGCGTCGTGATAAAAAGAACCAACATAAGAAAATTATGAAACTGACAAGTTTAGTTAAAATTCGATTATATATACTCGATCACATAAAAACCAATTCCCACAAAAGTTAGTTTTGAGCCTTTATTGAGCATAAAAATATATATCTTTACACTAAATGCTCATTTTTTGTTTCTTGTGTGAATAGCCGCTTGGTTCTTACGACTCTAGAACTTGCCACGACAATTCATTCCCGGTCCTTACCAACTTAAACCCAAGTAAGTAATGATGGAGGCATTAGGACTAACCCTTTTTTTTTCAACACCATTATTTTTATTTTTCTTTTCACCTACCAAAAACTCCCCCTAGTTAGCCCCTTTGAGCCTAAACCTTTTCATTTCTTAACCCAAAAAAAAAACCCTTTTTACCCACCAAAAACCCTTTTTATTTTTACCCTTTATTTTGTAACAAGCCCGGTTTTCATGTGACTAAAAAAAAATATAATGAAGTTAGAAATAAACAAACAATGCTCCTCAACCAAAAGCTTGTTTGAAGAAATACTTCATTTAAAATAAAAAGTCACAATAAAATGTTTTACAAAAAAACGACGCTTTTTACAACTTTCGCCCTTTTCTACTAACCACTAACCCAACCACCCACCTTTAGCCCAAACCTAACCCTTCATCCAAAAAGTCCTCTTGATATTTACAAAGGTATAAAGTTAAAAAGGAGGAGGATTGATTGCTTGGCAAGCTTATGGCAGAAATAAGTTCCATGCCGCTCTCGAGTGATTCACTAAAAATACACCTTCGGCCGAGTGTGAGTGATTTCTCCCGTGAGGTATGTGAACTTGTATATAAATGGAATTTTAGAAAGGTATGTTATGCCTTAATAAATAATTTACCTTATGAAAAGTTTTTAATAAACCATGACGAATAGGATTGTAAATAAGTAAAAATAAAACTTAACAATCTTGGAAAATCCCGACACTCTATGACAAGCCAAAACCTTCTCTTCTACCCATTCCATTTGGGAGTGTAAGCCACATATTAAAGAGTTTTGCTTGAGGACAAGCAAAAATTCAAGTGTGGGGATATTTGATGTGTGCAAAATGCAACATATAAATTTCATCAAATGAGGCATAAAACTAACCCTTTTTAAGTACTAATGTTGGAAAAAGTGTGTTTTTGTCTTCCTTTTGTATTTTCAGGATTAAATGAGCTCAAATTAACAAAAGAAGCAAAAAGGCAGCTAAAACTAACATAAATACAAGAAAAGGAACAAAAGTGGATTGCCCGACCCCTCGACAGCTTCTTCCCAAGCAAAATAGAGAAGGCAGAAGACTGAACACGCCCCGTGCTCAGCGAGCACGGGGCCGTGCCCAAGAAGCAGCAGAAAAGACAAACCTGTAGAAGCTTCTATTGCTCACCACGGGGGCGTGCCCAGTGAACACGGGGGCGTTCCCAAAGTACTGCAGGCGCATTAATTGTAATTGCGAATTACAATTAATGAGGAGAGATAGTGTCAGACGGGCACGGGGCCGTGCCCAGGCCTCTGTTCAGCCTATAAATATGAGTGCTTGGCTTCATTGCAACTCATCCCTTGGCACACCACCTCTCTCACACTTCAACCACAACCCACCACCATCACAACACCATCATCCACCACCATCATCCATTGTCCATCGTAGAGTGTGTGAGTCGTCTCGGGATCCAAGATTGATCGTAAGAGTTCTTGACAATCAAGGCCATGTTTGCCTAAGTCTCTTACATCACTTGGTGAAGACAAGTGTTTAGTATAATACTTTTTATTTTTAATCTTTTGCACTTTTTATTTGGTTTTGTATTAATGACTTTAATAACTAGTTGCTTATGTTGAAGGTTACTTTTCCTTATCGTTTTTCCGTGGTGTCTTGGCATTATTTTACTGTCTATATAAAATAAAAGATTTTCACCATTCATATCTCCAATGTCTATATGGAGGTATGTTGGCTACCTGGTCGGGGGTTAAGGGAACGGTTTGGTAAGGGTCTTGCCCTTGTTCAGCGTTTAGAGGTCCTTCAAGGGACCTGGGTCAAATTTAGTAGGACCTCCTTCAATACCCAAAAGGTATTAGATGGCGGGGGTCCAAACTCTTTGATCCCCTCATAAGTTAACTACTATTAATACTATAATCCGGCTATTTAGGACTGTATCCTTGCTGACTCAGACTACTTAGTCGAGGGTAACGTTACCTCCAAAAGAGGGGCCTACCATAATTTACATTAATAACTTAATTTATTATCTTTCAATAATCCGACCCTATAGGATTGTATCCTTGCTGACTTAAACTACTGGGTTGAGGGTAATGTCGCCTTCAAAAGAGGGGCCTACTACAATAACTAAGATAATCTCTTAAACAAGTGCAAAAGTGCGAAAATAATCAAAGGTTATACTAATACACGAGTCGGATCCAAGTGATTCATCTTGTCTATCTGTTTTTATTTTTATTTTATTTTTCAGCATTTAGTTAGTTTTATTTTCTTAGTTTAAAAATCTTTTTTCTAACATTTTCATTTGATTAGACGTTGAGGATAAACCGGTACTAAAAGCTCTTGTGTCCTTGGACGACCTCGGTATCTTACCAACACTATACTACGTCTACGATGGGTGCACTTGCCCATATGTGTGTTTAGTGTTAGTAAATATCGTGTTTTATAAATTTAAAACTTGCCTAAAAAAAGTGTAAAAAGGGCTTAAAAATATATCCAAAACATATATACACTAACACGCATCAATAACATTAAAAATAAAATAGAAATCAGAATTTTAAGTTCAGGCGGGCCGCTAGAGTCTTTGATTGTGGCACAGCCCGGTGCGGCCACGTGTCCGACGCGTGTTGACCATACCTGATGACCCGGATCACCTACGCTTTGACCTAGGGTTGACGCGGGCCGCGTAAGCCTAGGCTTACCTTTACATGGGCCGCGAGAAATGCAGATTACAGCCCTATAAATTGTGAGCATCGGCCTTCAGTTCCGATCGTACAAACTTTCTTTTCTTTCTCTCAAAATTAAATAGCGGGCATTATACCCGAGTCTAATACCCCCCTAAATAGCGAGGTTCTGCTACAATGTAAGTATTATAACCCCTGGAGACGTATTACATACTCTGCCCGATTGATCTAGGGTTCCGTAACGGCTGTTGTGGTTCTGCCCGACGTAGTCGTTGGAATGCCGTCTCGGGGAGGGTATTACTAATGTTAAAATGGGTTATTATACTAACACACATGCATTTGTGTAATTTATAGATTTTTCCCAGGAAGTCCTTACTGAAAACCATAAAATAGCAATGTGAGTTGATCCACTTTTTGTAAATCTTTTTGTTAACTATTTTTACAAAACCTTAAATACCTTTCCATGCGAATAACAGTTATTGAGTATTTGTAATAATACAATTATCGTGGGTATGTTGGGGTTTTGTATACAAAATTTGTTACCACCTCGTCAAGGAGTAACATTTCCACAAGTCAGGTCTGACAGTACCGACGGGTGATAATTAGTATAACTTGGAAACAAATGTAATTGCGAGATCGCCCTCAATACTGTACAATGTGAAATGGTTTTACTTAAACTTGATTAAACTGGGATTCACTCACCAGTATTTCCCACTGACAAAATGTTTTTAAAACGCGTTTCAGGTAACAATATGTGAAAGCCAAATAGAAGCCAGCTGGACAGCACTGAAGGCTTGAAAAAGTGGCAATAAAGTTACTTAAGAATAAAATAGATGTTTTGTTAAATAAAATAGGATTTATTCCTATAAAAGTGTGTATACTGAAAACTTGGGTTTTACCCATGTGTTTAATATTATAAAATGTGGTGGTTTACTCTGATAAATTATTTCCTAACTACGGTCCTGATGAAAAATTTCCGCTGCCAAATTAGACAATAACGTGATACCACCAAAACTGGCTCGCGGCCGCCCGCTCCCGGGGATTAGGGATCGGGGGCTGCGACACCTTGGACTTAAATAACTTATATTATGTTATTTTAAAAAGGAAACTAGCTTTTTAATTTAAACTAAGTTAGTTTACTAACTTTAATATCTAACAAGACTAACTATATTATAATAAAAATAAACTTTTTAAATAGCAATATTAATTAATTTAACTAATTAAATAAAATAGGATAAGATAAGATAAACAACCATATTTATGAACGAATTTAAATTAGGATAAAATTCTTTAGACGATTATTCATTTCACGAAGCTTCCGAATCTCATTATTTTAAGTGTTTTAATTAGTTTAACAAGTATCAAGTCGATAAATAAAGAATCAAGAATCCTTGAATAATATTTCGTTCAAACGAGAATTTGATTAACAGTTGCACATAAGACTAACTATTAATATACAAACATGATTAAAATAGCTTCGTTTTCATTATGATCAGTAGTCTCGAATTACAAATGAAACGAAAGTAGATTTCAAAGAGGTACAAGTGTCTAAATATGGAAAGTACATCATGACTTGCTAAAAATAAGAAAGTGTGGAAATGCGGAGCGTTACACTCTCGCGTCATTTTTTCTGAAAGTAGTCATACTTACCTTTCAAATCATCGTTAATGCGCAAAAATAACCTTTTGCTCATCCGAAACCGGCGCCGTGAACCGGTGGAGGATCAAAATAGTCGTTCATTAAACGTTCATTTGCGACTTCAGAGTCACGCACAACATATTCCCTCCTCAAGATTGGGCGTGCAGGAGAACTGTTAACCTGTTGTATGGCTTGAATCCTGAGGGCACACGCACTCGTAACCGCTTCCTCCTCCTCCTCTGTGGTTTCGTCGTAGGAAAAAGATATTTGGTAGAGATCGATGAACAAATCTTCCGATGGAGGCGAAGACATTGCAAATAGTATTTTTGTTAGATTGTTGGATGTAGGATGGATTTTGAGTGAGGTTTGCTTATTTAAATTGATAAAGGAGTATGTATATATAGGGGAAGGATCCACTAAAAAGTGGATTTTGCCTAAGTAGCATAAGAAGGATTGTGGTGATGACATGTGGCACTCCTAATAAGAAGGAATGAAGGGCATTTTGGTCCTTATAAATAGCAGTGAAAATGACATGTGGCACCTCTTTTGTTTTTTAAAAATACAACAAAAAAATCTAGTACAAAAAAATATAGCACCAAAAATCTAGTACAAAAATATAGCACAAAAAATGTAGTGCAAAAAATATAGCATAAAAAATCTAGTACAAAAAAATATAGCACGAAAAAAATCAGCAAAAAAATGTAGTACAAAAAAATCCAACACAAAAAACTGAGAAAAAAAAATTAAGACAAAAAACTTCACCACAAAAAATTTAGCATAAAAATATAGCACAAAAAAATGTTATACAACATAGAAACACAACACATTTTAGTGGGTTTTTTAGTCTTCATATTTTATATAGCAATATGGTACTCAAATTAAAGATAAAAAGAAGCTCGATTTTACGGTGAAACTTTTATAAAAAAATAATGTCGTATAAAAAAGTTACGAACGTTTAAAAAATGAGGGTGGAATATGCATGTGCCTTGCATGTGGAGAGAGAAAGTCCATAAATAAGATTTTTCCAAGATACCCTTGCACTCCTCCTTTCTCCTACACTTTCATCTTAACCATTGATTTGAAAAATGAATGGTTAAGATTCCTTCTCATCCTACTTAGGCAAAATAAACTTTTTATTTGATCTTACCCCTGTATATATATGGGTCAAGTTATTCTACAAAGGCTTCTAATTGTAAGAAGTGTAAGAAGGATTTATAGAGTGACAAGTGTCCATCCAATAAGCTAAAACTAAACCCATTACATCACCACCAAAAACCTAAACACCCACCCCCACCCCACCCCACCCCACCACCACCCAAAAACCTAAACCCCCCCCACCCCCACCCAAAAACCTAAACCCCCCCCCTCGGGCAAAAAAAAAAAACAAAAAAAAAAACTGTACCTCACCAAAAAAACCCCCAAAAAACCTAACCCCCCCACCCCCCAAAAACCTAAAAAAACCTAACCCCCCCCACCCCCAAAAAACCTAAAAAAAAACTAAACACCCACCCCCACCCCCACCACCACCCAAAAACCTAAACCCCCACCCCCTCGGCAAAAAAAAATATTTTTTTTTGGGTGGGTGATGGGGGGTGGGGGGTTTAGGTTTTTGGTGGTGGTGGATGTTTAAGGTTTTTTTTTTTTGTAGTGGGGTTTTTTTGTGTAATGGGTTTTTTTAGGTTATTGGACACTTGTCACTCTACAAATCCTTCTTACACCTCTTACAATTAGGATCCTTTGTATTTGATCCTAATCCGTATATATATATATATATATATATATATATATATATATATATATAGATTTAGGAAATTAATTTTCTTTTAAATTCTTTTTGACTGTTCCAACGGTCAAAAATACTGAATCCTTCAAAACTTTTCCGTTAAAACTTTCGCAAGGAAACAAAGTTGGAGGGGTATAGCGCCCCTCAGGGCGGTGTTTGGTGGCACGATACGGCGCAATGAAGGCCCTTGGCGTTATATCACCTTCCACTACAAAAGGTCTTAGTTAAAAATTTTCTTGAGAATGAATTCTATTTTGGTGTAGCTTGTTTATAACCACGACTTCACCAAGACAACAAAGATTAGCTTTTTTTTTGAAGGTGGGAATTATTCGCGAATGTCGGGAGGTCTAGTATACGTTGTCTTAACCAGGTCCGCGCTAGAGAGCCTCCTCGCACAATAGATCCCCAATTTAAACCCCTCAATGAGAAACCCCGGTTACCGAGACTCGAACTTGAGACCTGGAGGGGAAAACTCATTCGGACCCACTATAGGGTGAAACTTAAATACTCGTGTATAACACCCCGAAATTTTTAAAAAAGTCATAATATAATGTTTTGTTGTTAATGCTTTATAAAAGAAAGTGGTAAATGTAAGTTTTACCTTATGAAAGTAAATAAGGTACTAGTAATTTAAGTATTGACAAATAAATCATCGAAAGTAACCAAGTTAGTGTGTGGGCCATTACATGACAAAATAATGAGTTTAATCTCATTTATAAGAAATTAGAAACTTGAGGGACTATTTTGGGCATTATGAAAGATGAAATGAATAAATAACAATTAAAACACAAAACTCACACACTGATGTGTGTGAGCGTGTCGCCCAAACAAAGAAGAACAAGGGGAAACCCTAGTTCATCATGAACCAGCCAAATGATAAGGAAATCGAAGATGAATTGGATGCATGTGTCAAGATTTTCGTTCTCCTATGTGTTCCTCACAAGCAAGTAAGTTAAATTTTATGATTTGATAATCTTGAATAAAGTGGGTTATGATTTATCTAGGAAATTTCATGAAATTAGCTATGAACATATGTTAGAATCATCACATGAAAGACGAATTGTGCAAGACTTTGAGTAAATTGATGAATTAGGATGAAACCCACTCGTTCAATGTAGTATGATGATATATGATGATCTTGTAAGAGTGAAGCTTGTGTAAATGAGATGATCTAGTAGATGTGGGATGCGTAGTTATAGGTTAGATTGAAGGATGGTATGAAATTTATGTAATTCTTAGTGGTGGTGATGAATGAAAGTAAGATATAGCAATCAGAGCATGATTTGGTTGTACATTGTGCATCAAACGGTGTACGCACACCAAGTGTTTGATGAAATGCCTAAGAGAGCAAATATGTTGAATTGAATGGAAGTTGTAGGTTTATATGTATGGAAAGTGATCGTGATGAATTTAGTAGTTTAGTAACTTGAAAAATGTGCCTTAGATGGAACTTGTATGAGAATTCGGGCTGAATGTATGTGTTGGTCAAGTTTATGCATTAAGAGCTTGTACATTGTGTTTGAACAGGTGAGGTTTGCTATGTGGTCTACTAATCCCTTTGATTTCGGCTAAAAGTGAACGCGTATTGAATGAATAGCATATAACTTTACTAGTAAAGGATGATGTTATGAATATGTTAAGTTGATTCTTAAAGGGTGTGGTTGTCGAATATAGAATTATGAAAACATAAGTATGTGTGAATTGAGTATGTGTATGTTGTGTATGTGACTAGGTGGTCATGTAGTTGTATGTGTCATGCAACATTATGTATGAAATGAATATGATGCCACTAATATGGTCTACTATATCAATATGAATGCGTGTTCAAAAGTTAGAAGTTATATGCTAGAAGGTTGACTTTCTGAAAGTCAACCAAGAATTTATAGCATGGATAGGCATTTTTGACACAAATATAGGAATCGAGAGATCATGGAATATGTGCTAGACCAATTATGTGTTATGCGTGATAACGAATTTGGATTTTGAAGATATTGAACAATGTGGTTGACAAATCATGACGTATGCGTGTTAGTAAAAGTCAATGTAGATAAGAGTTGAAAAATGTGTATTAATATGAATGAGCATGAATGCTAACATTATTATGGCATGACGACATGAAAGAATAGGAACCACACTAGCATGGACCAAGCATGGAAGGCTAACGGGTCAAGATGAGGCAAGGAAGCGGTTACGAGCACGGATGCACAAGGTAAGTAATTTCTATAATTACTTCTTAGTTGTTTATGTAAAGTTATGTGCAATCTAATTAGTATGATAATTGAGGTCAAAGAGGAATGAATTTGTATGATATCAATGAAGTATTAAACGGATCTTAGCTTTGATCCGAGTATGGTATGTGTGATTAAGAATTATAGCTAAGTAGTAGGATTGGTTATTTAGGCAAGGAAGTCCTTTGTTGTTAAGGATAGGGCTAAATTGACAAAAAAACGCCCTTGATGGGTATTTCGGCCAAGTGACCTTAAAAGTCGTTTGGAAACGAACTATTTGATTAGAGTAATGTCTTGGTCAAGTATAAAAGCGAAGTATAGAGTTTTTTATGTCATAGACCATTTAATGCGCAAATACCCATAACGGGTCAAAATAAGCCTTTGAGCAAAAATGGGTTAAGAGGATGCAAGGCAACCGAGAATTTAACCTTCCAAGATAGTCGAAAATAAAATTATTAAGTTCATATGGCATTGAGGTCAAATAATCAGATTATGTTGGTAAAAGCACGAACGGGTCAAATAGTTAGAAAAAGAATAATAAGCCGGAAGCGTGTAAGATAGGAATTTCCTTAAATCAGATATGGGATTCCAAGTCCATATGATAGAATGTGAAATTAGAAGCATGTAGGAAGAAACGGGAGGTTAAACGGATAAACGGATCAAAAGTTACGCAAGTTTTAGTGCGTACGATCGACGAAAACAACACAGCAAGAAAATGGCAAAACTAGAGGCCGTCGCCGACGCCTCATGGAAAATGCAGTTTTGCCGACGCCTTATTTTGCTGTCTACGGAGAGTTTGGGCTACGCGTAAAACCAAGGGCCGTCGCCGATGCCCCCTAGGGCCGTCGCCGACGCCCTCCCCATGTCCAAGATGCTGAAATTTGTTATTTAAGTCAATTTTTGGAACGTAGGTTTCGGTATGTTAACCGTGGACTACGGTGGATCTCCCAAACATGGTTTTGATCGTGCCTTTAATGTTTTTGGGCTATAAATCTAAGTTTAGGTCCCATGTGATTAATATATGTGTATGTAGTGTTATGTAAGATCTTGAATGTGTATGTAGGGATGTAGGTGTGAATGTGAAGGTGTATATATGTATGTATAAAGGTACGTATAAGTGTACATATGTACGTAGAAATATAGGAAGGTGTGTATGTACATAGATGTGTATGTATGCATATAGGAATATATGTAGCCATGATTTAGATGTGTTAAGTAATAATGTTATTAACAGCGTGCCTTGAGAATGTAAAGCATTGCAGGTACATTATTGAAGCCTCACTTGGTAATGCATACGCGTATGGAATGTTTAAAGTTAGGAAGATAACGAAATGGGAAGCGTACGAGAATGAATCTTGTTTATATAATGCGCGCTAATGTTATGAATGTATGTGTGAATGCAGGTTGTATGAGTCACGGAGGATTACTGAGAAGTGAAGATCGAAGACCGAGTCTTAAGTTATATTGTACGGGAGTGTTTGAATAAGTAATGTCATAAATATAATTTATGTTTCTATTTGTAAATAAGTTCGATGGGAGTATTCAGTGTAACAGTGTCACTTTAAAAATTAACTTCAAGTAAGTCAAGACGTTTAAAATGAAAGAAATTTTATGGTATGAAATTTCCGCTGCGACTTTTTGTCAAAAATGTATTAGGGCGTAACAAGTTGGTATCAGAGCCCTGGTTTGAGAGAATCAAGTAACAGGAGGTAAATACTTGAACTCAAACCGGTGTGCTCCCGTGACCAAGAACCCGTACAATCCAAGACTCGATCGAGGCCTAAAGGCAAAAGCGAATGTAAGTATGTATTAGATTATGTAATTAAAGGAAACTAATAGTATGTTATGTGAAGGGTGAGCGCAATTGTTGGAAGAGATGATCCGTGAATGCGGTCTAGGACCGACATCAAGGCAAGTAATGAGACGAATTGACCCCAGGTACGTAAACCTAACGTATGGGCGTATGAAATGGTATAGTTAAGCAAGTGAAAGAAAAATTTTAAACAAATTATAATAATGACATGGTAAATAAGTTTTGAAAATGTTACACCTGCCGAAACTAAATTCTTCGGACATAAGGTGGCGATTACGCGAAGACACGAAACTAGTACGTGGAATGTGTACCTGGCCAGTACACAAGAAACGTAGGACGTTCGTGAGACCGTGATAATTGTTACAGGTATGTCCGATAGAGTTTAGTAGCAGCTAGGCGTGTGGGTGAAATGGGTAGTAAGACTCTCGGAAGATTGAGAGTACTATGTAAGAGTGAAGGGTGTGAGTGAAAAGAATGAAATTTTGAATCCATAAGAAAGTATGAATCGACAATGTATGAATGCAATGCTTGAATCTGCGAGACGGATTCAAGGAATGAAAGGTGTGAATGCAATGCTTGAATCTGCGAGACGGATTCAAGGAAAGAAAGATATGAATGCAATGCTTGAATCCGCGAGACGGATTCAATGAATGAAAGATGTGAATGCAATGCTGGAATCCGCGAGACGGATTCAAGGAATGAAAGATGTGAATGCAATGCTGGAATCCGCGAGACGGATTCAAGGAAAGAAAGATATGAATGCAATGCTTGAATCCGCGAGACGGATTCAAGGAATGAAAGGCATGAATGCAATGTTTGAACCCGCGAGACGGGCTCAAAACATAAAAGTAATGGAATGTATGAATGATATGTTTGAACCCACAAGACGGACTCAAAACATAAAAGTAATGGAATGTATGAATGATATGTATGAACCCGCGAGACGGATTCAAAACATAAAAGTAATGGAATGTATGAATGATATGTTTGAACCCGCGAGACGGATTCAAAACATAAAAGTAATGGAATGAATGAATGATATGTTTGAACCCGCTAGACGGATTCAAACATAAAAGTAATGGAGTGTATGAATAATGTGTATGAATCCGCGAGACGGATTTAAGGATGAAAGAATGACCATAAATGACATGCGAACTTAAAATTTAGTTAAGGAAAGAAAATTTTGATTAAGCCACATGTTAGAAACGTTGGTGAATGACTCGTGGGAGTCAGAATGAATGACGGGCTACGACCCGAACAATAACTTAAGTATGGACGGGAAGGGGAAGTTTTGCAAAAAGGTTAATGAAATAGTTATAAGAATGAAAGAATTGTGAGCATTTAAAACCCCGAGTAAAATAAGTATGGAGAAAAAGTAATAATGACAATTACCGATGGAAAATGCTAATTTTGATGTTGGGCTTGTTGGCCATGTTCATTCGAACAAGACATTGTTGAAAGGATGTGCATAGGCGGATGCTCAACAAATCAATGGAAGCAATCAATGTAGGTATTGCATGAACTCATGAAGAAACGGGCCGACTCGGGCCACAAACCGTTGGGATACACAACGAAATCAAGGTTAGTAAGATGTTTAGCTTGTGATTATGTGTAAGTATTAATATAATTAAATGTTTATAGTATGCCTATGATGATATGTTGACCTCTCATATGAACATGAAGATAATTAGAAGTAACATTAGTAATGGGATGTTAAGGATGACTCAAAGCGAATAAAATGAAAGATCGTATATGATGTATGAGTAGAATGAAATAAATCGATTTAGTTCGATTAGTAAATGTATGAATGTATTATGCTTAATTAGAAAGGTGGAAACAAGCCGCACACTTAGGTTTGTACGATTAATAATTGTATACAATTGGAATAAATTCGATGAATGAAACGCTAGTGATGATATGTGCTAAGAGCTATGATTATAAAGTAAAAGACACTAATAAGAGCTCTGGAGCAGAATCTAACATTAGTATTGTGGATGAACAACCCGAAAGGGGTAAGAGTAGAATTGGTTTGGTTCGAATGAGAAAGATTTCGGGGACGAAACCTTCTTTAAGGGGGGTAGACTTGTAACACCCCGAAATTTTTAAAAAAAAGTCATAATATAATGTTTTGTTGTTAATGCTTTATAAAAGAAAGTGGTAAATGTAAGTTTTACCATATGAAAGTAAATAAGGTACTAGTAATTTAAGTATTGACAAATAAATCATCGAAAGTAACCAAGTTACTGTGTGGGCCATTACATGACAAAATAATGAGTTTAATCTCATTTATAAGAAATTAGAAACTTGAGGGACTATTTTGGGCATTATGAAAGATGAAATGAATAAATAACAATTAAAACACAAAACTCACACACTGATGTGTGTGAGTGTGTCGCCCAGACAAAGAAGAACAAGGGGAAACCCTAGTTCATCATGAACCAGCCAAATGATAGGGAAATCGAAGATGAATAGGATGCATGTGTCAAGATTTTCGTTCTCCTATGTGTTCCTCACAAGCAAGTAAGTTAAATTTTATGATTTGATAATCTTGAATAAGGTGGGTTATGATTTATCTAGGAAATTTCATGAAATTAGCTATGAACATATGTTAGAATCATCACATGAAAGACGAATTGTGCAAGACTTTGAGTAAATTGATGAATTAGGATGAAACCCACTCGTTCAATGTAGTATGATGATATATGATGATCTTGTAAGAGTGAAGCTTGTGTAAATGAGAGGATCTAGTAGATGTGGGATGCGTAGTTATAGGTTAGATTGAAGGATGGTATGAAATTTATGTAATTCTTAGTGGTGGTGATGAATGAAAGTAAGATATAGCAATGAGAGCATGATTTGGTTGTACATTGTGCATCAAACGGTGTATGCACACCAAGTGTTTGATGAAATGCCTAAGAGAGAAAATATGTTGAATTGAATGGAAGTTGTAGGTTTATATGTATGGAAAGTGATCGTGATGAATTTAGTAGTTTACTAACTTGAAAAAATGTGCCTTAGATGGAACTTGTATGAGAATTCGGGCTGAATGTATGTGTTGGTCAAGTTTATGCATTAAGAGCTTGTACATTGTGTTTGAACAGGTGAGGTTTGCTATGTGGTCTACTAATCCCTTTGATTTCGGCTAAAAGTGAACGTGTATTGAATGAATAGCATATAACTTTACTAGTAAAGGATGATGTTATGAATATGTTAAGTTGATTCTTAAAGGGTGTGGTTGTCGAATATAGAATTATGAAAACATAAGTATGTGTGAATTGAGTATGTGTATGTTGTGTATGTGACTAGGTGGTCATGTAGTTGTATCTGTCATGCAACATTATGTATGAAATGAATATGATGCCACTAATATGGTCTACTATATCAATATGAATGCGTGTTCAAAAGTTAGAAGTTATATGCTAGAAGGTTGACTTTCTGAAAGTCAACCAAGAATTTATAGCATGGATAGGCATTTTTGACACAAATATAGGAATCGAGAGATCATGGAATATGTGCTAGACCAATTATGTGTTATGCGTGATAACGAATTTGGATTTTGAAGATATTGAACGATGTGGTTGACAAATCATGACGTATGCGTGTTAGTAAAAGTCAATGTAGATAAGAGTTGAAAAATGTGTATTAATATGAATGAGCATGAATGCTAACATTATGGCATGACGACATGAAAGAATAGGAACCACACTAGCATGGACCAAGCATGGAAGGCTAACGGGTCAAGATGAGGCAAGGAAGCGGTTACGAGCACGGATGCACAAGGTAAGTAATTTCTATAATTACTTCTTAGTTGTTTATGTGAAGTTATGTGCAATCTAATTAGTATGATAATTGAGGTCAAAGAGGAATGAATTTGTATGATATCAATGAAGTATTAAACGGATCTTAGCTTTGATCCGAGTATGGTATGTGTGATTAAGAATTATAGCTAAGTAGTAGGATTGGTTATTTAGGCAAGGAAGTCCTTTGTTGTTAAGGATAGGGCTAAAAATTGACAAAAAACGCCCTTGATGGGTATTTCGGCCAAATGACCTTAAAAGTCGTTTGGAAACGAACTATTTGATTAGAGTAATGTCTTGCTCAAGTATAAAAGCGAAGTATAGAGTTTTTTTATGTCATAGACCATTTAATGCGCAAATACCCATAACGGGTCAAAATAAGCCTTTGAGCGAAAATGGGTTAAGAGGATGCAAGGCAACCGAGAATTTAACCTTTCACGATAGTCGAAAATAAAATTATTAAGTTCATATGGCATTGGGGTCAAATAATCAGATTATGTTGGTAAAAGCACGAACGGGTCAAATAGTTAGAAACAGAATAATAAGCCGGAAGCGTGTAAGATAGGAATTTCCTTAAATCGGATATGGGATTCCAAGTCCATATGATAGAATGTGAAATTTAAAGCATGTAGGAAGAAACGGGAGGTTAAACGGATAAACGGATCAAAAGTTACGCAAGTTTTAGTGCGTACGATCGACGAAAACAACACAGCAAGAAAATGGCAAAACTAGAGGCCGTCGCCGACGCCTCATGGAAAATGCAGTTTTGCCGATGCCTTATTTTGCTGTCTACAGAGAGTTTGGGCTACGCGTAAAACCAAGGGCCGTCGCCGACGCCCTCCCCATGTCCAAAATGCTGAAATTTGTTATTTAAGTCAATTTTGGAACGTAGGTTTCGGTATGTTAACCGTGGACTACGGTGGATCTCCCAAACATGGTTTTGATCGTGCCTTTAATGTTTTTGGGCTATAAATCTAAGTTTAGGTCCCATGTGATTAATATATGTGTATGTAGTGTTATGTAAGATCTTGAATGTGTATGTAGGGATGTAGGTGCGAATGTGAAGGTGTATATATGTATGTATAAAGGTACGTATAAGTGTACGTATGTACGTAGAAATATAGGAAGGTGTGTATGTACATAGATGTGTATGTATGCATATAGGAATATATGTAGCCATGATTTAGATGTGTTAAGTAATAACGTTATTAACAGCGTGCCTTGAGAATGAAAAGCATTGCAGGTACATTATTGAAGCCTCACTTGGTAATGCATACGCGTATGGAATGTTTAAAGTTAGGAAGATAACGAAATGGGAAGCGTACGAGAATGAATCTTGTTTATATAATGCGTGCTAATGTTATGAATGTATGTGTGAATGCAGGTTGTATGAGTCACGGAGGATTACTGAGAAGTGAAGATCGAAGACCGAGTCTTAAGTTATATTGTACGGGAGTGTTTGAATAAGTAATGTCATAAATATAATTTATGTTTCTATTTGTAAATAAGTTCGATGGGAGTATTCAGTGTAACAGTGTCACTTTAAAAATTAACTTCAAGTAAGTCAAGACGTTTAAAATGAAAGAAATTTTATGGTATGAAATTTCCGCTGCGACTTTTTGTCAAAAATGTATTAGGGCGTAACATCGTGGCTACCACTAGAGCACTAGTGATGGTTAACAAAGATTAGCTACACAAGAGTCTAGCATGCCTCAACTTCACCCAGTGAGAGGCCTAGTATTTTTAGTAGTGTCGTTGTTCGAAGACATTTATTAAATTGGTGTTATTTGGGTGTCAGATATATAAACATAGAAAACGAGTATCCAATAATCTATAACACGATTTTTTTTTACTGGATTCATCTATGTACGTCGGCCAATGATTTCACGAGACGCCACGAAGTTATGAACACATAGAACACTTTTGATGACTTGACAAATACAAATAATTACACATTAAACCGAATTTACAAAAACGTTTGGTGGATAAACCATCAGAATGGTATGGGTAGTACCTGCTTTTCCCATATTCTACCATTTTGTTTGAATAGTCACAACTCACTGAACTTGAAGTCAAATTTGATTTTGGCCTTCACAAAATTACAAAATAAGCAAAAGTTAGAAGTAACGTGCAGAGCCGTTTCTACGTTTTCAGAGGTCCTAATCGAACTATGAAGTGGTGGCCTTTTTGCAAAATTATCATTTTCAACATATTTAGTAACAAAACCCTCCTCTTTTATCCGGGCTTGGGACCGGCAATTATAAAATAAAAAGTTTATAATTGGCGTAGTTAAGAATAAGCCCTAATTCCCTAAACAACAACTTGATTCAGGAAAAAAATCAGATATCTAACCTGTGCCACTGACTTCCGAGTTCCGAGAATCTGAGTGTTTGAGACTCTATGCCACTGAGTTCCGAGAACTGATAATCCACGTCTGCCACAAATCAAGATTCCGATAACAGATATCAATCGAGAACTGAGCACTGAGGGTTTGTAAGTTTGTTAATTTGTTTGATGACTAACAAAACTGAATGGAGAAGAATATATAGACGTTAATACCTGTAACCAATCGACGATTCAGGCGACAACAACGTGACTTCCAACATGCAAAGCCGCCGCCGTTCATTATGTTCTTCTCTCTGTGCGACGATTCGTGAATTGTGTGGGAGACCGAGACAGCAGCGACTTTCAATGTTTCAGGCGACGATTCGTGAATTGTGTGCGACGATTTGGGCCTTTTATTTTCTTTTCACTAGACATTCAGGCCTTTTCTTTGGGCTTATTATTTATGTTTAGTATAAAATAAAAAATGGGCCTAGTATATAAAGAACCATCAAAAAAAATTTGAAGACCTTTCATTTTGGGTGGTTCTAGGCCTATGCCTAGAGTGGGAAGCACATTGCCTGGTAACATGTGCACAGAATTTACCTACCACTTTTAGTCCTATGCAGCCTCCAATATTTATGTTAAGTTTATAGACTTTTCTACAATTATGAATAACTAACTATTTTTTAAACCCACCTTGAACAAAAAGATTGATGACTCCCATATTCCTGAAGTTGTGTTAGTCGAATTGAATTTTTATTGTTAGGTTACACATATTTGGCCGAACAATTGTAGATTGTTTAATTTGCCAGTTGTGCAATGCATTTGGAAACTCGATGTTATTCTATTGTCGCGTGTTATATATGTAGGGCTGCAAACGAACCGAACGAACACGAAAAAGACCTTCTTCGTGCTCGTTTGTTAAGAAATATATGTGTTCACGAACTGTTCATGAATACTTACCGAATGAGATTTTTCTTCATGTTCGTTTGTATTTTTTTGTTAATTTTAGGGAACGAACGAAAATGAACGTTGATGAATAGAAACTAATATTCATGAACAAAAATGGAAACACATGAATACAAACAAACGTTCATGAACAGATATATAATACACTGACACTTATTAAATATTTGTTTGTCGGAATTTTTAAAATATTTAAATAAAATAAAATAAAGACTAAAAACACAATTGAATACAAACGAACACGTTACCGAACGTTTATGAATATAAATGAACGAACGCGATCTCTGTTCATGTCCGTTCATTTAACCAAACGAACGAAATTTCTTGTTCGTTTTCGTTTGTTTATTAAATAAACGAACTTCTCGTCGAACGGTTTACGAATTGTTCGCCGAACATTGGGTTCATTTGCAGCCCTATATATGTGTGTATAAATCGGCCAAACGTTAGTAGAAGCATGCCGATCCCTGACCAAACCACATTTGTCTTTTTCAAAAGCCTAACAAGGCGTAAATGATATCAATTCTCACATGTTACGTGAATCATGCGCCACATATTAAATGTACATACCTAAGTGATTGGGTTAAGTTTATACTAACTTGGTTTTATGGTAATCTAACAGGGATACATATTCCATTTTGTTAGCTTACGGGTTCTAGAATTTCATATATAAAAAATAACAAGTCAATTTATCTTTCACTGTAACTAAGAAGTTCGTCAATTATATATATAATAATGCTTAGGAGAGAAAATCAGATGTATGAAACCCAAGTATGTAGCGATAATTGTGATAGAACAAATTATTACTAGTTATAAAATATGTGAAACTAGTCTTAACCCCCTCGCGTTGTGGGGCAGGGGTGTAAAATTGTGCTACCAACTTTGCAGGGTGTAAGACGTAAAACAATGTTACGTAGCAATCAAACGACAACCAAAACCGGAAAAAAATGTAAAACAAAATCACGAACTTTTAACACTAAGTGACCCACATGATGTAAAACATAGATGAAGTTGAATGTATACTGACATGTATTAATGTTTTAGGGGATAAAAAAAACTTAAGAGATCAAATGTGACAATCAAACACCATATGTTAAGTATCAATCTAACGATGGCCAACCCTGTGAAAAGCGTAAAACAAAAATTTAATATAAAAAGACTAAACCCATTTAACTTTTGTCGCAAAATTATAAAAAAACCAAAGTTCTTTAATTACAAAAATGAAAAATATTAAAGTTTAATAAAAAAAAATCCATAAAAGACAAAATGAAAAAAAAAAAACAAAAAGTTTAATATTCCTCAATTTGTTATGAATTAATACATAATAGACAATTGGTGATTACATGTATGTAATAGGACATGTTACTAGTCATAAAATTTAAATAAACTGCCAAAATGGTTCATTAGGTTTAGTCACTTTTCTCACTTTAGTACAAAACTCAAACTTTTTGAATTTGGATCCATGTATTTTCAATTTTATTCTCATTTTCATCTAAAAGCAAAATCTGGTCAGATTTTTCAATTAACATGCAACTTTTTTTTTGTCTTTTTTCCTTCCTTTTAATGAAGGGTAAAATGGTCTTTTACGTAAAATTTTAACTTAATTAGAAAAAGAAAAAAACAAATATAATTAACGAATCCCATTTGTAAAGGAGCAAACCATAATCCAGTATTGTCTCTTCTTCAAACCCCATCCACCTGCAACTGAAGATCGACAATGGTGGTCTGCACATGTGGAGCCACAACCCAACTCAGCACATCGTGGACAACACAAAACCCCGGTCATCGCTTCCATCGCCACAACAAACCAAAACCGGGTCAAAGCTGCGAATTTATTGGTTGGGCTGAGCCACTGATGAGTCAAAACCCTGCTGTTATGATTCCTAAACTGTTGGACACCATCAATCAACATGAAGAGAATGCAATCCATATAGGAAATGGGAACAGGAATCTTGAAAAAGAAGCAAAAAAATTGCTCAAGAGAACAAGATGCTAAAAGTTATCCCAGGGTTATTTTGTTCTTGTTCATGGTGTACTTCAGGATCAAAAAGTGGAGCCTTGTTATCAAACAGAGCAGTTAAAATCATCGTAATCGTCCATAGATCGTTTGTATTTTGGAACAGAGCAGTTAGGGTTTAATCGCATGTCTTTGGGGGAAATCAGGTAAACGTTTGTATTTATAAGGTCAATTTTAATTTTTTTGTTTTTTTAATTTGTTATAATAAAACGTTAAAATACTATTTTGCCCTTCATTAAAAGGGAGGAAAAAGACAAAATCAAAGCTGGATGTTAACTGAAAAATCTGATCAGAATTTGCTTTTGGATGAAAATGACAACAAAGTTAAAACCACAGGGACCCAGATTCAAAAGGTTTGAGTTTTGGACTAAAGTGACAAAAGTGAACAAACCTCATAGACCATTTTAGCATTTTACTCTAAAATATATATAACTAGACCTGTAAATGAACCGCATGTTCGTGTTCGTTCATTTAACTTTAACCGAACACGAACACGAACGTATAATCGAACACATTTTTTTGTTCATGTTCGTTCATTAAGAAATCATACATGTTCGTGTTCGTTTATGGTCGTTCGTTTAAATCATAAACGAACAGTTCACGAACATACGAACACAAACGAACATAAACAACAAAAAAAAAAAAAAAAAAAAAACTGAACATATTTGAATAAACATAAATTAACATGATTGAACAAACATAAACGAACGCAAATGAACGTAATTGAACAAATATAAACAAACACAATGTAACATTAGTGAGCACAAACAAACAAATCTAATATATTACAGTTCCTCCAAAAACACATCTAAATTAGGATTCACAGATACTAAAATTAAGTAGTTTTTTTTATAAAAATATTAAGTAAGTGATAGGTTACGATCTAAGAAAAAATTTAAATTTCATTTTTTATTACTAGAAACTCAATTACTAATTAGTTATTTTATATAAGTAGTTAGAAAACCTAATATTTATATAAATATAAATATTCATGTATTTACCAAAATTTAAACAACATTCACGAACATAAATGAACGAACTTAAACGAACGTTCACGAACATAAATGAACGAATACAAGGTGTGTTCCTATTTGTTCTTTTAATTAATTAAACGAACAAAAATTTTTGTTCATGTTCGTTCGTTTATTAAATAAACGAACATAAACGAACTTCCCGCCAAACAAGTTCACGAACAGTTCATGAACGTTGGGTTCTTTTACAGGCCTATATGTAATTTGGTTTTCTATTATGTGATTTTCGCTGTTACATATATGGAAAGCTCACATTGTTTTTGAGAATCAGATAGTTCAGAAAATAAATAAAACTTAACTACCAAGGATTAAATACATGTAAAATAACTCCACGGCCATGATAATAAACAAAAATATAAGTCTATTAAATGCACTTCACTTCTCATTGTTTTTCAACTTATGGATTAATCTTTCTCAAACGCTTGAAATCGTCGCTCTTGATTAAAGTTTTGGAAAGGTTTCATAGTGTATTAAAAAACCCTCGACAGTTTAGCAACTTTTTAGAAAGTTACGGGGTTTGGTAAATAGAAACAATCAATTAGTAATTCATAAAGTGCTAGCCTAATATCATCAATAACACAAATCAAACACTAAGAAATGTTCACATGTGGAGTAACACAAAACACAAAGTGTTAAGTTGAGAGTGGTGAGAGTTAAAGTGATAGTTAAGGTAGCAGCGACCAATACCCAATATTTGAAAGTGATAGAATCCAATAACCTATAAATTTTGTATCATTAAACTACACATGTGTATGTTATATACTGAATTTTGGATTATTAAATTATGTATTATATTATTGCTATGGTTATTATTATTTAGTATTAGGAGCGTAAACGAGCCGGGCCGAGCCTAAGCTAGATTGGGCTCGCGCTCAGCTCATCATGTTTTCTGAAGCTCGAGCTCGGCTCGGTTCGAGCTTACTTATTTGAGCTCGAGCTCGGCTCGGCTAGAGCTATTTTGAGAACAACCTCAAACAAGCTTAAAGCTCGACTTGAGCTCGTTTCAATATGGAAGCTCGGCTCGAGTTCGGCTCACCAATGTTATCATCATTATTATTATATCATATACAAAAAAATAAATTTTGTTTGAGCTCGTTTAGGCCCGCGAGGTTAAACGAGCTTTGTATTTCAGGCTCGAGCTCGGGCTCGATATCAAAACGAGCTCTATTTAAGGCTCGAGCTCGGGCTCGTTAAAGCTCGGCTCATTCAAGCTTTCAACCGAGTCGATAACGAGTAGCTCTTGAGTCTCTGGGCTTGTTTACACCCCTATTTAGTATTCATGTATGCATTTTGTGTTGCTTCCTTTGACAAATTATTTTCGTAAATTTTTCAGTCATTTTAAGTTTCACTATTATGTAAAATCTATGAAAAATAGTATTAGTTATCTTATTTTTATTTATTACGAGTGTTGTTTCTGTTAGCAGCTGAGCTAGATGAGTGTTTTTCTTTATGTAACATGTTGACTGATCTCTTAGATCGAGCGGTATCTTAAATCGCGAGTGAGCCGTTCCTCCAGCAGGGAGTAACAAAGACGCAATACCGGATGCAGCCACTGCAAGTACAATTTTACCTTCAGAGCGTAAGGCCGAGATGATAGTAGTCCATAGGAATGTCTTACCTGTTCCACCATAGCCATAAACAAAGGCCATTACTTGCTCCTTTCGTTCTAATGTAGACAAAACATAATCGTGTATGCTTTTTTGTTGTGGATTGAGAACAGACCGTGATGACATATGTTCAATTGCAAGTTGTTGCCTATCGTAATTTCTTTCTTCCATGAGTAGTCTATTTGTCACTGATGCAACAACTGTTGGATTTGGCATTGGCAACCCTAACTCGAACAATGATGAAGACGATCCAGTGCGCAATAATAGTTCAAGCTCATACAAAACATGTTGCATTTTATCATCATCGTTTAATAGACGATGTCTATGCACAACGTCATCAGCCATTCGATGCCAATGCATGTCCCACAATTGTTTAAGGTTTGACACCTCACAATATAAAAGCATATGTATGAATAGGTGTCGTAACTCAGAAGCAGTAGCCCAAGCAGCAGCCTCAACGAAGGTATATGACCATTCCCTGTCATCACCTAGTAATCCAAGCCTTTCACATGCAGTACGGTATGTTGAGCATACCTCTCGAGAAACTGTGCGAATGTCCTCGAAGGATCAACAACCTTTTTGGTGTGGCAGCAATAGACGCAGGTAGAACGTTTCACCACACATTGGGTGTACGTAGATAAGTCTCCCAATCGCTGGTTTGTTCTGTTTGTTATTCTACGTAGCCACGTCTTACTTGAGGCATCCCATTTATACTCCGATAAAAAGTCGACGTAAGTCAAATGTCGTCCACTCTCATCAATACAATTGTTGTAAAGCCATTCTGTTAAGGTAGTACGCCTTGATAACGGGTTTCTAACAATGTTTTCTAATTGGTCATTGTCCCTGAAAGTTACACCTTGCATTTCTTGCAAGTGAACAGCTAAAACTTGTACTGCAGGATTTCTCTGATGAATGTGGAAATCAAGAATTCTCCAGGCTGACTCATGTGGACATATGAATCTTCCGTCAACATAGTTTTTAATCTCGTCGATTTCAAACGTAGTGTCACTTTCAGTATCAGCAGAAGAAGGACCTTTACTAATGTTAAAACGAATACGATCAGAGCCCTTTGATATGTACTTAAAGAGGTACTTTATCAACATGCTCCACCCGCAGTACTCGACATTTATGTGTGCTTGGAAGTGTAAAAGTAGAGCACGGTTGTATGGGACAACGTACCTGTTATCAAGAGCAACGCCACCTTTGAGAACAGTATTCCCAGTCATCCATCTTTTATAATGTGCATATCCATTCTCGTCAATCATACTACTCTGTTGATAAGCCTTTGGAAAGTTCTTAGAGCACATACCGAATGACATACATGACGCGTTGGGTCTAACAGTACCGCATGGTCCATGTATCATGAAGTCGGTAACAATCCGATGCAGCTCTGGGTCGATTACAGGATCTGGAATTTCTGCTGAAATATACCTATCAACGTGAGTAGCATCAGTTATCTTATTAGTTTCGGCTACCCATAACAATAAATGACAGTGTGGTAGACCCCTTTTCTGAAATTCAATGGTGTATAAATCTGCGGTAACATTCCCAAATGGCCTGTTATTACGAAGAAAGTTCACAAATGAGGCAACTTTCATATGGAAAACGCGAGCTATGATATCCGGACGGTCCTGCGCTTTAAGTACCGGATACCTAGTCACATATCTACGAATTTCAGGCCAGTTAACGTTGCATGTAAAAGTGAGGAAGTATTGAGGGTTTCCATGTACTCTACAAATCGCTAACGCATCCTGATAGTGCTTGTACATGTATCGTGGACCCCCCGTAATGATGAAGGTAAAATAGTACGTTTCCCTATATCACGTCCCTCAGTATCACCACGGTGAATAGCATCATGTATGCCTTTCAATACGTCACTTCTTAAAGAACTTTGATTACGTCTGTAATATTCTAGCCTATTCTGCTCTATACACACGTAGGCGTCAACCAGATATTGTTGGAATAGACGACCTCCTCGCAGGAACAATGTGTAGACGTTAAGACGATCGTGAAGTTGATAACTATAGAACATATTCATAGACAAATTTTTGTCCTCTTTTCCGGAAACACCAGAAAGACGTAGGTCAGGAGACCAACCACTCTCACCGTAAATAAACAACAAAGGATATTGCAAAGCCATGTATAAGGATGAAGATTGCTTATTCGTTGAGGTCCAGTAGCCTTATGCCGAATAATAATGTCATATCCATCAGAATTGGGGTCCTGGTCAATGACAATCGCACCAATGCAGTCAGGACCAGGTCTATCATAAGACAGAGAATTACATAAATTGTACAAACGAATTGAAAACGAAGGCAAGTTAGACGAAATAGTCAAATCTCTATCATTTCTGAAAAACCTCACCAGTTTATTACATCTCTCAAGGGCTGTAAGAATTGTACAAACAACATCAACACTTAATCGTGAACGTGTAGCGCCATCAAAGAATCGAAGCCTGTTCACAACTTCGTTATCAGTATCATAGATATACATCTGTAAAAATCTTGGGGGTTCATTATCTATGGGACACAATGAACCCAACGAATGATAAACCTGGCCCTCAACCTTAAACACATATGGTGCAGACCTAGTATTAACAGATTCGTCTACTTTGCCATCGAAAGAAGTCATTGAGAACATAGAGTTATAAGCAAGTATATTTGCTAGAAAGTCTGGTCGGTCAAACAGATCAACGAAAACCGACAAAGGATGATTAGGAGGCGAAAGCTTCACACGTCCAGTTTTACAACATTGGTTATATCGAAGATGACGTGTCGTAGATGTTGCAACTATACGTTCATCAAACCAAAAAAAAGCACCGCAATGCTCACAAACATTAGTACAGTCTCCATTGTCCAAATATAAGGAACAACCAGAAGAAGAAGAAACGTCAACCGACGAAGAGACCCTAGTACATTTACGTGATGATGACATTTTAAAATATAACTAAAAATATCATAACAGTAACACGACAATAGTATTAACCTTTCAGATGCATGCATAAGCAGACGGGTGACCAGAATAATAAGTATTAGCCTAAGAAGAGAGCCTAGAATGCTTGACATCTTAAAAGACGACTAAAATTAGCATAACAGCAAACACGATAATAGTATTAGTGTCTAACATGTATGCATATCCAGACGGAAAGTTAAGAAAAATTTTAGTAAACAACAAAAGAAACAAATAAAACTTCAAGAAGGCGTAAAACATGAGTTCTTAACACCTACCTTAAAAGTACAGTAAGAAACTTTAGAGAATCTTCAAACGATCCAAGGTACCTAAAAAAAGAAAAGGTTAAAAAGTTGTCCTAACCCGAGAACCCAGAATTTCAAAAACTGTTTATACATTGCAACGTATATGCAGCCTAAGCATTCCCAAAGAAAACATAATTACAGGCAGCCTATAAATAGAATTACATTACTATTAGAAACCCACATTCATTACACTGATATGGCCCAAATATGTAGTCTATTCTTCATATAATTTGTACAAAATTGAATATAGTAATTTAACTCAAACCAATTGTTACTAATTTATGATAACAGTATTCTTTTAACATTTGGAAAAGAACAACAAAGTTTGGTACTTTAACATATTCCAAAATCATAGAAACGACAAATTTAAGCGTAGACATAAAATTTTAATCTTCTGCACGTAACTTTGAACACTTAAAGCAACCTCAGAAGTAAAAATGTCTAAACTATTTAATCTTCTAAACTGAAAAAAAAAACATGTAATTCATACCGACAAAGTTTGTTAATTTTGCGCATTCAAAAACTATGAGGCACAAATTTTTTGGTTTAGAAAACCCAGCTTTGTATATGTATTTTACACCTGCCCAGCTTTGTATATGTATTTTACACCTGCCGTTTTTTACCCACGCAGCCATTTACGATTTTTCTCTCAAATCTTTGACTCCTTCTTTTAAATGAAAAAGATCTAAAAAGGGCCAGAGAACAATACAAATTCCAATGGCCCAATATTGATGAATTTTTGGGCGAAACTTTGTGCCCATGGACTTTGGACTTCAAGGCGAATTGGGCTCCTTGTTATCACAACCCTTAACTTATATTTGTAATCTGAATTTTGTAAAATTTGTGAGCTGGATTTATTTTATTTGACTTAGGATTTATAATAAAACCGTCATTAATATTGCTAAAGACTAACCGTTTTTTACCCGAACAAATAACGAAAGACATCCCCATTTACCAAATAAAAGCATTACATTCGAAAGTAATATCATTAGCCTCTTAAATGACCGTAAGATAGCAATTTTTGTGTTATTGTATAATTGAAGTAAGAAAATTGGGGGAATTCCATATAAACTTGGAAATCACTGTTATAAGTTCGAAGGTAAATATTGATCTATAAACTTTAAATTCATGTAGATCTTATAGTTTTTCACGCAAATTATGAAAGCAAAATCACCGTTATAAGTTCGTAATCTGATTAACCTCTATGAAGATGAAGTATTTATACGATTAAGCTCTGATTGTGGCAGCAGAAAATGAACAATATAAGACCGTGGGGTATGATGGGGCTTGGGTTGGGGGCATGAGTTAACACGTGGAGTTCGAGCCTCCCCACCGGTGAGTGACGTGTCCGTGGGGTATGGCGGGGCTTGGGTTGGGGCGTGGGTTGGCAGTTTATTAAAAAAAACGAATAGGACATGGCCAACAAAGCGAATAGGAGCCCGCGACATAGGATCGCTAGCACGGCCCACGCCCGGCTTCAAACTTCCGCCCCTTGGGCCACGCCCCAACCCAAGCCCCCGGGGTGGTGGCTTGGGCGTTTTCAGCCAACCCACGCCCCAACCCAAGCCCCATACTCCATAGTCTAAACAAATAGAAGAAAGAAATAATGATTTTCTATTCAGTTTCATCTAAGCACATGTTTATCAGTAATGCTTTTGCATAAATATGAACATTCTTATATCATTTGTCCCATTTTAATCAGTATACCTTTTCTTACTTTTTAGTCATTAAAAGATGGTATATTCAGTTCCTGTTTTACTGCTGAAATTAGCATACCCGTGAAAAATGGCAACAGATAGAGATGACAGAAGTCAAACCTTGAAGGCGATGTTGAGTCGATTGTCAGCTTCTAAAGCAAATTCCTAACCTAGGGTTTTCAGAAAAAATGAAACACAAAAGAGAAGAAATTGATGAAAGACGAAACCTAGGGTTATGAGGAAAAATAAAACACAGAAGAGAAGAAATTGATACAAACCTATGGCAGCAACAATGATCGCAGAGAGTGAGAAGTAGAAAGATCTGGTATACAAAAGTAAAGTATTAAGAGGAAAAAAGATAGGTGAAGACACGTGTGCTAAGAGATTATAAAAGAGAAAGGTAGGTGGCAAAGCCACCGACCTTTCTCTTTAATATATATATAATATATAAGAGCACACATCCATCCCACTATATTTTCACCCTAAATTACACTAAAAAACACTATATTTTCTCTCTTCTTTTTAATTAAATAATATTTTTTATACCTTTATCATTACTTTTTCTCTCTCCCCACTCACAACCACTTTCAAAATATATTAAAAAATTATAGGGTGGGAACAGTGTCCCCCCAAATATACAGATGAACAGTAACATTTTCTCTCTCCTCCACTCACAACCATTTTTTATACTATTCATATTTTAAAAACACCACACACATAATATGATTCCTTGGATGTGAATCCTCTAATTTTCCCCTTTTGTACTTGACATATGTGATATGTGCGAGAGAATACATGAGAGCCAGAGAATAAATATAGAGAAAACATGAATGGGTTGAATAACTCCATAGCATATTAGCATTTCCTATTGTTGCAAAATAATAGGCCTACCAGACTACTAAAGGTAATAACAATAGCTTTGGAAACAAAACGGACTCGGCCCATAGTATAGGCCCAAAACACGAACGGCTTACTGAATAATGTACTAATCCATGACTTGTGGCCTAGTGGTAGGGAGGCTTGGGTTCTTTAAAGGAGACCCAAGTTCAATCTCCACTTATGTCATTTTGGTGAATTAGCCAACAACGGATAGAACCTAACCTTATTGCAAAGGTGCCAGGTTCTATCCTGAGTCCATCCGGGTTTTCGTCACATGTGTGTTATGTCAGAGAGTGTCCAGCACTTCAGCTCTTGTCATGGCACAACGGCTATCAAGTGACAGTCGGCAGTATGGTTTCCCAGGGAACGCTTAAGCTAAACTCTGAAGGCAGCGTGAGCACGATTAAAACAACATAGTCTGGCCGGAGTGGGGCAACGATGCTCTCCAATTTAGGGAGTGCGATAATATAATACAAGAAAGTCGTCTTAAAAAAAAAAAAAAAAAAAAAAAAAAAAAAAAAAAAAAAAAAAAAAAAACTGAATGATGCACTGTCTTAATTTAGGCCCAAGAGGTTTGTTATTTTATTCTCAACGTGTCACTTTAATAAAAAGTTAACGTGCTGCAAAAAATAGATTTTACTTTCAAAAATATTTCGTGATGTTGCATTTGTTATCTTAATACAAGTATACGATATATGTATTCATGTAAAAAAAACTGATTATGTGATATTTTAAATTTATTTTGCTTAAGTGGCAATTTTTAAAGAAAATACATAATAGGTAGCAACTCACATACCGTCATTCTCCTGCCAATAGTTGCTGATTCTAAACGACGCTCATCAATTGCACCATTTACCCAAAACCCCATACGGTTTCGTGTCTTCGTTTAAGGTTTTCGTCTCAGAAAAATTTATTCTGTCTTATTCTTAAATTCATTTTAGCTTTCCATCAATTTTTTTTAACGGCAAGGAATGACGTGCCAATCACCGTGACACTGGACGCTGTGGCCAAGGTCGACTACAGACTACTCGACCGCCGCCAGCCCCTTGGCTCTCACAGATGCGAGGAAACCCGACCTCTACCCGCCCGAAGGCACGACAGTGGAATAATCGGTAAAATCTCGCCTCCCATCTAAGACGAACCAACGCCACCCGTATTCGCCCTTCACCTGGATGCCGCAGAAAATAATGGGGAGAGTGAGAGTCAAACCTAGATCACAAGGAACACCAAATTTTTCCCCAACCACTCCACCACTGCCTCATTAGTAGGGTTCCATAGACTATATTTTTGTTTTTTTTTTTTTTCAATTTTGTTTTTATGTTAGTAAAAACAAGCTACAAATGTGTTATCTTGTACATCACATCAACAACAAAATACTAGTAGACTCAAGATCTCACCAATGTGAGGAAGGTTACCGTGCGCATGCATTTATTGTACCAATAACTTGTTACCCCTGGTTAGGAAATTTTACACGGTTTCTATAAAATACTTGCTGAAAATGGTTCATTATGCATTCCAAATAACTAGACAATGACTAAGTACCTCTACCCAAACAAGTAGGAACAAATAGACATGTACTAAACACTCACTTTCGTTCCCGATTAGATCATCTAAAAGCAAACATTTTTAATTTTTTTTCGATTTTCCCCACATCCGCACACTTGGGATACATTGTCCCCAAATGTATGGGTTTAAAGCTTAAAAACATGTGGTCTGCCAATTCATTCAACATCTCATTTCCATAAGCGACTATTCAACCGCCAATCCAACCCGACACACTAAAGACACTAAACACAAAAATAATTGTTTCACATCACTAAGCCCAGGAAACAAATAAAGCATAAACACACAAAAGCAAATAAAGATAGTTCACCAAAGCAAGAAATTAAAAGTAGGGAAGAGTACATTGACCTAATCAAATGCCTATTGGGTTCTTCCATGAACGCTCAACACCCCCAATAAATGTACATCGACTCCATGCGTATAGATTTAGTGCTACTAACCTTGCATGTCCGAACAACTTCCCCACACTTGTCTTCTACAATGGTTATAACACACACACACACACACAAAACAAAGACAGACAAAAGAAAATAAAGATACTTACCTCTGGTTGCCTCCGAAGAGCATTAAGTTTCCGTCTTCAGCCGACCTCTTGTAACCCTCAAACGGTCGTATCATCCGGTGAGCTCGAAATGCCACTCACCTTATCAACCGATGATTTGTTAATGTCATTACCATAAAAGTATGGTTTCAATCTGTGTTCATTGACAACTTACCTCCTTTGGTCTTGCAAGTCTTCTATCTCAATATCACCATATTTTCCCACTCGCGTAATCACAAATGGACTCAACCACTTACTTTTCAACTTGCCTTGAAATAACTTTAATCACTAGTTGAATAACCAAACCTTTTGCATGACCAAAAAGGTCTTCTTTCTTAGCTTTGCATCATGCATCGCTTTCATCTTATCCTTATATGCGGATGCATAATCACACGCTTCATCATGTAACTCCTCAAGCTCACACAACTGCAACTTCCTTTGGGAACCTGCATTATCATAATCCATGTTAACCTGTTTAACTACCCAAATTGCATGACATGCTAACTCCTTTGGTAAGTGACAATTCTTGCCATACACTAAACAATAGGATGTAGTGCCAATAGGCAATTTAGAAGCGGTGCGGTATGCCCACAAGGCATCATCCAGTTTAGTGGACCAGTCCTTGCGGTCGACTCGCATAGTTTTCTATAAGATTTCTTTGATTTGCTTGTTTGAGACTTTTACATGCCCACTTGTCTGTATGTGATATGGGGTTGCAAACCCATGGTTCACGCTATCTCGTATGAATAGTTTGCCAAAATGACTATTTTTAAAATGGACCCCTATCACTTATGTTTTATTGGACAAACTTACACCCAACGGAATGGTCGTTCGTTCTGGTGGCAATTGCTTAAACCCATTTAGAAATGTAATCGACCGCCACCAGAATGTATTGATTACCATAGGAATTAGGGACTGGTCCCATGAAAAAAAATCCCCCAAACATCAAAGATGTCAACAATGAGGATTGGTTGCATGGGCATCCCGTTTCTCTTTATAATCCCACCCATCTTTTGACATTTAGCACGATTTTTAGCATATTTGAATGCCTATTTAAACAATGTTGGCTAATAAAATCCACATGATAATATATGGTGACTAGTTTTTGGCCACTAAAATGGCCACCACACACGAATGAATGGTTGTGTTTCAACACTTCTTGAGTTTGAGCCACAGGTTGCATCTTTGGATAACCTGATCAGGACCAATCTTTAACAATTCCGGTTCATCCCAGATATATTGCTTAACCTGAGACAGGAACGGTTGTCTCCTTCTCTTATTCCAACTATATGGGATTGTATCTGCAGCCAGATAGTTAGCAAAATTTGCGTACCTTATAGAAATAGGTAACCGGTATTCATCAGGAAATTGTTCATTAATAGGTGTAATGTCCCCCACATTAGCTGGGATCCTTGATAAGTGGTCTGCAACCATATTTTCACACCCTTTATTGTCCCTGATCTCCAAATCAAACTCATGCAGTAAAAGGACCCACTGAATCAACCTCGGTTTGGCATCCTTCTTCTCCACTAAATACAAAACTATAATGTGATCAGAGTAAACATTTACTTTATTGCCCCTAATATAAGACCAGAATTAATCTAAAACATACACCATAGCAACCAAATCATCTGTAGTTGTGTAATTCAAATGTGCATCAGAGGGGGTTTTGCTTGCATAGTAAATAACAACCAGTTTCTTATCGATTCTTTGACTCACACTGTCCCATAGAATAGTCACTTGCATCACACATTATTTCAAAAAAAGTGTCCAATCCGGTGATCTCATGATCAAGCCTTGTACCAGTTGTTCCTTTAACACATTGAAAGCTTTTAACATTTTTTCGTTAAAAACAAAACAAACATCTTTCAATAGTAGATTACATAAAGGTTTTGTTATGATATTAAATCCCTTAATAAACCTTCAGTAGAACCCGGTGTGTCCTAAGAAGGAACGGATGCCTTTAACATTAGTCAGGTTTGGTAATGTTGAAATAACTTTAACACTATCCCTATCTACCTCAATCCCCCAACTTGACCCCACGTATCCAACCACTATACCCTCTTGAACCATAAAATGGATCTTTTCCCAACTCAAGACCAAGTTAGTTTCCACAACGTTTTAAGACCTTAGACAAATCATTCAAACATGACCCAAAAGACGGACCAAACAATGAAAAATCATCCATAAAAATCTCCAGGGACTCCTCGACCATATCCGAGAAGGTGCTTCTCAAGCACATTTGAAAGGTGGCCGGGGCATTGCACAACCCAAATGGTATTCACCAAAAGGCGAAGGTACCAAATGGGCATGTAAATGTGGTCTTTTCTCGGTTATCAGGATACATGAATGATAATTTCCTACCTGAAAATTTCTCAGTTATTTGGTCAATAAACGATAAAAGAAAGTGATCCTTTAAGGTAGCAGCATTAAGCTTCCTATAGTCAATACAAACACGCCACCCGGTTGCCGGTGGGATGGCATTATGCTCACCGTTTTTACTCTTAATTATGTGGATGCTTCCTTTCTTAGGCATTGTTTGTGTTGGACTCATCCACACACTATCTGAAATGGGAAAGAAGATTCTCGCATCCAACCACTTGATCACCTTTTTCTTTACCACCTCATGCATGTTGGGATTTAATCTTCGTTGAGTATCCCACGTGGGCTTTGCATTCGCATCAGTAATATTTTTGTGCATAACTATAGATGGACTAATACCTTTTAAATATGCATTTGTCAATCCGATCGCTGCCTTGTGATCCCTCAGCACCTTCAATTATACTTTCACTAGACTGCCTAGTGATGGCTTTAATCCAGATGAGATTTCAGCCAGTAGACTCTCCATGTGATGAGTCCATGGAGGTCTACCATCATGTGCAACCATCACTTCCACCTTCTTTATTTCATCCCCAAGATCATGCTCGTGTTCCTGTTCACAAGAGTTCAACCTAACGTCTTTCTATACAGAGATTAATATCTATGAGATTTTCTCACCTATGACACATATCAAGATCGACGAGATTTTCTTTGTAAAAACTCCTCATACCTCCCACTGGTACGTTTGATTTTGCTTACATATTGTTAAATTATGGAAAATTATTGATATAGTTTTGTGACTTCACTAACATATTGTTCAATTAGGGTAAAATATCATTATGATTTTCTTGGTAAAATATCATTATGATTTTCTTGTTTTATATTGTGTTGTTCATACATTGATTTTGTTACAATATTATTTAATTAGGTTAAATATTGTTTTGATTTTGTAACTTTATGTTGTATTGTTCGTACATTCGATTTCATAAACATATTGTTTGATTAGGGCAAAATATTGTAATGGTTTTGTAGTTTTTTATTGTGCTATTCATACATTTGATTTTGTTAAAATATTTTTTAATTATGGAAAACCATTGTTGTGATTTTGTACTTTTATACATTCTTTTTTATTAAAAATGTTGTTTGGTTAGGACAGATTATTATTATGATTTTGTAGTTTTATGTTGTGTTGTTTGTACATTTGATCTTTTTATATTAGTTTTTTATAAACTGTTTTAAATTATAGTCTTACAACTTAAACTAGATATATTTCATAGCTTGACTAAAACAAACAACATTAGAACTTATAGCATGAATAGTTTGCTAATTGTTTGTGTTTTGAGGATTATTATTATTTTTTATGAATAGTTTGCTAATTATTTGTGTCATGAGGATTATAATTATTTTTTTATTTTGACATTGCAATTATAGTTGAAAGGTATGTCAAACAACACAGAATTTGGACAACATAATACATAATTAATCAAGTTATAAGAACATTTGGTAGAAGCTTGATGTTGGCCATCTATCATATATAATTTGCATATTTGAGCACTTAGTTAAATTTTAAATGTCACTTGTGTTTGTTTCTGTGTATACACCAACATGCCTTATATTTTGTATACATTTATATATATGAGTGTGTTTCTAAACACAATCACACGCATATATATGCTTTTCTTACAGCTAGGTAGCTTCTTTTGTGTTTTCTTTTTCCTTAAACACGGTGTTTAACTATCAGGTATATCAATGAGCACGACTCAATAATTCCAATGCTGAAAATGCTGAAAAAACTCTGGTCACGTTGTATTCTTAGTGACAAACAGGTACTTCTATATTGTTACTTTTTTGTATGACTATGCACTTTTGTTTGTTATCTATGAAAAGTTATATAATATCTTAGTATCTTCATTACCTGAATTAATAACTTCATTTTCTTACGCGCTATATTTGTAACCTAAGATTGGCTAATTATTTGTGTAGTCTTTAGGATTATATAAGTGCCGTGATGAACTTTTTGTTTGAGGCACACACGATTGATGACAACTTCTCTTTGAGCTTTGATCAGCTCTAAGATTTTGTCGAAGAAGTTGATTTTGGTTAGTTCAAAGTTTTTGCCCTATAGAAACTGGTGTATTCACTTTTATGACAACTATAGGTATTTGTATACATCATTTTTGACAGAAGTTTGAAGGTTTTTTATTTTAAATTTGATGGTAGATAATATCTCTGGTCAAGAATTTGCATTGTTTTTAAATATGAGAATGAATATATGCTGTAAACATTGATGCCAAATTAGTTTTACAATCAAGAATTTGCATTTTATTTGCCATTAAGGGAATGGATATACGTTGTTCAACCTCTTCATGAGATAGCCTTGTAACTTCTTCCTTTTCAGTCAATTGAATTAATATCATTACCTAATGTTTTCTTTTTGTAATGGCCAGATTCCGTTATTTCTCATCTATTTTCCTTAGAGAAAAGATAAGCCTTATTGAATGAGGACAAATAGATGTTGGTCTTTGATGCGTGTTAGTGTATATATGTTTTAGATATATTTTAAGCCCTTTTTACACTTTTTAGCCAAGTTTTAAATTTATAAAACACGATATTTACTAACACTAAACACACATATGGGCAAGTGCACCCATCGTGGACGTAGTATAGTGTTGGTAAGATACCGAGGTCGTCCAAGGACACAAGAGCTTTTAGTACCGATTTATCCTCAACGTCTAACCAAATAAAAAATGTTAGAAAAAGATTTTTAAACTAAGAAAATAAAACTAACTAAATGCTGAAAAATAAAATAAAAATAAAAACAGATAGACAAGATGAATCACTTGGATCCGACTCGTGTATTAGTATAACCTTTGATTATTTTTGCACTTTTGCACTTGTTTAAGAGATTATCTTAGTTATTGTAGTAGGCCCTCTTTTGAAGGGGACGTTACCCTCAACCCAGTAGTTTGAGTCAGCAAGGATACAATCCGAAAGGGTCGGATTATTGAAAGATAATGAATTAAGTTATTAATGCAAATTATGGTAGGCCCCTCTTTTGGATGTGACGTTACCCTCGACTAAGTAGTCTGAGTCAGCAAGGATACAGTCCTAAATAGCCGGATTATAATATTAATAGTAGTTAACTTATGAGGGGGTCAAAGAGTTTGGACCCCCGCCATCCAATACCTTTTGGGTATTGAAGGAGTTCCAACTAAATTTGACCCAGGTCCCTTACAGAACCTCTAAACGCTGAACAAGGGCAAGACCCTTACCAAACCGTTCCCTTAACCCCCGACCAGGTAGCCAACATACCTCCATATAGACCGTGGAGATATGAATGGTGAAAATCTTGTATTTTATAAAGACAGTAAAATAATGCCAAGACACCACGGACAAACGATAAGGAAAAGTCACCTTCAACATAAGCAACTAGTTATTAAAGTCATTAATACAAAACCAAATAAAAAGTGCAAAAGATTAAAAATAAAAAGTATTATACTAAACACTTGTCTTCACCAAGTGATGTAAGAGACTTAGGCAAACATGGCCTTGATTGTCAAGAACTCTTACGATCAATCTTGGATCCCGAGACGACTCACACACTCTATGATGGACAATGGATGATGGTGGTGGATGATGGTGTTGTGATGGTGGTGGGTGGTGGATGAAGTGTGAGAGAGGTGATGTGCCAAGGGATGAGTTGCAATGAAGCCAAGCACTCCTATTTATAGGCTGAACAGAGGCCTGGGCACGGCCCCGTGCCCGTCTGACACTATCTCTCCTCATTAATTGTAATTCGCAATTACAATTAATGCGCCTGCAGTACTTTGGGCACGCCCCCGTGTTCACTGGGCACGCCCCCGTGGTGAGCAATAGAAGCTTCTACAGGTTTGTCTTTTCTGCTGCTTCTTGGGCTCAGCCCCGTGCTCGCTGAGCACGGGGCGTGTTCAGTCTTCTGCCTTCTCTATTTTGCTTGGGAGGAAGCTGTCGAGGGGTCGGGCAATCCACTTTTGTTCCTTTTCTTGTATTTATGTTAGATTTAGTTGCCTTTTTGCTTCTTTTGTTAATCTGAGCTCATTTAATCCTGAAAATACAAAAGGAAGACAAAAACACACTTTTTCCAACATTAGTACTTAAAAAGGGTTAGTTTTATGCCTTATTTGATGTAATTTATATGTTGCATTTTACACACATCAAATACCCCCACACTTGAATTTTTGCTTGTCCTCAAGCAAAATGATGTGTGTAAAATGCAACATATAAATTACATCAAATAAGGCATAAAACTAACCCCTTTTAAGTACTAATGTTGGAAAAAGAGTGTTTTTGTCTTCCTGTTGTATTTTCAGGATTAAATGAGCTCAAATTAACAAAAGAAGCAAAAAGACAGCTAAATCTAACATAAATACAAGAAAAGGAACATAAGTGGATTGCCCGACCCCTCGACAGCATCCTCCCAAGCAAAACAGAGAAGGCAGAAGACTGAACACGCCCCGTGCTCAGCCAGCACAGGGTCGTGCCCAAGAAGCAGCAGATAAGACAAACCTATAGAAGCTTCTATTGCCCACCACGGGTCGTGCCCAGTGAACACGGGGGCGTGCCCAAAGTGCTGCAGGCGCATTAATTGTAATTGCGAATTACAATTAGTGAGGAGAGAGACTGTCAGACGGGCACGGGGCCGTGTCCAGCGGACACGGGGCCGTGCCCAGGCTTCTGTTCAGCCTATAAATAGGAGTGCTTGGCTTCATTGCAACTCATCCCTTGGCACACCACCTCTCTCACACTTCATCCACCACCCACCACCATCACAACACCATCATCCACCACCATCATCCATTGTCCATCATAGAGTGTGTGAGTCGTCACGGGATCCAAGATTGATCGTAAGAGTTCTTGACAATCAAGGCCATGTTTGCCTAAGTCTCTTACATCACTTGGTGAAGACAAGTGTTTACTATAATACTTTTTATTTTTAATCTTTTGCACTTTTTATTTGGTTTTGTATTAATGACTTTAATAACTAGTTGCTTATGTTGAAGGTGATTCTTCCTTATCGTTTGTCCGTGGTGTCTTGGCATTATTTTACTATCTATATAAAATAAAAGATTTTCACCATTCATATCTCCACGGTCTATATGGAGGTATGTTGGCTACCTGGTCGGGGCTTAAGGGAACGGTTTGGTAAGGGTCTTGCCCTTGTTCAGCGTTTAGAGGTCCTGCAAGGGACCTGGGTCAACTTTAGTAGGATCTCCTTCAATACCCAAAGGTATTGGATGGCGGGGATCCAAACTCTTTGACCCCTCATAAGTTAACTATTAATACTATAACCCTGCTATTTAGGACTGTATCCCTGCTGACTCAGACTACTTAGTCGAGGGTAACGTCATCTCCAAAAGAGGGGCTTACCATAATTTGCATTAATAACTTAATTCATTATCTTTCAATAATCCGACCCTTTAGGATTGTATCCTTGCTGACTCAAACTACTGGGTTGAGGGTAACGTCGCCTTCAAAAGAGGGGCCTACTACAATAACTAAGATAATCTCTTAAACAAGTGCAAAAGTGCGAAAATAACCAAAGGTTATACTAATACACGAGTCGGATCCAAGTGATTCATCTTGTCTATCTGTTTTTTTATTTTTATTTTTATTTTTCAGCATTTAGTTAGTTTTATTTTTCTTAGTTTAAAAATCTTTTCTAACATTTTGATTTGGTTAGACGTTGAGGATAAACCGGTACTAAAAGCTCTTGTGTCCTTGGACGACCTCGGTATCTTACCAACACTATACTACGTCCACAATGGGTGCACTTGCCCATATGTGTGTTTAGTGTTAGTAAATATCGTGTTTTATAAATTTAAAACTTGGCTAAAAGTGTAAAAAGGGCTTAAAATATACATCTAAAACATATACACACTTGCACGCATCACAAAACTCCTTAATATGTGGCTTACACTCCCAAATGGAATGGGTAGAAGAGAAGGTTTTGGCTTGTCATAGAGTGTCGGGATTTTCCAAGATTGTTTAGGTTTTATTTTTACTTATTTACAATTCCTATTCGTTATGATTTATTAAAAACTTTTCATAAGGTAAATTATTTATTAAGGCATAACATACCTTTCTAAAATTCCATTTATATATAAGTTCACATACCTCACGGGAGAAATCACTCACACTCGGCCGAAGGTGTATTTTTAGTGAATCACTCGAGAGCGGCATGGAACTTATTTCTACCATAAGCTTGCGAAGCAATCAATCCTCCTCCTTTTTAACTTTATACCTTTGTAAATATCAAGAGGACTTTTTGGGTGAAGGGTTAGGCTTGGGCTAAAGGTGGGCGGTTGGGTTAGTGGTTAGTAGAAAAGGGCGAAAGTCGTAAAAAGCGTCGGTTTTCGTAAAACATTTTGTTTTTGTGACTTCTTATTTTAAATGAAGTATTCCTTCAAACAAGCTTTTGGTTGAAGAGCTTTGTTTGTTTATTTCTAACTTCATTGAAATATATATATATATATATATATATATATATATATATATATATATATTTAGTCACACGAAAACCGGGCTTGTTACTAAAATAAAGGGTAAAAATAAAAAGGGTTTTTGGTGGGTAAAAAGGATTTTGGGTTAAGAAACGAAAAGGCTTAGGCTCAAAGGGGCTAACTAGGGGGAGTTTTTGAGTAAAAATAAAAATAATGGTGTTGAAAGAAAAAGGGTTAGTCCTAATGCCTCAATCATTTACTTACTTGGGTTTAAGTTGGTAAGGACCGGGAATGAATTGTCATGGCAAGTTCTAGAGTCGTAAGAACCAAGCGGCTATTCACACAAGAAACGAAAAATGAGCATTTAGTGTAAAGATGTATATTTGTATGTTCAATAAAGGCTCAAAACTCACTTTCGTGGGAATGGGTTTTTATGTGATCGAGTATATATAATCGAATTTTAACTAAGCTTGTCATGCCGTTTCATAATTTCTTTATGTTGGTTCTTTTTATCACGACGCTATCGGTTGTAAACTTATAAAAATATAACCTTGTTAGTCTTAGAATTCCCAACTTAAACTTAGACAAGTAAAAAAAATGAAAAATTTTTGAAAAAAATTGGGGTGATTAGCGGTTCCAATAGAGTTTTGTGTAAGGCTTGTTATTAGGACTTGCAAAATTCAAGATTTTAAGCATCCCCCCACACTTAAATTACACATTGTCCTCAATGTGTCCCAAAAATAAATTTTTAGGTTGATTGAATGTGTAAAATGGTGTTAAAAGTAAAAATTTATGTTACTGGCAGTCTGGACACGGCCCCGTGGGGACCGGGCACGGCCCCATGTTCAGGTGCCAGTAACGAAAATCAAAGAAAAGAAACAGAAGCCTAGACACGGTGGCGTGTTTGGTGAACACGGCCCGTGTCCAGTTACCTGAACTGGGCATTTGCCTGCAGGGTGTTCAGCACGGGGTCGTGTTGGCTGGGCACGACCCGTGCTGAACTTACTGTAAGGGAGAAATTATTGTCGGGCGCCTTGTTTTTGTGCATGGGTTTATGTTTCTCGTTTCCTTTGTCATCCTTGACCACCATGAGTGTGTTTTATTCCTGCAAATTAGAACTAAAAGATTAAACTTAAACTAAGGATAGTTCCGCGGATTGCCTCCGTGGTGCGCCACGTTTATAAGGGTCCTTCGCTAGACTCAAGGCAAGGTTATATGTTTTCCGAGCAGGATGTTTTGCATCCCATGTTGCACCGTCGGAGAGCATCATCCAAACTCGAATCAATAACCTTCATGTAATTGACCGGGTCATCGTCCTCTATTCTCTTCCCAACCCCGAACTTTACTTCATTATCCCCGTATTTCAAAGTGAGTGTTCCGTCATTCATATCTACCACTGCTTGTGCGGTGGCGAGAAATGGTCTCCCTAATATGAGGGGGACTTCGGTGTCTTCTTCCATGTCAAGTATGACAAAGTCGGCCGGGTAGACGAACTTGTCGACCTTGACTAGGATATTTTCAATGACACCTTGCGGGACTTTGACGGATCGATCAGCAAGCTGTATACTCATTTTTGTAGGACTCGTTTTTCCTAGGCCGAGTCTCTTGAACATTGATGAGGGCATGAGATTAATGCTAGCCCCAAGGTCGGCTAGTGCATTACGAACGGGGGAGTCACTGATTGAGCAAGGAATTGTGAAGCTCCCGGGACCGATTTTCTTTTGGGGGAGTTTGTTGAGTACGAGAGCAGAGCATTCTTCGCCTAAGTTAACTAATTGCAATGTTTCAATTTTCCTTTTATGAGTGAGGAGGTCCCTCATGAACTTAGAGTATTTAGGCATTTGGGTTAGGACGTCAATGAAAGGAATATTGACATGCAATTGCTTTAGTAAACTTTCGAATTTTGCGAATTCCTCATCGGTCTTTTGTCGGATTAACCTACCAGGGTACGGAACTCGAGGAGCCTTGGTAGGTTCTGATGAAGGAGCGGAACCTTTCTCTTGTAAGGGTGGTGTTACGGTTTCCTCGGTGGGCGGTGGGCTTTCCGTAAGACCCACGGTGCGGTTCCATAGTGTTATGAGATGGACTTGCGCCTTTGGGTTTGTTTCGGTATTGCTTGGTAACGCGCCTTGTGGTCTCTCGGAGAAATTTTGTGCTAGTTGACTGATTTGTTTTTCGATGTTTTGAATACTAGCTTGTTGATTTCTAAAATTTGATTCTAGTTGTAGAAATCTATCCGAGTTTTTCTTTTCAGTGTCGTACATGAGGCGAGATATAGTATCTTCAAGCCTTTCTCGTCCACTTTGTTGTTGAGGGAAGTTTTGTGACTCATTTCTTGGTTGTTGAAAGTTTGTTCATTGGTTTACGTTTTGTTGGTTACTACCATTGCCGGGTTCTCTCCAACCAAGGTTAGGGTGATTTCGCCATCCTTGGTTGTAGGTGCCCGTTGGAGGACCCGACGGCCTAGGTCTATTATCAATGTAGTTTACTGATTCTTGTTGATCGTCTGTTTTTTTCATACAACTCCAATTTTCATGTGGCCCACCACACCCCTCACAAGCCATTACCGAGACCGTTTTTGTCATTTCCAATTTTTTTATTTTTGAAGAAAGGGCCTCGATTTGGGCTTGTAAAGAAGTGCTTTCATCAACCTTATGGGCGCCCGGGGCAATGGATTTATTGCCTCGGGGAGTGTGCCACTGAAAATTGGTTTGAGCAATTTCCTCCATTTGATTATATATTTCATGTGGGCGACGATTACCTAAAAGTCCCCCGGAGCTAGAGTCCAGTGTTTGCCTTGTGTGGCAACAGCCCATTATAGAAAGTGGACACTTGTTGCCATATCGCAAGACCATGATGTGGACACTTTCGCAATAGCTCCTTGAACCTTTCCCAAGTTTTATATAAGGATTCCCCGTCCTCTTGTGAGTATGTATTAATTTCAGTTATTAATTTAGCCGTTTTAGCGGGAGGGAAATACTTATATAGAAATTTTTGGGCTAGTTCATCCCAGGTGTTTACCGACCAGCTGGGAGGGCGTTAAGCCAAGCTTTTGCTCGGTCTTTTAGTGAAAAAGGAAACATTCGGAGGCGGATGGCATCGTTTGATGCTCCATTGATCCGAAAAGTATCACATATTTCTAAGAAATTAGTAATATGTAGATGGGGATCCTCGTCCGCAAGCCCATGGAAGGTTGCGGAGTTCTGAAGCATCTGTATCAAATGCGGACGAAGTTCGAAGTTATTGGCTTCAACATTCGGTGCATTGATAGCGGCGCCGAGGTTACCTACGGTGGGTCGTAGATAATCCATGAGGGTACGTTGGTCCGCCATTGGAAGTGGGTTCCCTGAAACCTTCTCTTGATTTTTGGCTTTTAGTCTTTTCCTGAGAAAGCGTTCGGGTTCTTCTAGAGGTTCTTTTATGTCCTTATTAGAACTGGAGCTCATACACTACGTAGGGTTGGCGTCTGGTTCCAAGTCCTGCAACAAAGACAGAAAAGAATGCTGGTCAGAAGGCTCACCACGGCCCCGTGCTCAATGAACACGGCCTGTGGTCGGAGTTACAGTGATTGTTTTCCAGACCCTAGTTACTGGAAAGTTGGACACGGCCCCGTGTTGCACCGACACGGCCCCATGGTCAGCCTTCTGAAAGTTGGAAAACTAAAAACTGCCAGTAACAATGCTGGGCACGGCCCGTGTCTGACCAGGCCCGGCCCGTGCTGAGCTCTGCAGAAGCTGAAAAACTAAGAAAATCCTAAGAACATAAAAAGAAAATAAAAAAATGATTAGGCTGTTGATTCCTAACTTTCTTAAAATCCTTGTGTCCCCGGCAACGGCGCCAAAAACTTGATGCGTGTTAGTGTATATATGTTTTAGATATATTTTTAAGCCCTTTTTACACTTTTTAGCCAAGTTTCAAATTTATAAAACACGATATTTACTAACACTAAACACACATATGGGCAAGTGCACCCATCGTGGACGTAGTATAGTGTTGGTAAGATACCGAGGTCGTCCAAGGACACAAGAGCTTTTAGTACCGGTTTATCCTCAACGTCTAACCAAATAAAAAATGTTAGAAAAAGATTTTTAAACTAAGAAAATAAAACTAACTAAATGCTGAAAAATAAAATAAAAATAAAAACAGATAGACAAGATGAATCACTTGGATCCGACTCGTGTATTAGTATAACCTTTGATTATTTTTGCACTTTTGCACTTGTTTAAGAGATTATCTTAGTTATTGTAGTAGGCCTCTCTTTTGAAGGCGACGTTACCCTCAACCCATTAGTTTGAGTCAGCAAGGATACAATCCTAAAGGGTCGGATTATTGAAAGATAATGAATTAAGTTATTAATGCAAATTATGGTAGGCCCCTCTTTTGGAGGTGACGTTACCCTCGACTAAGTAGTCTGAGTCAGCAAGGATACAGTCCTAAATAGCCGGATTATAATATTAATAGTAGTTAACTTATGAGGGGGTCAAAGATTTTGGATCCCCGCCATCCAATACCTTTTGGGTATTGAAAGAGGTCCTACTAAATTTGACCCAGGTCCCTTGCAGGACCTCTAAACGCTGAACAAGGGCAAGACCCTTACCAAACCGTTCCCTTAACCCCCGACCAGGTAGCCAACATACCTCCATATAGACCGTGGAGATATGAATGGTGAAAATCTTTTATTTTATATAGACAGTAAAATAATGCCAAGACACCACGGACAAACGATAAGGAAAAGTCACCTTCAACATAAGCAACTAGTTATTAAAGTCATTAATATAAAACCAAATAAAAAGTGCAAAAGATTAAAAATAAAAAGCATTATACTAAACACTTGTCTTCACCAAGTGATGTAAGAGACTTGGGCAAACATAGCCTTGATTGTCAAGACCTCTTACGATCAATCTTGGATCCCGAGACGACTCACACACTCTATGATGGACAATGGATGATGGTGGTGGATGATGGTGTTGTGATGGTGGTGGGTGGTGGATGAAGTGTGAGAGAGGTGATGTGCCAAGGGATGAGTTGCAATGAAGCCAAGCACTCCTATTTATAGGCTGAACAGAGGCCTGGGCACGACCCCGTGTCCGCTGGGCACGGCCCCGTGCCCGTCTGACACTATCTCTCCTCATTAATTGTAATTCGCAATTACAATTAATGCGCCTGCAGTACTTTGGGCACGCCCCCGTGTTCACGGGCACGCCCCCGTGGTGAGCAATAGAAGCTTCTACAGGTTTGTCTTTTCTGCTGCTTCTTGGGCACGGCCCCGTGCTCGCTGAGCACGGGGCGTGTTCAGTCTGCTGCCTTCTCTATTTTGCTTGGGAGGAAGCTGTCGAGGGGTCGGGCAATCCACTTTTGTTCCTTTTCTTGTATTTATGTTAGATTTAGTTGCCTTTTTGCTTCTTTTGTTAATCTGAGCTCATTTAATCCTGAAAATACAAAAGGAAGACAAAAACACACTTTTTCCAACATTAGTACTTAAAAAGGGTTAGTTTTATGCCTTATTTGATGTAATTTATATGTTGCATTTTACCCACATCAGTCTTTTATTTGCCGCATTCCACCTTTGTGCTAAACATCAAACTGTAAACTTTGCAAAACGGGTCGGGTCGGGTCGGGTGGCGGATCAAAATGGATGAATTAAAAAAAGGTTTGTTTTGGTTAGGGTCAAATGGGCTCGGGTTTAAAGGAGTCCGCATCAGAACAAGTTTTAGGCAGGTCCGGTCTGTTTAAAAAAATGATTTTTTATGAAAAAAGAAACATATAACTTTGATTCAAAAGAAAGCCGATGACGAAAATAAACATAAACTCAATTAAAAGATGGACAATGAAGAAACATATCACTTTAATCCAAAAGAAAAACAGTCAGGCATTATTGTTTGATGTTTGGCACAATGATGGAATACAACAAGTAAAAGACCAACATCTATTTGTCCTCCTTTAACAAAGCTTATCTTTTCTCTCAAGAAATATGGGCATTACAAAAAGAAAACAGTAGATACTGATAATAACTCAATTGATTGAAAAGGAAGAAGTTACCAGGAAATCTCATGAAAAGGTCGAACATCATATATCCATTCCCTCAACAACAAATAAAATTCCAATTAATTATTGAAAACTAATTCGTTATCAATGTTGATAACGTATATTCATTTCCCATATTCAAAAATACTGCAAATTTTATGACCAGAGATATCATATACCATCAAATAAAAAAACATTCAAACTTCTGTCGAAAATGATGTAGACAAATACCTATAATTGTCATAACAATGAACACACATGTTTCATTGTGCAAAAACTTTGAAATAACTAAAATCAACCTCTTCAATTCTTGACATATATCTCAAAGAAGAGTTATCATCGATCGTGTGCACCACAAACAAAAAGTTCATCATGGCATTTGTATAATCCCAAAGACTATACATTAAATTAAACAATCTTATGTTACAGGTATAGCACATAAGAAAATTAAATAATTAGTTTAAGGAATGAAGGTAATAATATATTTTTTAACTTTTCACAGATAACAAACAAAAATGCATAGTCGCGTAGAAAAAAAGGGTAAGAATATAAAAGTAACTGTTTGTCACTAAGAATACAGTGCGGCCATAATTTTTAAGCATTTTCAACATTGGAATTATCGAGTCGTCCTCGTTGATGTACCTGATAATTAAACACCATGTTTAAGGAAAAAGAAAACACAAAAGAAGCTACCTAGCTGCAAGAAAAACATATATGTGCATGTGATTATGTTTTGAAACACACTCATAAATATAAATGTTTACAAAATATAAAGCATGGATATATGTTGGTGTATACATAGAAACAAACACAAGTGGCATTCAAAAATCTAACTAAGTGCTCAAATATGCAAACAATATATGATAGATGGCTAACATCAAGCTTCTGCCACATGTTCTTATAACTTGATTAAATTATGTATTATGTTGTTCAAATTTTGTGTTGTTTGACATACCTTTCAACTACAATTGCAATGTCAAAATAAAAAAAAACAATACAAATCCTCAAAACATAAACAATTAGCAAACTATTCATAAATAATAATAATATTAAAAATACTCTAAACACAAACAATTAGCAAAGTGTTTATACCATTAGTTTTGATGTTGTTTGTTTTAGTCAAGCAATGAAATATTTCTGGTTTAAATTGTAAGAATACAATTTTAAACGATTTGTAAAAAAATAATATAAAAATATCAAATTTACAAACAATACAACATGAAACTCAAAATCATAAGAATAATTTGCCCTAACCAAACTATATTTTAATAAAAATCGAATATATAAACAACACAACATAAAACTACAAATCACAACAATGATTTTCCCCAATTAAACAATATTTTAACAAAATCAAATGTATGAACAATAAAACATACAACTACAAAATTATAATAATATTTCGCCCTAATCAAACATTATGTTATTGAAATTGAATTTACGAAATAAAATTACAAATTCATAACAATATTTTGCCCTAATTAAACAATATATTAACAAGATAAATGTACGAACAAGACATCATAAACTGCTAAATCATAATGATTATTTTGCCCTAATTAAACAATATGTTAACGAAGTTAACAAATCATATAATTAAAGCTCTTTACCTAAATACACCCGTTGTAATTTAAAAAATGCTCAAACTGACCCATATTATACCCTACAGTCAAAATTGCCCCCTCTATCGAACAATCATGTCTAACTGTTTTTGTTTGGATCAAAACGATACGTATCTTCATCATCCGTCTATTAATTGAGCTTGTACACTAGATTTCTTTTGTTTTTCTTTGGACCAAAACAATACGTCTCATCCTCATCCATCTATTAATTGAGCTTGTGTTTATTTCCCATACTGGATTTCTTTTGGATCAAAGCGATGTTTATTTTTCATAAAAAAAAAACATTTTTCTAAACCAAAACGTCCGGACCTGAAACTTGTTCAGACTCAGACTCGTTTCAACCCGAACCCATTCCGTTCCGGCCCAAACCAAAACAACCCTTTTTTAATTGATCCATTTTTACCTGAACCTGTTTTAACCCGTCACCTGACCTGACCCGCCCGTTTTACCAGGTTATATATATGAAACGAAAAGCACATGTACAAGAGGTATAACAAAAACTGAGTGGAATAAAATTAGTAAAGAACAAAACGACCTAGTTTGTGATTGATTTGGCCTATGGAATTAGCTAGTCTTTGTTTCAGATTGTACTACTAGACAGGGCTGACCCATAGGGTGTGCTGAGGCAAGGGCTCAACATATTGAGGGTCCCAATATTCTCTTGCCGCATTTTATGCATATAATTATTTTTTTAATTTTTTTTGAAAAAGGGCGGAATTTTTATAAAACTCAAGCAAGATGCTCAAGAAACAGTACAAAATAAAAAGAAACGAAACGATACAACATTAATAGAAATAATAACAAAACCAACAAAGACTAGAGAGTGAAGCCTTTCCATTTCTCCCATGTAATCTCCTGAAGTCCCGCTCGGTTTTTGATCCACATATACGAGTTTGCCTTTATGTTTCCGATCAATTTTGTGATGTTAGGAGCTTTATTCTTGAAGATGTATTCGTTTCTCATTATCCACAGATTCCAGCATGTAGCCGCCACAACCACATAAATCGCCCTTTTGATTTTCTTTTGCCAATTATGAGAGTTAACAGTTTCCAACAGTTGGACCACACTTAGAATGTACCCCGAAGTAGGTAAGTTCACCCATTGAAAGATTATAGACCATACAAGTTGAGCCGTTTCACAAGTTATGAGGAGATGGTTGACCGATTCCACCGCATTGTTACAGAGAACACATTGTAAGGAAGCTAAGTTAATTCTTCGGATTTGAAGTGCTTCTTTCGTAGCAATCCGATCGAGGACTACCCGCCAAAGAAAACAGTTGACTTTTTTTGGAATCCAATGAAGCCATTTGAGAACCTTCGTTTCGTTTAGAACATTAATATGATCTAGCTCACCCCTTATCGTCTTTACCATGAAATCTGCAGTATCCGAGCCTGTTTTCCAAAGCCAGACATCCGTCGCTTCCTGAATTTTTACTTCTTTTATCACTGAGATACAATCGGTCCATTCACATAACATATCTTCATTCGTTAGTTCATTGTTGCTGCCCCAGAACCACTCAATGCCGTGTTGACCCACTTTGTACCGATCCGAGACTTTGCACCCTTTCTCACTTTCCATAGCATAAATATTGGGGAATCTTTCACGAAGTGTTCTGTCTCCCACCCATTTGTCTTGCCAAAATAGGATCTTGTCGCCATTACCCACCTTCGGAGTTAGCCTATCTTGTACCTTGAATGGTTGGTTATGAGTTAACCGACCCATATTGACAATTGACTTCCATACCCCACCAATTGAACTTTTTAATGGAATAAAATTTTGACATCTAGGCCCACCGTGAATGGCACTGATAACTCTTGCCCAGAGCGAGTAGTTCTCATTTTTGAATCGCACACACCATTTGGTCATGAGAGCTTTGTTAGTAGATGCAAGACTTCCTATCCCCAAACCCCCATCATTCTTTGGAGCTACTACTTTAAACCACGGGACCCAACTTATTTTGTTTTTCTCAAGACACCCACCCCACAAAAACTTACGACGGATTTTTTCCGGTTGTTTTATAACCTGAATCGGAGCATTAAAAAGTGAAAGGTAATAGGTTGGGAGATTACCTAGGACCGCTTCAATGAGTGTCACCCTACCACCAAAAGATAACGTACGAGCTTTCCATAATGTGAGTTTCTCCTCGAACCTTTGAATTACCGGTTTCCAACTCTTAACCAAGCCCATGTTAGCACCAACCGGAAGCCCTAGATAGGTGAAAGGAAAAGCTCCCGTTTTGCATTGAAGTATCGTAGCTTTTGATTCCACAATATCAGGGGGAACCCCCACACCAAAAAGCTGGCTCTTGTTGAAATTGACTTTGAGACCAGAAGACAAGTGAAAACATCTGAGTAGTCTAGCTAGATTTAGGAGATTTGAGTCCGACCATTCACCTACAAATAGGACGTCATCCGCGTAGAGTAAGTGGGAAATGGTAGGCCCATTACCCGGCGTTGCACAGCCTTTGAATATTCCTTGAGCGTTTGCCTTTATCGTAGCTACGTGGAGTGCTTCCATTGCAAGGATGAACAATAGTGGTGATAACGGATCACCTTGTCGGACGCCTCGTTCAATGTTGAATTCGAGTGATGGTGAGCCATTTACTAGAACAGAAGATCTAGATGAAGACAGAATACCCGTAATCCATTTCCTCCATAATGCAGGAAACCCCATCTGTGCAAGTGTTGAGTCCAAGAATTTCCAGCTGATGGAATCGAAGGCCTTTTCAAAATCTACTTTGAACAACAACATTTTCTTTTTTGATTTCTTACCCCAGGAGATTAGCTCATTGATTATCAGAGGTCCATCAAGAATACTGCGTCCCTCGACGTAGGCAGTCTGAGTTTCACTTACCAAAAACCCAATTATACGTTTCAATCTACTAGCCAAGACTTTTGAGATTAACTTCGATATACAACCAATGAGATTAATGGGTCTGAACTCATTAATGTGTTGTGGGTTTGCAATCTTTGGTGCCAACGTAATGAAGCTCGAGTTGCACCCACGATTAAGCTTACCATGCACGTAAAAGTAATCGAAGAGGGAGACAAAGTCAGCTTCAAGAATGTTCCAAAAGTGCTTAATGAAACCAAAGGTAAACCCGTCCGGACCCGGAGTTTTTTCGCCACCACATTCCCAAACAGCTTCTTTGATCTCATCTTTGGAGAAACGCTTAACTAACATGGCTGATTGTTCCAAAGTGAGTATCTTAAAGCCGTCATTGATGAAACCTGGCCTCTCTTGATTTTCTTCTTTGAATAGTTTCTCAAAGTATGTCTTTATTTCCTCCTTTAGAGAATAAGGTTCCGAGACCCAAATATTGTTGAAACTGAGGCCATTTATTCTATTATGTTTCTGGTGGCATTTGATGATGCCGTGAAAAAAGGAAGAGTTTTCGTCCCCTTCAGTAATCCACTTTACCTTCGCTCTTTGCTTGAGGTCTTCAAGGTTGTTTTCTTCAATCTCAGCCAACGTTTTGACCCACACTTCCCTATTTGCACTTTCCTCCTCCGAAAGGGATGTAGTTTCGGCTTTAAGATCCAAACTTTCAATTTTCTTAGTAAGTTCATTAATGATGTTTCTATCACGAGCTTTTAAGTTTTTACTCCACGATTTGATAGCCTTTTTTACCTCTTTCAAACGTTGAGCTAATAACTTATCTGGCGGATTAGGCTGTTGGGAGATTGCAAACGAGTCGGTGACTATCTTCTGCAGACTATCCTCATTCAACCAGGAGTTGAAGAACCGAAAAGGAGGAATACCAAATTTTACATCATTGCACGTCAACAAAAGCGGTCGATGATCAGATCTGTATCTCTACAGACCAGTTAGGGCAGCGTTCGGCCATTCGGATAGAAACGAAGGACATATTAGCATCCTATCGATTTTACTAAGACGTTTGCCATCATCAGACCTGTGAGTAAAAGAGCAACCCAACATAGTGTATTCTGATAAGGCACCTGAGCGGATGAACTGATTGAACGATTCAGCCATTTGTGGGTTGAATTGTGAGTTTTTTCTTTCATGGGGTTCTCGTACACAGTTGAAATCGCCCATGAGAATCCATGCCCCGTTGTATGTTGACATAAGGCTGGTTAATTCCGCCCAAAGTTCCTTTTTAAGATTTTTATCATGAGGTGCATAAACATTAACCACGTTAATTTCCTTCCCCCCGTTTAATAATTCCCCCATTGTGGCCAGAAAGAACCTGTTAGAGATCGAGGATTTCTTTGAAAAGATCGTTGGGTCCCATATGTTTAACAAACCACCAGATCTGCCCATCGCCGCCACCGAATCAAACTCAAAAATAGAATTATCCCAGAACGTATTTACCTTGAGTTTCGATGCGTCTGTGAATTGAGTTTCTTGGATAGCTATGAAATTTATGTTGTTTTTCTTTCTCAGTTCTTTTATATGATCCGCTTTCAAAGGATCACCCGCCCCTCTAATGTTTGCAGATAAGTAATTCATTGGATCTTGCTTGACTCCTGTTCCTCCATGACCTGTTTCCTGAGGTCACCTTCCTTACCATTCAGGTTGAAACCCAGAAATTCTCCAACCTCCTTAGTTCGCTGGACTTCTTCGTCAACCTCCAACTCCTTACTTCGCGTATCTGAGGTTTGAGAAAGTGCTCTCCCGTCATCGGATCTGTACCCCGCCGATTTAGGTTTACTCTTTGAACTATCACCGTTTTTTGGAACCCACAGAGTATCTTTCATCTTCATAGAGGGGAATCTGAATTTCCCTTTCTTGGTGTTGTCAGGCCTGCTTGCGGAGGTGGAATTATGAACTGAGATCACGGGTTGAGAGGGAGGGTTGTTCAAGTCCAGGGTATGCTCCTTTTCTTTGACCTGCTTTAAGAGTTCCCTAAGATTAAAAGGGTCCGGGGACAACGAAGCCTGATTACTATTTTCTTGCATGATGGGCTGGACCAAAATATCTTCATTTATTGGCCCAACCGGTGGCGATACAGTTGTAGGTACATTATCTTCAAAGAGGTTGTCAAGCCCAATTGCAGAGTTGTTGGCCCACAAGTCTACAGGCCTTATTCGTGGGGGAGGTGGGGGAGTGTCATATGGGCCCAGATTTGAGTTAATCGATTTAGATACCGTTGTGGACCCCTCATCGGAATTCGAATTATTTGATTGGGGGTTGTTTGGGGAAGCTAACATCGCCGCCTTTTTTGGAATAGGGGAATTGGCATTTACGTCTGACTTTTCGTTACCATCGCTATTGCCACTCCCGCCGTTTTCCGAAGCCGACTTTCTAACTTCTCTTACCGAATTGTTTGAATCAGTTTCCATCGGTTTTGTTCTATCTTCGTCTTCCTGCTGAACAGACATGGTCGTGGCAAAGGGAAATCCGGCACCGATGTCCTCCGTGATAAGTATATTATGAGGTTGTCCATGCCATGCAATAGTTAACTTACTGTTAAGACGCGCAACATTATCTGTAATGATCCCTATTGTACTGACTGTGAGATCCTCATCTTCTTCACTGGCCGTTGAAGGTAAAACCACCGTTCCTAGCAGCCCACCAATCTGATTAAATATTTCCGGTCCCCAAAATTGCAGTGGAACCCCCCTAATGAATAATTTTGCTAGCCGTTGAAAAGGAATGTGCCGTCCATCCCAAAAATGAAGGGATTTCATCCATTTTTCCCATCTATCTTTCTTATGTTCTAAGAAGAACATTGCCTCTTTCTGGTTATCAAACGTTAACAGTATTCTGAGACCACCCATGTAACGAGCTGTGAAACCATTCAGATCATCCTCATTGAGTAGTTGTTGAAAATCTTTAAGATCAAACGGGTTTTTTAGTTCTGCTACTAATGACGTATTTCTCCATCGTTTTGATACTTCACTTTCTACCACCTTTATACTTACATCCAATTCACGTACCTCAGCATGTTTAATTCCAGTGATAACCTCAGCATATGATCTGTTGTCATTGGTTTGGAACTGCGCCCCCATTTTATTATTTGTTCTACCAGTTAGCGTGTTTGGTGGGTGGTTTGTAGGATTCAAGTGTTTCATATGTTCTGATTTATGGTAGTTGGTACCTTTTCTTTCTGCTTCCTTAGCAAACTTGGCTGGTTTTACAAACAATTTTCTTCGGTCAATCCTTACCGTACCAAGATCCGCAGCCATGCCATGAATGTCTCTTACGTTCTCAAATCTTATGAATCCAAACTTGTTGCCTTTCTTGTCTTTTTTTCTTTGGGACGTATACATCTGACATTTTTCCAAAACCATTGAATACATCCCAAAGCAGGTAGCTGGAACTGTCGTCCGGTAGATTCCCAACGAAGAAAGTCGTTTCCTTCACTTGAAGCCTGTTTCGATTTTTTCCTTCATAAACTAATCTTTTGCCTTTGTACTTAGCCACATGCCATTCTTCCTCCCGCCTGTCTTCAGACCCAGTGCCATTGTAGTATTGTCTACCAGACTCCATATCAAGTGTATTTGTGAAGGGAACCGATAAACTTATACAATCTCCCTACCCCTCAAAAATGAACAAACGAATCAGTAGCTATTCGAACCTTATAGGTGTTAATGGGATTCGAATCAATCTAGCTGAACTATACTCGGATAGCCGCGATCAATATCAGACCCACTAAGCCCCAAAGAGATCGAAGAACCACTGCGGGAAGTGAGGGTAAAGAGGAGATGAAGAGACCAGCAGAAAAGTAGAGAAAAAACCGACCTGGATGCGAGTGGGAGAATCGCTTAATCGAGATAGATGGACAGGTACAACCAGAGAGGAAGGAAATCGGGACCTGTACAGCTATTCCGATTGAGTTATCTCCGTCGAGCACTTCCGGCGACGGTTCAGTTATTCTAGAGAGAGAGCTCACCCACGTATCTTTTTACCCTCCACGGTAGTATAACTGGTTTTAAACTAACATTCAAAATTGTAGTCATATCCAAGATAAACATATAACTATTTATGAAAGGGCTGGTATACATCAACTTTCTTCGTTTCCTCCTTCAAAGTGCCCCATTTTACCATCATCTTTGTTTAATGAAGTACATACACACTACAAAGCTAACTTTAGTTGTAATGTGTAATAGACTATCTTTTACATAATGCTCAAACATATAAAATGTGAAAAACAAAGATTTATGGGCTGCAAACGCAAAAGTTATGTATGTGGGCTGGAGTGGACGGTTGGCATTGGCCCACCCTAGCTTCTCACTTTGGTTGTATATATAAGTTAGTTTTTTAAGATTACTAGTCGAACAAGCTATTTGCCTTTCATGACCAACTTGTCCAATTTGTGTGTATAATGGTGGCATGGGCATTATATGTATAAATAGTTGGGTTGGGAGAGTTAAAAGAACAACCAGTTAAACGTCTGTTATTGCTTCATTAACGAGTGAGTAAAAAGCCACTATTTTTCCACCTGGCCTTTAGAATCCTAGTTAAAGTGGGGCTAATGCCTCATAGCATGTAGCCATACTTTCAGTTATTAACATATTGTTGCACATGGTCAGGACCCAAGGACGCCATAATTAACAGTAAAGCCTATATCCCTGTTACTTTACTTATTCCATCCAGCTGTTCTACTATCATCTTGCCACTATAGAGGTCTTGCTGCATGGTATCCTGTAGAATTTTAGGTGTTGTTTGGCAACTTCTAAATGGTTAAGTGTTGAACTAGTAAAAGGTCTGAACCATTAAGTGCTGAACCAGTAAGAGGTCTGAACCATTAAGAGCCAGTATAATGCTTAACCGTTCAGAGGCAAATGTCTGACCAATTCAGATTAGAGGTCTTAACCATTCAGATATCAGCTCGCGAAACAAACAGTCTGAGCCATTAAGTGCTGAACCAGTAAGAGGTCTGAACCGTTAAGAGCCTCATTAAGAGGTAAACAAACAGCCCCTTAACCCCATTTACCATTACCATTTTGTGTGTCCGGTCTGGTCATTTATAAAGGGTGTTACTAAACGTACCCTCCTTCATAAAACATAGAAAGGACTTACCTAAAAAATAATTTCTCTCTTACATAGGGATTATGTTCAATAGAAGAAGGGTACGTTTAGCCTGACCCATTAAAGTTGTTGATTTAATTTAGTGTGGTATGAAATGGGAAGATGAGCATGTGACTGAATTTACATGAAAGCTTACTAAGCTTAGCATACTTTAACTCCAACTGAATGTGGTTTCTTGTTGACAAAAAAAAAATTGATGGTAACTGCAATCTTTGAAATTTGCAACCATGACAACAATTAATGTACAATTTTGTCAACTTCACTCAGATATATATAGATATATCTTTTAATGCTCATAAATATATGTAATATTGCAACTGTGCAACTGAACTCAAACAACAAAATCTATTGTCAAGAGAACTTTGGCCTCATTGTGGGCGTTCAGGCGGATTTTAGATGGTGTAGAATTAAGGATTTATGTGTCTTGTTCTAACCCAAAAAAAAAAAAAAAAAAAAAAAAAAAAAAAAAAAAAAAAACAGAATCTATCAATATTCAAGAGTTACTCGATATATATAGAGACTAATTAGTGTTCACATAGTTGAAACATAGATCATACTTGTTGCTTGTCTACAAATTAAACTAAGAAAAACAAACAGTATATTATGGTTTGAGAACATAAATAATTAACTATAGAAGTGGACCACCAATAAATCTAAGTACCTTGTTATTTAGTGACATTAACCCTATGTTACATCGACAATTAACAAGCTATAAAGATGGAGGGTGAAACATGACTTATTTCAAGGTTTATGGTGCTGGGTGTAAATATAGTCCAAATGAGCATCTGCAACTGCAAGAACTCTTCTCTTTAAACACTCTTCATCTCCACTTCCACACTCTTCCAACCCCATATCCTCCTATATTTTTTGTACATAAAATAAATTAATAACAAAACTTTAGATAAAAAGTTAAAAAAAAAAAACAAAGAAGATATAAAAGGATAGAAACTTTACATTGAAGGAGTGAAAATCAACAAGAGGGTTTTCACTGCCACTAGTGTTGATGGGTTCATCAAGTTTTTTCATCATGTTTTCACCTGAAATATGATGTGAAAAGTCAAAACATGTAAAGGGTTTTACGTGTTTAAGATTGTTGATAGATGTATGAAGATTGATTGATGATAGTTACCTGGTTTGGTGTGCAAGAAACGAGCAGAAGTGAGGGAGAGAAAGAAGAGGAAAGAAACAGTACAACGGAAGGTGTGCTTCATTGTCTCACCTTTGGGTGTTGTTGTGTGAGAGAGTGTGTGAGTGTTTGTGTTTGTGGGGTGTGTGATATGTGTATATATGTTGTTGGGAGTTGGGGTAGGGTGGGGGTGGGGGTGGGGTACCTTTAGTTTAAAACATTAAATACATGCAATGACAACGCACTGATATATTGACTTTGATTGACTCATAAACAAGATATTTCATTGGAAAATCCAAATTAACTAAGTGGGTTAGTGGGTTTGTGTAAGGCTTTATGTATACAAATTAACTCCCATAGTTCTCACACCCTTTAAATTTTATTTTCACATTGTATATTTGGTGCGTAAAAAGTTATACATGCCATATAAATGATTGTTACACAAAAAAATATGTCAGAAAATATCTTTTTGTCTCCGTGTATACGGGCCTGACCGTATAATATTATACGATCCGTATAGAATGTTATACGACCAATATAATGTTATGCAACCCAAACCTCATATGATGTTATACGACCCTTATAATGTTATACGGCTCGTATAGAATGTTATACGAACTAATATTTTCTCCATCTATACGAGCCGTATAACATTATATAGCCCAATATTTGTAATATCAGATTATTCTATGTGGACCATATAACGTTATACGACCCGTATACTGGGTATGAATTGAAATTAAAATTTTGAGGTGTGGTTTTATTAGTACCCTTTGTAGAATATGTGTTTTATTCCATATTTTAATGTGTTTTGATTGTTAAATAACTATTTATTTATGCGAGTTTCATTTTGTTTTATGGTTGCTTCCTATCTTTCTCAAGCTACGACTCTATTCTTACGAACCGTCTTCCTCCTCCACCACAAGAACCTACATGTGCCGCCGAGTACCACCTCACCTTCTATATGTTCGGCACCAAGAACATCAAAGAAGAAAAATCTGCTCATTTGCACTTTTTAAGGCCAAAACATGTTATTTTTCAGGGTTGATGTCATTTTCTAGCTTGTTGAACCAACATCACTTTTTGAGGCTAAATTCACGCCATTGACGGATTTCAAGCCTAATGTCGTCTCATTGATTATATTCCGGCCAATGACGGTGCCACTCCGGTGATTGCACCATCTACAACCATTGAGGTCAGGACACAGATCTAGGTGGTGTTGATGTTAGGAAGTAATGGTGATTTTGGGTGGTGTTTCACGATAGTAACAGAGATCGCCGGCGGCGGAGAAGGTCGCCGGTCGCGAACAGAGGCGACATGAAGATGATGACGATGGTGATTGTAACCTTTAGTTGTGTTAGTGGAGGTGGGGTTTGTGGTAATATTAGAACCCTACTTGATTTTGAAGAAGAAGACAAATAGGATGGATCTAGGTCAAATAGGAGTTTTAGAGTCAAAGCATGTGAATGGATGAAATTACCCTCGGTTAAATTGAGATTAATTGAGTTTCTTAACTGGGTTAGCCCTAAAGGATATAAAGTGTTATATAGCATGCGATTTTTGGACATAAACTGAAATTAAATCTTTGAAAGAGCACATTTCATAATTTTGGTAATACATAAAGAACACAAAGTGGAATTTACTCTAATATATAATATATAATAGTTTATTCAAGTTTTACAAAAATATTTTTTCTACTTTTTTTTTTTTGTAATTTATGGTTATGTACCTCATGTATAGAGTTTTTTTTTCATTTCTAACCCAAAACTTTTCTTCTTTTACAATTTAGACCCTTTGTTTTTTTTTTACTTTTAAACCAAACTTTTTCATCTTTTCCAATTTAACCTCAACTCTTTTATTTTCAATGTTGGTCCACAATACTTTTCATCTTTCCCAAGTTTTTCGTTTCGTTCTAAATTTTGTGTGTTAACGTTAACACACCGCAACGTGCGTGTGGGGTTCAACATTTTTTTCGTATATTTTTTCCCGTTTGACTGGCCCATCGCAACACATCTATTTTTCTCCGTTTGACAAGTTTCTCGCAGCGTGCGGGTCCTGGATTGACTTAGTTATTCTTTTCTATGTTTTACGTTTCGGTTTAATTTCTCTGCAACGAGCATGCGTAATTCAAAGATTTTACGTCTGCTTTTCACTCGGCGTTATTTTTTTCCGTTTTTATTTATTTTAGAGTAAATTACAAGTTTTGTCCTTTATGTTTGTCCCAAATTTCAGGCGCTGTCCTTTACCTTTAAAATTGATGAGTTTTGTCCTTAACGTTTCAAAATACTGCGCGTTTTGTCCTTTAGGGTAAACCCAGTTATAATTTCCAGTTAAGTTATGTCATGTGCACTGCACATGAGGGTAGCATTGTCTTTTCACATCCTAATTTATAAATGATTTTTAAAAAAACAAATAAAACATACCTATTCTGCAATTTCTCTCTTAAACACACCCACACACACTCTGCCTCTTTTTCCAACCACCGCTTACCATCACCTGTCGCCACCGCCTCCCACCCTCACCTGCCGCCAAACACCACCACCTCCCACCCTCACATGTCGCCAACCACCCACTATCTCCACCATCGTCTGACCCACCATCACCACTCACTCCACCGTCTCCAACATCATCATCAACATCCACCCCTTCGATCCACCATTAGATTCCCCAAAATAGAGCTACAAACTATCCCCAAATCTATCCACCCCTACGAAATCATCTGAACAAACAAAAAATACCCAAATATCCAAACTATTCAGATTCCCCAAAACAGAGCTACAAAAATACACAAATCCCCAAAAGAGAGCTACAAAAATACATAAATCCCCAATGAAAATTGGGTCGTATCGTATCATAAATTGCCACCCGTGACATCCAAATTCTGCATCAAATAGTTGTACTAGGTGCAGGATTATGTTGTAGAACCTGTGCCTAGAGCAGAAACCGTGTGCAATGAACACAAATAACATTTGTTCGAATCTCGATTTGATTTACATTGGATTTTCACAAAGTATAACAATAGAGTATTTTTCTGCAGCTTTCACACATACTTCGGCAGAGCGTAACAAAACACTCAATCACTCGAATTCCACTACATCTTCTAAGGCATCTGAGGGACCACATGGCACAAGCACAGATGAGTTTTGTGTGATTTTTAGGGTTAGGGTTTCGAAGGAGGAGGATGTGGTGGTGGTGCCGTGGTGGTGGTAAGAGATAGATTCAGTAATTTGGAGAGAGAGATTAGAAAGATAAAGAGATGGGTGTCTGTATATATATATAGTATTTTAGTTTTTAAGTGTTTTTTAACTAATAGGGTGAAAAGATAATTACACCATCATGTGCCTAGCACATGATCTGATTTAACATAAAAAACTAACTGGGTTAGGCCCAAAGGACATAACGTGCAGGATTTTGAAACGTTAAGGACAAAACTCATCGATTTTAAAGGTAAAGGACAACGCTTGAAATTTGGGACAAACATAAAGGACAAAACTTGTAATTTATTCTTTATTTTATTTTTACTAGTTTTTCCAGTGTTGGTGGTCGCTGACAATGGTATAGCATTGATACTATTTAACAACGTTTTATGACAACCACTGGAACGTAGAAGCTTAATACTAGTATAAAAAATAAAGTTGTATTGAAATATCAATACAATCTTATATAATATAATCGAGGGATTTAAAATATTATAACTCATATACCTTCACTGAGTTACTATGAATGTGAAAGAAAAGTTGTTACCATTCATTTAGAATTATAACAATTTTAAATTTTAGCTATTATTATTATTAATTTTATAAAACATCAACTTTTGTAGTGGTTATACATATATTTTTATATGAAGCTTGCCTTTCAAAAAAAATTTAAAGTTAAACATTCTTTCAACTTGTTAGCAAGGAATAATATGAGTGATGATGAAACATGATTATGGTATGCAAATGGTTCCGATTTATATGGAGGTATGATTATGCTCATGATGATGAGACGAGTCATGTGATGTGTTTGGTCATTGTCAAGGATATAGTGGTCCAAAGTAAATTCAAAACTTAAATCTTACAAAGAATCAGTGTGTTAGTGGCTGACACCAACAACCCAAAGTCAACCTTTTCCACGTACTCAACAACTGTTTCCCATCTTCTACCTTTCTCTCTTTTCAATTTCAATTTTTCTAAAAACAGGAAGTGGTATATATATATATATATAGGGTAGGGCTAGATAGAAAACCCTATATATATAAAAAACCCGAGAAAACCCAAGCTCCCGACATTTTTTTTTTTTGAAAAAAATAACACATGTAATATACATGTTTTTAAGACTTTTGGGCCAAAAAAATCAAAAAAGCGCCGAAGGGATATTTAAAAAAAAAAAAACAAGTTTCAGCAATTTTCAGCGAAATTATGTCTTTTTTGCTTAACACGTGTTAGGAGCTGAAATTTGTTTATTTTTTTTAAAAAAATCCCTTCGGCGCTTTTTTGTTTTTTTTGGCCCAAAACACTCTAAAACATGTATATTACATGTGTAATTTTTTTCAAAAAAAAAAAATGTCGGGAGGTTGGGTAAAAATGGCTTCCCATTTGGGTTTCCAGAGTTTTCTAAGAATTTTAGGGTTTTTTATCTAGCATTATCCTATATATATATAGGGTAGGGCTAGATAGAAAACCCTATATATATAAAAACCCGAGAAAACCCAAGCTCCCGACATTTTTTTTTTTTGAAAAAAATAACACATGTAATATACATGTTTTTAAGACTTTTGGGCCAAAAAAATCAAAAAAGCGCCGAAGGGATATTTTTAAAAAAAAAAAAAACAAGTTTCAGCAATTTTTAGGGAAATTATGTCTTTTTTGCTTAACACGTGTTAGGAGCTGAAATTTGTTTATTTTTTTTAAAAAAATCCCTTCGGCGCTTTTTTGTTTTTTTTGGCCCAAAACACTCTAAAACATGTATATTACATGTGTAACTTTTTTCAAAAAAAAAAAAGTCGGGAGGTTGGGTAAAAATGGCTTCCCATTTGGGTTTCCAGAGTTTTCTAAGAATTTTAGGGTTTTTTATCTAGCATTATCATATATATATATATATATATATATATATATATATATATATTCAAAATGCAACTTTTATTAGCATAAGTGTTGGTGCACTACATCTGCTGATTACGTCTTGTATCGAGTCAATGTCTTAGAACGTTAGATCTGGGCTTGAAATACGAGAAATAGTGAGATTGTATAGGTGATAGATGGTTGGATCGCTCTTAGAGTCAAATTAGGTTGTTGGATCGCCTTTTAGGTCATTTAGAGCTTGGGCCGCTCGAACGGACATGCTGGTCCGCTCGAACGACAAACAAGCTGGACCGCTCATGTGACATTCAATCTGGGCCGCTAATATGATACATGGTTGGACCGCTTTTGTGACATCATGTGTGGACCGCTTATTGGGCCTGTCCAATAAGCGGGTCCAGATCTTTATAAATACCTTTAGGGCGATTCCAGTTGTAAGGGTGGTAACAGTTGCGTAGAAATCGTGCCGAGGTTCTGCCGGTGCGAGATTTGATCTGTAAACGTTTGAAATCAATAAACAAGTAGTTAAAAGTGATTTGCCTGCTGTTTCTATCTTAGTTTCTTGTTATTCCGCACCTGAAACCAAGGAGAAAGCCTCTGAACGACTCGTTCGGGTCAGTACACGATCCTACAATTGGTATCAGAGCTCAGGAGGAGGTTCTCTACAGAAATCAGCCGGTTTTTGTCATTTTTTCTTACTTCTACATCTTCTTTTTCTAATTCGGGAAGATTTCACGGTCGGAATTTGTTCAAAATCTCAGGGATTGTGCAAAATAGTACCGTGACAAACCCTGGAAAGTTTTGGATCAAAACTCAAAGTTTTAGTGGGTCAAAATTGGATTTGAATGAGGACCGCTCGTTCGAACATAGCCTGAACCGCTCGACCAAACAGTTCTGGACCGCTTATCCGGACTACTCTGAAATCGCTTATCCGGACGTATTTGGATCGCTTATTCGAACCACTTGAACCGCTTATTAGACATTGTTCTGGATCGCGTTTTGGATCAACCCTGAACCGCTTATTTGTACGTATTCAGGGTCGCTTATTTGGTCGACTGCATCGCTCATCCGGACAACTTCTCGAACCGCTCATCTGGACAAACTTGGTTCGCTTATTCGTCACAGTGTTTGAAAAACGTGTTATTGAATCATGGATTTCAATCTCGTTAACAGGACTCAAGAAACACTTGATAGAATAATAATATTAAAGAATGATTTTGATTCATTTTCAGGTTTTCCAGGAGAGAGTACAAGAAGTGTCATTGAGAGATACAAACATCTTGTTCGTTCAATGTCTGATTTAAATATTACAAAAGAACCAAAAGAGTGGATTGAAAAATTTATCAGTGCGTTACCGAAAGAAGAATGGGAAGATTATGTCTTGAACTTGAAAAGTTCTAGAGAATTTTCTCAACTGACAATTACTCCACTCATTAAAAGGATTGAAGAACAGATGGAGATCAAAGATAAGAAAAAGAAAGAAAAAGCAGTAAAAGTCAAAGAATCTGGGAAAAATGAATCGTCAAGGTCTGCTTCAGTATGTTCAAAGTGTCATAACTTCAAGACAGTCAATGACAAACTTGTGAAGGATGCAGAAAGTTTGACATCTGAAGTCAAAAAGTTGAAACACGAGAAGCATACTGCTGAAAAACAGATTCTTATAGTTCAGAGTATTTGTGAGAAGCTGAAAGCCGAAAATGTTAAACTGTTGGGTAGTGTGAACAGTTTGACATTAGAGAACAAAGGTTTGAAAGAAAATGAAAAGGTTTTTGAAAACAAACAGAAATCATCTGAAAATGAAGATTTCTGGATAAAATTGGAAAACAAAAACCTAAAAGCGAATGAATCAAAATTTCAGGAACAAATAAAAGTTTTGATGAATGAAAAATCTGTTCTTTAAAATTTGAAGATTGAGAATGAGAAAACTATCAAGTCTCATTTTGGGAGAATATCTCAGCTTGAAAGTGAAGCTGAGAATTCGAGGAACAAAATTGATGAACTTGAGAAGAAATTGAAAGGTTTTGTGACTAAATCTGACAGTTTGAGTTTTCCCTGTCCAAAACCACTCAATTCTATGCCGATATGTGAAAAGATTGAAGATTGTGATGAGAAAACTGATGATGAAAATGAGGAATTTTATTCAGCAGATGAATCTGAGACAAAATCTGATGTTGAAATTAAGAAAAAGGAGAAATTTTTGAAGTTAAAAGAAAAATTTCAGAAAACTGTTTTACACTCGACTGAAAAGGGAGAATGCTCTAAGCAGAAACCTGTAAAGAAGATTGTAAAACAGAAACAAAAGATTAAAAATGGAGAAAAAATCTCATCAGTTCAATCATCCAATCACAATCAAAAATCAAAAGATTTAAAACTTAAAAATTCAAAAATTGCTGGGTGCAGGACAGATCATAGTGCTAAAGCGTCAAATCCAACAAAGATGAGGAAGGAATATCACCAGGCCAAACAGTGTTACGACTTGAGTGTTTGGTATAACGGTGATAACTGGTACGATAACAGAATGTGTTATAGTTGTGGATATCACGGACACATTGCTGTTAACTGCCGATATTGGAGATATGAGACCAGGAGGTGCTATAACTGCAACATCAAAGGTCATATTGCCCGAGATTGCCCAAGGAGATCGAATGTAAGATTGAGGGCTAATTCTCAGAAATCGGCAAGAATTCCAGTCAAGGTCAAGCCCGAAGAACTAAAAGTTCGAGAACCAAAAGTTCAACAACCGAAAGTTTTAGAGACGAAAGTTAAACTTTCACAGGGGCAGAAAGACCGACTGAGGAAGAAGAGGAAGAAAGCGAGAGAATATCTCCAGAAAATTTTGTCCTCGGATTCACCAAATAGAAAGAGTAAAAGTTCTGATGAATCAATTTCCTCGATTGCAAAGTCTAGCAAGACAGACTCATCAGATACAAATCTGAGGACTAAAGAGGAAAAGAAGAAAAAGGAGAAGGTCGGCGATGAATCTGACAAGTCAAAGTCAGACAAGCCACCTTCAGGCAATGATTCTGGTTCGTTAAAACCAAAGGAGCCTTTGGTTGAGGTAAAAAAGGAGAATTCAGGTTTAGCAATGGATGATGCAAATTTTCCACCATTGCTGAACAAGAATTCGAAATCGCCCAAGGTCAGTCAGGCTTGGGTGAAATTGTTTAAATAGAAAAACCTGACTTGCCGGAGATCCCAAGATGGTATCGTGGATCATGAATCGGCACATTTCTTGAGAAATTTCAATTTGGTGATTTTTCGCCTCATAATGTGGTATATCAGGGACATTAATTTGTACTTGATTTTCTACTGATGGTTTATGATCAAACTGGAAATAATAAATCTTTATATGTTCGAAGAAAACAAGATGATGAGCTATCCCCGAATCTACAAAATAGTTATCACACAAACTAATTTTTCTGGAAAAACCATTTTGATTAAAACAAACTTAAGTGTTTTGAAATCATAATGGGAAAATAGTTGTTGTGAGGGGGAGTTCTGATTGTTTTTGCACGAGAATGGTGAATTGAGGTAATTCACATAATGTTGTCAAGTTTCTTGTATAGTTTGTTTTCAATTTTTCCTCAGAAAATCAAAATTGAAACACATTTTGATTTTAGGGGGAGTAAGAAAATTTTGAAAAATTTAAAAAAATTGAAAAATGAAAATGAGTTTTGTTGCAAAAAGAGGAGATGATAGTACATCGGTGGACTATCACAGCATGCTAGAGATTTGTAAAGACAAAATTGTTTTTAAACAAGTCTTACTAATGATGTGTCAGTAGGCTTCACACAGTTAGTAAATTGTATTCGAGATATAAACATAAAATCAAAACTTACTTATTTTGTGGGGAACACTACTTGGATATATAGGTAACCCCTGAAATCTCGTTTGAAAGGTTTCTTATTCTGGAATACTAGGTTCTTGTACTCAATTGATGTCTGGGGTATTATTCCGGGACTTCTGCTGAACGGTAGTTCTGACCTAGTCCCTGGCTAATACTTTCTTCATATGCTTGAAACATAGCATAAAGCCCTCAGCTGATTAGACAATAAAATTGATGATCAGTTGTTGTAGCTGAAAAGATCCTCTAAAGGGGACCCACTGCTAAGTCGAAGCTGATATCTCTCTGCTGAACGGAAGTTCTGACCTGAGATCCCTCAGTTCTCGCATTTTTCCCCTAATTTATATACAGATATCATTTGTAGTTATACTTACCTGTAGATCAGAATATTGGGATCTGGATACGGGAGTATATTCAAGAGGTGGGACACTCAAATAAGTTTAAGTGCTAATACATTAAATACGTATCTTGAATCAATTGAAAATTTGTGTAGAGGTTTAAGTGGACAACAATACTGACAATCAGAAGTAAATTTGTTTTTAACATTTGCTGATTAATCAAGATCAACGGTGTTGGTGATATGTCTCAAAAACCGATATGATCCTCTTGCACAATCTCTCAAAAATAGTGTTCATTTCTGTTTTTCTATAAATTCAAAAATCCAAAAATAGTGTTTGTTTGTTAGATATTTGAAAACTACAAAAAGATTTTCGACAACAGAGTGTGAAGAACTGATATTTGACATTTCAAGTGCTAAACATGTTGAACTTGTGGTTTGAGAGAGAGTGTAAAATTGTGAAGATTTGAAATGCAAAATTGGTTCATTAACTTGATGACTAAGTTGAATGGTAACCTACAATTTGATCTTCATAGTTTTTTATACGATTAGTTAATTCATTAAGTTGAATTACAAATTGTGTTGTTTTGTGATAGTGTATTTGAGTATTGCAGGTTTCTGATCCTGTTGCTACGAATAGCCAGGAGATATATCAGAACCAGAGGAGAACTTAAACAGAGAAAGCCAGGAGTTGATTTCAATGGTGATAACGATTTCCAGACAGAGATCCCAGCATGATGATAGGGTGAGTCTGATGAAAGTTAGAGCCAGAGAATGATCCAGGCATATGATTCCAGGAAGGAATTCCTGAAGAAGATATTATTCCAGGCTGAGTTCCTGAAGAATGACAAAGAGAGAGTGAAGCCCAAAGACTGATCAAGACTGAAGAACTGAAGATAGCATTGTTGTGACTCGATAGTCGACTCCATCAACATCTGAGGGGGAGTCTGTTGGTGCACTACATCTGCTGATTACGTCTTGTATCGAGTCAATGTCTTAGAACGTTAGATCTGGGCTTGAAATACGAGAAATAGTGAGATTGTATAGGTGATAGATGGTTGGATCGCTCTTAGAGTCAAATTAGGTTGTTGGATCGCCTTTTAGGTCATTTAGAGCTTGGGCCGCTCGAACGGACATGCTGGTCCGCTCGAACAACAAACAAGCTGGACCGCTCATGTGACATTCAATCTGGGCCGCTAATATGATACATGGTTGGACCGCTTTTGTGACATCATGTGTGGACCGCTTATTGGGCCTGTCCAATAAGCGGGTCCAGATCTTTATAAATACCTTTAGGGCGATTCCAGTTGTAAGGGTGGTAACAGTTGCGTAGAAATCGTGCCGAGGTTCTGCCGGTGCGAGATTTGATCTGTAAACGTTTGAAATCAATAAACAAGTAGTTAAAAGTGATTTGCCTGCTGTTTCTATCTTAGTTTCTTGTTATTCCGCACCTGAAACCAAGGAGAAAGCCTCTGAACGACTCGTTCGGGTCAGTACACGATCCTACAATAAGGGTTAGAGGGGTACTCCCCTCTTAGGGGAGTCCCCTCTCTTACACACACCCAATCAGGTTATGCCACGTCAACTCCCATCTTAAACTCCCCTCGCACCCCAATTTGATGGCGGCACTCCCCTATTAGGTGACTTGTTTTTTTATTCAAAAGAAAAAATGTTGATTGGTTGAAAATGAGGGTGGTCCCACCATCTTCTCTCTCCTTCTTCGGTGAACAAGCCCCGAACAAACCCACCGATTTGGGTCCCCTCTTGGATGGCGGCACCCTTCCCGCTCGGCTACTTCCCTCCCCGCATGGGGTCACCGAGGGTGCCCCCCTCACCCTAAGAAAAACCAACCTCAAGCAAAAGCTAACGGGGCAAACGAACAAGGCAGAAGATTACACTTGAAGGTAAACCAATCTTTTAAAGAAAAGGAAACAATGTTTGATGAATACTTCATCTACAAACTACAAATAACCAAACGACTTGATATCATTGAATATCTTTTCTATTGTAAGACTATGTGTTTTGGGCTTTATGTAATGACTTAAAGGGGGGAAAGTGTTACCACGTAGGCTTTTTCTACCACCATGGGGCTTTATTGGGGATTTATAAAAATGTGGTATTGAGGTTGAGATGATTAGATATGATTAATTGTATATTTAAAAGAAATTAAAAACAATCAAAAGAGGCTCAGGCCCTCAAGCTCCTTGCCCCGCGCCTCTTCCAAGCCTAGTTGATGTGTTGTTAGAGCCGATTTTCCACGCCCCCTTGATATTCATGGGTGTTAGGGGCTTAAAGGCCAACAACACATCACCTCATTTCTCATATGTCATATACACCAACAAGTTGTAAAGAACCCGTGTTACCATTTTCTTTTGGGATCTATATTTGACACATTGTGGTATACTTGGATATGGTACTGAACCAAGAAAACAACACATATGAGAGATGTTGCACCAATAATTAAACAACACATATGAGAGATGTTGCACCAATAATTAACCATTTGCTACATTACCACTGCAAACTTGACATGATGACAATCTCCGGAGGATCTCCACATAAAGGACACATGAGGAAGGGGACAGGAATATCGTTATTGCTTAAAGCCACCTGGGTTGGCAACCTATTCATTTCACCTCTCCACATCAGAATGTTGCGTTTTATAGGGGTCAAGTTGCTCCATTTCATAACAAACACATTGGTCAAGTCAAAACCCATATTAATCAAGTTTTTAACTGTTTAACCGCGTAGCCAGCCAGATGAATCTCCTTGCCAAAGCCATCTATCCCTCATGCCCAAGATCCGCGCTTGGTTTAAAACAGCGATGAGTTAGTGTAATCCCACTAACTCAATTGATGTGTGTAGCGGTCTTTTCCATCCCCATTTCCAGACTACATTCTAATCTTGAATGTTATAGCAAACCGTAACACAACATTTTTGTTAAAGTCTCTTTGAACAGAGAGTAGTAGTTCGCGAGTCTAGCTAAAGTTTTATACTTTCTCCATTCCCCGCTTTTTTTAATTAACTTGTGGAGGTTAACAACTACAAGGTTTAAATAAATATCCATTCTAACAATATTAATTCATATTCCAGATAATGAAAAGCTAATATCATCCTCTTTCATAGGCTTTGATCTTCATTATCGAATCTGCAAACTGATTTTGTATGTAGAGCATTGTTTATATCTTTCAAAACACTAAATTATAACCCCCCACCCTTAGCATTCTTTGGTTTTGTTGACACGATCTTCTTCTGAATCAGACCATGTATCACACACGCCTTTGTTATTCATCTCACATGAACAATAATCTTCCATACTAACAATCGATTAAACAAACAACATAACAAGAACGATTTTCATTTCTGAAATTGAGAGTGAATGAATACAAACTTTTTCTTGATTGACTATATATACAGACTGATACGACAAGAATGTAGAGACGCGTCGCTTGGGATATGGTTTCATAACCATCACATCCTTTAATCCCATACAACGTGCCTTATCATTTAACCTAGTTGGACTTCTAATTACAACGTGACATAATTAAGTAACCTGGCCTTAGGCCCATAAAAACATAATACATATTAACGTTTAACCCTTTAAGACTAATTAAATAATATAACACAGCAGCCTTCTTTGACCCAGTTTATAATTAATTAGGTTTTCATTCTCCCCCTTAATTATAAATGGGTTAAAGTCTTGATCTTCAGTTTTCAAGTTCCGCTTACATCATCATTAACAACAATGAAAAAGTCTTCATCCGATATGTCTTCTTCCTTTATGACTTCAGCCACATTGACTTCCTTTTCTTCACCATCTAATCCTCCACAAGCCTTGAGGACTTCCTATTCGTCCTTGGTTAATTTTACCTGTTCTTTCATCATGTGAAAGTTCCACCTGAAGAGATCGATGTATTTGATGTAGGCAATCTTGATCGTTTGTGCATCCTCACAAAAGTGACCCGACTTCATAGTAACAACCTCCTATTTGTCTTCTTTAGTGAAGTTATCAAGACCACCCATCTCACTTACAATCAAGTGAAAATTAAACAAGTTTATTTCTTTACCATTCTTCACACGAGGAGGCATTTCTTCTTCTTTGAAGATCCCTAAATAATCTTGTGTGAACCATTTCGTGAAGACTTCATACATCATCTTAAAACCAAATTTATATTGTGACAACCTTTCGTGCATCTTAACAATTCGACAAAATCCATGCAACTTTCAAAAGTTATCACATATTCTTAATCTTCAACAATACTTTCTTTCATGTGATCCCAAATCCTATCACGTAAATTTTCATGCACTTCGTTTGGATTTTCATCTAACGCTTCCAAATACATAACAAGTGCAGATTTTTCCCTTTTATGATAAACTTCATTCGAGCCTTGTTCATCATCTTTGCATGGTACTTCATGGGCTTCCACCACATTCTTTCCCTTCCTTTTTTTTCAAATTCCCTTTCACATTGCTCTTCAAAGCATGTTTGAAGGTTTCCTTTCCCTTTGTATGCGGTTGGTTCGTCTAAGTGATCATAAAACTTATCTAGAAGTTATTCCTCAAGTTCTATTTCACTTTTATCAAACACATCAAACTTTTTGTTTATCCTTTCAAACATCCTCCCCAGCATACATTCATCCCCGTTGATAAATGTTTCTATCTCTTGGAACAAAAGTTGTTCCAAACTAAGTATGTTTTTCCTCATCTTTGGTACATAACTTACACATGATATTGTTTTCATTTTCCTTCCAACCGGTATCTTTACTTCCCCTATACCGTGAATGAAAACAAAAGTCTGTGTAGAAGTTTGTGCCTTGATCCCAAAATTCCATTTGATAATTCTGAACACATTCCTATTCTCGGTAGGGGTGTGCAAAAAACCGAATTAACCGAACTATAACCGAATTAACCGACAAAATTGAACCGAAAAACCTGAACCAAATAAAAAATCGGTGGGTCGGTTAATGGTTTTTTTGAAAACCGAATGTAGCGGGTCGGTTATGGTTATCATTTTTTCCATACCCACAATAACCGAACCGAACCGGCATGTAATAAATCTTTGTAGGATTTAGGACTTTTCACCATATTTTTAATATTTGATGTTTTTGACCGAAGATTTTTAGTACTTATTGGTTTTTCATATGATTTTGTGGTTCTGGTTGAATGTTTATTTGAATTTATGGAATGTATCATATTACTTTATTTGAATATTCGATAATAATTGGTATTAATATTATAGATTATATGTATTTTTTTAATACTATGTAATATACTAATATATACAAATATGCAATAACAATTTATTCCATGTTAAAAAAATTAAGCTATTTTTAGCTAAGCTAAATACACGGTTAACCACCCATAACCGACCCGCTATAACCATCAAAACCAAATAACCATAACCACCATAACCGGTCGGTTATGGTTAGTTATCCAATAACCGACATCGCGGTTATGGTTTTGGTTTTTGGTCAAAACCGACCCAAACCGACCCATGCACACCCCTAATTCTCGGACATGTATTTTTAAGCCTTGGGATCAACACACCCAATAAAATTTCAATATCCCTCTTTGGTTCCATTAACCATATAACTAACATTTTTTAGAGAGGGATCTATATCAACATACTTACATAAACAAATTGTTGCAATATAACCATCTTCACCGCAAACATAACACCGCGCCCCTCGTTTCTTTGGTATTTCAATCACTCGTTTTGCCCTACTAGTGAATATTTTCTTCCACCACTTTTTCGATATGGTTTTGCGAGTAAACTTTGTTCCAGATGTCTCCCAATGATGAAAAGACGATCCCCGCGCAAACCTTTTTCCCTGGTCGCCGCCCTGATCATATCTTCCTTCACCAAGTTTGACATCATAAGTTCTGTGTGCATCCCTAATCCTGATTATCCCCACTTAGAAATCCAATGTGCCTGTTTTAATACCGTTTCCATCACCTCCACCATAGCCATTCAATTCTTCCTCGCTGAAGTCTGATTCAGAACCCGTGGCTCTGATACCAATGTTGGCCCGATCTTCTTCTGAATCGGACCATGTATCACACACGCCTTTGTTATTCATCTCGCATAAACAACAATCTTGCATACTAACAAACAATCAACATAACAAGAAAGATTTTGATTTCTGAAATTGATAGTGAATAAATACAAAACGTTTCTTGATTGACTATATATACAGAATGATACGACGCGAATGTAGAGACGCGTCGCTTAGGATACGGTTTCTTAATCGTCGCATCCTTTAATCCCATACAACGTGCCTTATCATTTAACCTAGTTGGACTTCTAATTACAACCTAACCTAATTAAGTAATGAGCCCGCAGGCCCATAAATACATAATACATATTAATGTTTGACCCATTAAGACTAATTAAATAATATAACACAACAGCCATCTTTGACCCAGTTTATAATTAATTAGGTTTTCAAGTTTAACCACTCTTTCCCCAACCACCCACTCAGTTTCTTTTTTTTTTTAATGCCACCACACCATAAAAACTTTTTTTATAAGATATTCTAACCCATCAAAGACTTTACTTGGAGCTTTATATAAGGATAAGTAATATGTGAGGAAACTTTGTAACACCAACTTTGTTAGGGTAAGCCTCCTACCTGTTGATAAAGATGAAGCCTTGATGGCATAATATCGAAAACCGATCTCCAATTGTTTACTTTATTCATGTTTGAACTGTTGATGCACTGATGTTTGTTAACTTCGTCTTTATTGAGTCTTGTATTTTATGAGATAGTTCAGGGCACGGAAATCGAGAAGACAGTATTAAAGGGTAATTCCGCTTGAAAGGTGCTTAATGACATTTCAAACGGAATTAGAGAGTTCAAGCGAGATTACTAATTCCGCACGGAATTAAGTAATTCCGCATGAACTGGTAATTTCGTTTGAGATGGTTTCAAGCGGAATTATACGTCTATAAATACCGAAGTGCATGTGTCATTTGGAACGGAATTAGTGTGTGTGATTCAGAGCCGAGGTGCTGTCCGTTTGTCATTTGAATCTGTAAAAGCTCAGAATCTGTTAATAAGAAGATAATTAGAGGAAAACAAGTTGTGTTACGTCAATCTCATTGATTCCGCCCTTGATTTTGATGTTGAACTCTTCATATTGACTCGTTAGGGTCACACGACGATCCAACAAGTGGTATCAGAGCTCAGGAGGAGGAGTTCACACCAATTCAGCTTGATTTCATCGGATTCTCTCACTTCTACTCATTCTTTTCTAAATTGAACGAGATCTAACGGTTGAAATGGCTTAAAATTCACATATATCAAGCGAAACATAGTTTTAACCAATCCTTTAAAGAATTGAACCTTTATTCAAACAAATTCTAATAAAAATGGTTAATTCTGTTTGAAAAACAGACCGGACATGCTGACATCATTATAATTCCGTTCGAAATCATCATTGTAATTTCGCACGGAATTACACATTTGGGTTAATTTCGCTTGAAAAGTGCAGTCTATTTAAAACGAGATCTAGTTTCGTTTGAAACGTTCAAACGGAATTACTAATTCCGCACCAAAGTACTTAATTCCATTTCAATTGGCATAATTTCGTTTGAAACGTTCAAACGGAATTACTAATTCTGCACCAAAGTACTTAATTCTATTTCAATTGGCATAATTTCGTTTGAAATTAAGCTAATTCCGCACGGAATTAGATTTCACTTGGTAATTTCGTTTGAAAACCGTATTTTGTTTGAACAAGTTAATTCCGTTTGAAGCTATTCCGCTTCAACTGATTCCGTTTGAAACTATTTTGCAAAATTTCAAAAATTTTTCTAAGTGTTTGTTGATTGTTTCAGGTACTTGAAAGATGGATGATTTCATGAATCCTTTCTGTGATGTGTTTGCATTTACCAGTGGTTCGGGAGATGGCACATCAAATAACACGAATGAAACTACACCAACACTGAGTGCAAAGAAAATTCTTTCTGATGCTATGAGTGTAGACAGTGCATATGGAACATACAACAAGCCGCCCAAGTTGATGGCAATTGAAGATTACAACAGGTGGGCTACAAGATTTGAAGAATGGCTTAAAGCGTTTGCATATTCCAGTTGGAAAAGCTTGAAAAATGGTTTTGATTTGGGGAGAACAGATTATGAAAACTTAGAAGAAAATCAAATTGAAAGATATGTTGCTGAACAAAAGTGTATTGCTCTGCTTCACCAATCTGTCAGAGATGACATTATCTCACTGATCGAGTACAAAGATTCAAGAGACCTTTGGGAAAAATTAAAAATAAAGTGTGTAGGCAGTGCTGAAATAGTTAAGAACAAAAAGAAGCTGTTACGAAAAGAGTTTGATTTGTTTGGTTGTTTAAAGAATGAGTCTGTTTCCAAGATGATTGAAAGATTTGGGCATCTGAAGATGGAGCTTGCAAGACATAACATCATATACACTCAATAAGAGTTAGTTGACAAATTGTTTGATTCACTACCGAATGAGCAAGATTGGCAGTACTTTGCCTTGATGCTGAAAAACACAATCAAGTTAGAAGATTTGATAGTGGATTTGCTTATAGAAAGACTGGAAAGTCATGAACTAGAGATCAAAAAATCCAGCAAAGTCAACAACTCATCTTATTAGCAGAATGTGGAGTTGTATTACAGAGGTAGTATGATCCCAAAGACTGCATCTCCAAAGACAGTGTTTTCAGCAGAAAGTTCAAACACAATGAATCAAGAAACTCCTAGCAGTGGCTATCATGGTGGTTCATCGTCAAATACTTCAAATCAATCTACACCAAAGAATCTGTTTCAATGCAACATTGCTGTGGATCTGAAGAATGGTCAGAATTTTAGTGAAGAATCTGCCAAACAATAGATGGTGTTTTTAGCGTCTGTGTTAGAATCGTACGAAAGTCTCGTTGCAGGAAAGATAGGTAACACCAACCTAACAAAGGAAGACTACAATCAAATCGACCCTGAGGAGATGGAGTTGATTGATATAAGGTGGTGTATGGAGAGTGCAGTGAGAAGAGCGCGGCGATTCATGGAGATTACTGGAAGACAGTCTATTGGTGGACATTCTACCAAGTTAGGCTTTGACAAGTCAAAAGTCACGTGCTTTAAATGTAAACAAAAAGGTCATTTTAAACGTGAGTGCAGAAATGCTCTCACTGATGATACTGCAAATCCTTTTCGAGAGGATTATTACAAAAGAGCAATTTATCATCAAAATAGTGCAGAACCTCCCAGGATGAAGCAGATAGAGGAGGCACCCAAAGAAAAATCCAAGGCTCTTGCTGTTTTTCATGACAATGAAGGTTATGATTGGAGTGATGTTTTAACTGAGGAAGACGCAGTTGGTTATGCCTTCACAGCAGCAAAGATTGTTCCTTTTAAAGACAACAGATCTGAAGAAGTGAAGTATGTAAACAGGAAGGCAACAACTCAATTCATGAAAGGCAAAATTTATCGTACATGGATGGAAGCAAAGAAAGCAAAGAGATGGGATCCTGATAGAGAGTGTTATCTCGATCCAAATGGAAACATAGCTGTTGATCCAGATACTGTTGATGTTGAAGTTCTTACCAAACAACTTGCTGAAGAAGAAGAAGCCAGACAGAGAGAATGGTGGGGAAGAGGAGAAGCTGATGAAAAAGAGAAAGAGACAGAAAAAGAACTGTAGCCAAAGAAGATTGATGACGGAATTATTGATACGTCACAAGAATTCACCGTTGAAAACTTGAAGAAGATGGCTGATAAAGTTCTAGCTGCAAAAGAACTAGAGGTAGTTTCTGGTTCTGGAACTGAGTCCAATAACAAGCTCAGTTCAAACGATACACATGAGTCAGGTAAGAAAGCTAAATCTGAGAACAACTGCAAAAATTGCATGAAAGAATGCAAAGTTTGTAGTACAAATGCTTACCTCAGTGGTAAGAAGGTTGAAGAACTGACTAGTAGAGTCAGAAGTGTTGAAGATCAGATCTTAAACCGTGATAAACTGTTAAAAGCTTCGAACGACAAATTAAAAGAATTAACTGAGAAAATCGAAAACGATAAAAATGACATAGAAAGAATTAGGAAAGAAAATGAAAAAATGATTCTTGAAAATTGTCAAATTTCAGAAAAGTTTGAAAAACTAAAACGAATGGTAAAAGATTTTGATGAAAGAAATGGTAAAACAGATAAAGAAAATCTTCAGCTGACCGGTGTTCTTAGAGTTAAAGAAGAGCAAATCAACCAACAATTGGATGAGATTGCTAATCTGAAGCTTCAAGTTCAAGAAGCTAAAATTGAAAATGAGCGCATTAATCTGAAATTAACCAGTTACAACTCCGCAAGCTTTGTTTTACAACACATTGTTCCCAAACCCATCGGGAAAAACAAAGCAGGCGAAGATGTTTTTTCGGATGGAACAGGGGTGGGGTATCATCAAGTTCCACCACCAGTTTTAAACAATTATTCAAAGAAACAATCAGGGTTGGTTAATGATGAAGATGTTCATGAAGTAAAACTTCCGGACACGAGTGATGTCACATTCACTTCATCCTCCGATGACGATAGTGTTCAATCTGAAGTTGTGAAAAGTGTGGTTGAAAAAGTTTTAAAGTCTGAAAGTGACACTACTGAGGAAGATGAATGTTTCTTGGACAAATACATTCTAAAACCAAAATCCAAAAACAACTTAAATGAAGAACCTACTCTTGTCATGTACAAGATGTTGGGATCGGATAAGTTGTATTCAGATTCTGAGTTTCCACTGGAGAATGTTAACGTTGCTAAATTGACAAATGTGTTCAAATTGGTTGAAATTAATATGTCTGAAATAGAAGGTTTAAATCAGACAAGAGGCAAATGAATTTTGAAAAAGATAAGGCTTACTACAAGAAACCTGTTATACCTCCGCGTTTTTATAACAACAATCAAAACAAATGGTCAGGTAGATATCAGGGTGGTAAGAATTATCAGAAAAAGATTGTTCAAAACAGAAGGTTTGCTGAGAAAAAGGTGTTTGTGAAAAGTTCAAGTTCGAGTTCACTTTCTGACGAATAGTCTAAAGTTTTTTCAAAATCAAACAAAGAGTTCTTTGAGAAGAAGGCCTCACAGCCTCAGTCTGATGGCACAAGTCGGGTAGTTGATATCCGAACATGCTTCAAATGTAATCAAATTGGACATATTGCATGAAAGAGTACCAACTTGAAGCCTAAGACTGAAGTTGTTGAGATTCAGAAAAGGAAAGTTGGTGTGAAAGGCAAAGTTCCAATAGCTGTTGAGAAGAAAGTTTTGAAAAATGACAACATCAAATTCAAAACTAAACCTGTTAAAAATGTGGTAACTAAAAATGACAGGTTTTACAAAGGGTTTGCGTCATCTCAACAAACATGGAAGCCAAAAATGGTTGCAAAGAAAATAAGTTCTCCAAAACCAAAGGTTTTAGAGTCAGAAAAACAATCATCTTCTACCACACCGGTAAAGATGAATGTTCCTTTGGATTACTATGTGAAACTTGAGAAAGAAATGCAAAATTCTAAGAAGAAAGATGTTCAAAAGAAAGACCAACCATCTGGTCAACCTCAAAAAGAAGAGTTTTTCTTATACAAAGAGGTTGAGGTTAGATCTGAGGAAAGTTTAAAGATGAATGACAAGAATTTTCCACCTTTGATCACAAAAAGAACTGTCATTGATTTCCAGCTACCTGAGTCAAAAGAGGCTTGGGTGGCAACCAAAACTAACTAAGTGTTTGTGAATTGTGTAGGAGCTTCCATGATCCGTTTCACGTTGGATTATGGATAGTGGAGCTTCTCGGCACATGACGGGGAAGAAGACCCTGCTGTATGATGTTCGTGGGTTTAATGGAGGTTATGTAGGTTTTGCAGGAAATCAAGGAGGTCGAATAGTTGGTGAAGGAACGTTATCCAATGGCATTGTCACGTTTGAAAGAGTTAACTACATTGCTGAGCCTGAGAATAATCTTCTAAGCATATCCCAGATCTGTGATAGAATGTATACAACGCACTTTACAGACAAAGAGTGTTTGATCTTGAAACCAGGATTTGTTGTTCCCGAAGAATGGATTATCATGAGAGCACCAAGAGTCAATGATCTGTACGTGTTGGACATGAGTATAGTAACTACAACCACGGGTCAGTCTCATTGTTTTATGTCTAGAGCAACAGAGAAAGAATCACAACTGTGGCACCGAAAAATGGGTCATATACATTTGCGAAAAATGAATCACCTGGTGCACAATGATTTGGTTACTGGTGTTCATGTGAAAGGTTTTCATCTTGAAGGGGAGTGCATTAGCTGCATCAAAGGAAAGCAAAAGAAGAAATCTCACCCCGGGAAGAAAGAAAATTCAATCTCAAGACCTTTAGAGAGACTTCATATGGATTTGTTTGGTCCAGTGAACGTCAAAAGCATTACTGGAGATCTCTATTGTCTTGTAGTCACAGACGATTATTCAAGATTTTCGTGGGTATTATTTCTGAAGTCAAAAGATGAGACGTTTGATCGTTTGATGACGCTTTTCATGAAGATGGAAAACTTGTACCAGACATGCATTAGAAGATTACGTAGTGATAATGGTACCGAGTTCAAGAATATCAAGATGGAAGAGTATTGCGATGAAAGAGGTATATTGCATGCATTTAGTGCTCCTTACACTCCACAACAGAATGGAGTAGCTGAAAGAAAGAACAGGACGCTAATTGAAACGGCCAGGACGATGCTTGCTGATTCCAAGCTACCTGTTAACTTTTGGGTAGAAGCAGTATCAGCCGCATGCTATACGCTCAATCGGGTTCTTACTGTCAAGAAGTTCAACAAAACGTGTTTCGAGCTGATCAACAACCGCAAGCCAAACCTGAAGTATTTAGAACCGTTTGGGTTTCCCTGCACAGTTCTAGAGCCTTTTGGTAAATTTGGTCCAAAGAGCATCGAAGGGATATTTGTGGGTTACTCAAGTCCACTAAGACGAGTCTTTGTTCCAAGCTTAAAGCGGATCATCGAAGCATCGAATGTTGAGTGTCAAGGTTACACAATGCCACCACAGAATCCAGGCGATTCATGGCGTTTTCATTATGACACTTTGTGGAATTCATTTGACATGGAAAAAGAAGAGGAAGAAGAAGAAGATTTCTTTGACGAGTGGATATTCTGTGAGAGTATGAGTCATCTCAGGAAAGGTTCCCAGCTGAGTCTTCAAGGCGTCAAAGGCACACTTCAAATGACGATAAAGCAGGTCCAAGCAATGCTGGAGAACATGATGATATTCAACAAAATGAAGTTGCTCAAGATAATCAGACGGCAGAAAATGATAATCAAGAATCTGAGAACAGACCAGTATTTGATCGTAGTGATTCACATTCTGAGGGGGAGCAAATTCAGATTTCAAGTCAAACCATTCCAGTCAGTGAACAAAGTGCAGACCATAATATCACAAATCTGGAGGGCGAGGTAGATGTTCCAGGCGAGGTGATGCCTAGAACTCTTTTATACCATCCAGAAGAGTTGATTATTGGAGAATTACAATCAGGCGTCCGCACTAGACGACAAATTGATCAAGGGCTTACTTGTTTTTATTCTACAGTTGCTCCATTACAAACGGAGTTTTCACATAGTTGTTTTATCTTGCAGAATGAACCGACGACTTATAAGGAGGCGCTTACTGAAGATTCTTGGGTCAATGCGATGCAGGAGGAACTGAGCCAGTTCGAGAAGTTAGGAGTGTGGAAGTTAGTAGATTTGCCTGATGGTCACAGGAAAATTAACACAAAATGGGTGTTTAAATGCAAGAGAGATGATCGAGGGGTTATTATTCGAAACAAAGCTCGACTCGTAGTCCAAGGCTTTAGTCAGCAGGAGGGTATAGATTTCACCGAAGTATATGCTCCAGTGGCTCGACTAGAAGCAATTAGGATCTTTCTGGCATTTGCATCGTAGAAGGGATTTAAAGTTTTTCAGTTAGATGTGAAATCGGCGTTTCTCTACGGGAAGGTAAAAGAGGAGGTATATGTTAGACAGCCACCGGGCTTCACCGACCCAATCCACAAAGACAAGGTCTATTTACTGGATAAAGCGTTGTATGGTTTACACCAGGCCCCGAGAGCTTGGTACGAGACATTGTCTCAATACCTGCTAGCCAACAGCTTCATCCGTGGAAAAGTGGATGCCACTCTCTTCACCAAAGAGGTCGACGGACATCTTCTGAGATATACGTGGACGACATTATTTTTGGGTCAACGAATGAAAGTTTGTGCAAAGACTTTGAAAAAGTTATGAAGCAAAAGTTTGAAATGTCATCGATGGGGGAGATGAAATTCTTCTTGGGACTTCAAGTTGATCAACTACCTGAGGGAATTTTCATACACCAGACGAAGTATGTTCATGATATCTTAGAGAAATTTGGGATGTCAGGATCTACTCCAGCTTCAACCCCTTTAGCGACGAACCATGGAATAAACCCAAATCTCACCAGAGAAAGGGTAGATGAAACGATGTATCGTTCCATGATCGGATCGCTGATGTACTTAACTACTTCAAGACCCGATATCATGTATCCAACTTGCCTCGCAGCAAGATTTCAATCTAACCCGAGAGCTTCGCATATGGTGATTGTGAAACGGATATTACGCTACCTGAAAGGAACTCCATCATTGAGGTTGTGGTATCCAAAAACAGGCGATTTCACGCTCGAAGGGTATTCTGACTCCGACTACGGAAGCTGCAAAGTTAACGCAAAATCAACAACAGCGGGTTGTTAGTTCTTTAGACCACGATTGGTTACCTGGCAATGTAAGAAGCAGACCTCTGTGGCTCTATCCACATGTGAAGCGGAGTATGTATCTGGTAGCAGTTGCTGCTCTCAGATATTGTGGATCCAGCTACAGATGCGTGACTACGGTTTGCAATTTCTTAACACCCCTATCTTTGTTGATAATGAGGCTGCAATAAGTATAACAAAAAATCTTGTTCATCACGCTAAAACGAAACATATAGAAATTCGTCATCACTTCATCCGAGATTGCTTCGAGAAGAAGTTGATACGAATTGAGAAAATCCACACTGACAAATAGAAAGCTGATTTACATAATAAAGCATTTGACAAAACTCATTTTAAATATCTTTTAAAACTAAACGGTATGATGCTTTTATCGGTGTCGGATGGGATTATTGGCGTTGATGAGGATAACATTGTAGATGATGATGTTGTGAAACAATCTGCAATGGTTTGTCGATTTTTTACTTGTTTTGGTATTTAGGGGGAGTATAGGGTTACATTTCAGAAAATACAAAAACAGTAAAAAAAAAAATTCTCAAAAATCCAAAAACATGAGAAAATTTCAAAAATCCAAAAACAATAAAAAACTGAAAAAGAGTTTATGTAAAAATGGAAAATGATAGTACATCGGCTTGACAGTTACGGTACGCTAAAGATTTGTAAAGTTTTAAAGTTTCTAAACAGTCTCGCTGATGATGTGTCGATAGGTTTTTATACATTCAGTAAATTTTGTTTGGGATATAAACCTAAAATTCAAACTTGCTTATTTTGTGGGGAACAAATCATGGATATATAGGTAACCCCTGAAATCTTGTTTGAAAGGTCCCTCTTTCTGAGATACTAGATCTTTATACTCAGTGATATCTGGAGTATTATTCCGGGACTTCTTATTTTGTGGAAGCAATGGCCTAGTCCCCGTATAATACTTTGTGTTTGCTTGAAATAAAGCTCACCCTCAGCATAAAAATGATGAAACATTGCAAAATGCTAATCATGTGCTGTTGAAGAAAAGATTCTCTAAAGGGAACACACCTAAAGTCGAACCGTCATCTCTCTGCTGAACGGAAGTTCTGACCTGAGCTCTAACGGTTTCGCATTTAACCCTTTAACAGATATCATCTAGGTATACTCACCTATAAGACTGAATATTGGGATCTGGATACGGGAGTATATTCAAGAGGTGAGACACACATATAAGCTTAAGTCTTTAATTTACCTAAATCATATCCTGAACAAATTGAAGTTTGTATGAAAATTTAAGAGGATCAGCATATCGGCAATCTAAGTGAATTGTTTAAGACTTAGTATGTTATCAAGCTTAACGGTGCTAGTAACTTGTCATCAGCTGATATGATTCCCTAACACGCTCATCAAAAATATGTTTGTAAATAGTTTTCTTACATTGCATTCTATTTCTGTATTTCATTGTCTAGTCTAGAAACTTTATTAAAAATTCAAAAAGATTTTTCATTTCTGTTTTATTTTCCGACAAACCAAAGTGGGGAGTTGATCTTCAAATTCAGAAGATTGGAGCAGATGCAGAAAGATTCTAAGCTGGATAATGAGTTGAGAGCTTAACATGTTAATTGAGAAAATGAAAAGTCAAAACAAGTTCATTAACTTGAAACTTGTAAATTTTTCAGGAAAACATTTGAACAAAATCAGTTTGTTTTTGTCACAGATCAACCAAGGTCATTAAGTTGGACTTAGTAGATAAATTGAGTAATCAGGGTCATTAACTTGGACCTGAATACTTAAGTGGATTTCTAAAACTGGATGAACAACTAAGAGAAGTTTAAGACTGAAAAGATTATAATGTTATATGTTTGAGAAACAGGAAACAGGAGTCAAGATCTCCATGGTAAAGAAAATGTCAAAGTTTGAACCAGAATTTAAGTCCCAGCTTATCAAGAGGGGGAGTCTTAGAAAGGGGGAGTCAAAATTCTGGATCAACATTCAAAGGAGAGATTGAAGGTTAGAGTTTGAAGATAGAAGATTGAAAGATGCTTTTCAATGTCAAGACAATTTAGGGCAGAGATTGATAGATCAAGACTAAAGACTGAAGACAAGATGCTAAAGACTTCGTCAACATCCAAGGGGGAGTCTGTTGATGCACTGATGTCTGTTAACTTCGTCTTTATTGAGTCTTGTATTTTATGAGATAGTTCAGGGGCACGGAAATCGAGAAAACATTATTAAAGGGTAATTCCGCTTGAAAGGTGCTTAATGACATTTCAAACGGAATTAGAGAGTTCAAGCAAGATTACTAATTCCGCACGGAATTAAGTAATTCCGCATGATCTAGTAATTTCGTTTGAGATGGTTTCAAGCGGAATTATACGTCTATAAATACCAAAGTGCGGAGATGGTTTCAAGCGGAATTATACGTCTATAAATACCGAAGTGCATGTGTCATTTGGAACGGAATTAGTGTGTGTGATTCAGAGCCGAGGTGCTGTCCGTTTGTCATTTGAATCTGTAAAAGCTCAGAATCTGTTAATAAGAAGATAATTAGAGGAAAACAAGCTGTGTTACGTCAATGTCATTTATTCCGCCCTTGATTTTGATGTTGAACTCTTCAGATTGACTTGTTAGGGTCACACGACGATCCAACATGAACCCACCACAAAATCTATGTAGGTGAAACACATGTTAGCCATTTTGCAACACATAATATTAGCCATGTCCTTAAGTTCATCTTACTCAACCCCAATGCGACATAAGTTAGATTTTTTGCATATTAATTTTAAAGCCGGAACATAGGAATTGAAGGCACTTATGAAGCCTAGTCAAGGTCCTAGCATTTTCCATCGACTATAACAATCAAGGTGAAACATATGTTAGCCATTTTGCAACACCAAATATTAGCCATGTCCTTAAGTTCATCGGACTCAACCCCAATGTGACATAAGTTAAATTTTTACATATTAATTTTAAAGCCAGAACATAGGAATTGAAAAGCACTTAAGAAGCCTAGTCAAGGTCCTAGCATTTTCCATCAACTATAACAGTCGTGTCATTAGCATATAGTAAATGCGAGAGAATAGGTTTGTGGTTTGGGGACTTAAAGCTATGGAAATCCCCAAGTTCGCAAGCCATATTTGTGATGCTTGAAAAGGCCTCCATGACAATTTTGAATAAAAAGGGAGATTGTGGATCGCCTTGTCTTACCCATCTTAATTTGGCATTAGAATTCGAGGGTAAGGGACCCGTTTACAAGGACTGAGAATCTCGTAGAGGATATGATACCATTTACCTAAAGATTCCATTTGGATGGAAAGCTGTTTGAGATAAAATTGAATACAAAAATTCCAATTCACGTGGTCAAAAGCTTTTTCAAAGTCAATTTACAAAAGAAAAACTTATGACGTTGACTTTTTGACCCAGAATATAACTTCATTAATAGCCTTTATTCTAAAGGTATAATATATCACATTAAAATATGTACAAGAAATAATTGTTTTAAGTTTAGAAAATATTTTTTTTCTTGAATAAACTGCAATTTGCGTTCCTGGAGAAAGGGTCCGGTGTCAAGTTGAGTCCCTAAAATGAAAATTTCGTCTCCTGAGTCCCTATACTCTAAAAAGCGCTACACTCTAAGTCCCTGGGGTTTGGTTCCGTTAGTATATTTCGTTAAGTGGGCAAAATAGTCTTTTTACCAATAAAAAATAACCGCATCCTTAAGGTTTGGTTTTCCCTATACTATGAGTCCCCCACGACCACCGATTCTAGAAACCCTTGAAACAAATCGAAACCCCACTTTACCTAAATCAGAGAAATCGAAACTTTTCAACACCCAATTTCTTAAATTTCTTAAAAATCAAGAAAACCCACCAAAACCCTTCAAGAAACACGTTCTTTGAATCTGAAACTGAATAAAAAAAATCCAATTTTAACTTAAAAAATACAAGGAAAGAACACAAAGGAAAACAAGATAACCTTAATTCATGAGTACCCAGTTTCTTAAAATTCATAAAAATCAAGAAAACCCATCAAATTCCTTCAAGAAAATTGAAAAAGAGCCAAATGTTAAGGCCTTTTTAAGTTCAACTTCATGAACACAAGGATATTTCATTCACGTGCATTCAATGAAAGTATGAAACTCACAAAAAAATGTAATTATCAAATAGATTCACACACGAAAAAAACAAAGTTATTATATCCATAAACTAAAAAAAACACCCATGTTAGACAAAGCCTTAGATTCACACAAAAAATTAGGCCATAAACAGAAGTAGTAATATAGGATGTGGTGGTTCGATGGAGTAGAGGTACGGTGGTGAATGGTGGCTGGTTGTGGTGGTTTGCAGGTGGCTGGTACGGTATGGGAAGGTGGTGGTTGATCGATGGTTGTTGACGGTGTTGGTTTGCATCAGAAACCGGTGATGGTTCTTGGATGGTATGATGGGAATGGGCTGACGATGGTGGTGTACGATTGGCTGATGAAGATGATGGGTAGATTTGGATTTTTTTTGTTAGATTTGGATATGTGGACATGATGAATGATGGAGGCCATTGAAACACCTACACATTCATAATCAATTTCGTCTTTTAATGATTTTTTTATTTAAGTAATAATAATAATAATAATAATAATAATTTAACGGTAAGGACACAAAAGAGAATAAATTTTAAATCAGAGGGACACAAAAATATAGGATGTAAGGGTAATATAGTCATTTCAGTTAAAAAACTAGCAGAGTTGATGCCAAGAACTCAGAGTGTAGCACTTTTTATAGGTCAATGACACATGCAACAAAATTTTCAAAATGGGAACGCGAGCTAACACCGAGCACTTTTATCAGGGTCACAAATTACAATTTACTTTTTTGTTCTAAAAGAAGTTCCTAACGTTATATTTTACTCCTCATATTTTGAGAAAAGAAAATATTTCCTTTTTATTAAAAAAAATAGCATCACAAAATATTAGTTCAAGTTTTTAACAACACAATATCTATTACATGAGTAAGAGCATTCACACCCCTTTCATTTTTTTACCTTATAATTTCACTAAAAATAATTGTATTTTCTCTCCGTTTTCAATTAAATAATTATTTTTGTACTTTTATCATTACCTTTTATTTCTCCTTCACTCGCAACCAACTTCAAAATGTATTTAAAAATTATAGGTGGTGAATAGTGTCCCCTCAAATTTACAGATGAACAATAATATTTTCCCTCTCCTCTCCTCTCCTTATAACCATTTTCCAACCACCTACAATCACTTTTCATAATATAAAAAGCTACCTCACAGAATTTGGGGACGGATTGTGAATGCTCTAAGTTACATAAATCGTTTTGATTAGTTAAAATAAGGTATATCCTCTCTCAATGATACTCATGAAAAATGACCAAGCGACTCTTATATATCTTATTCTTTTTGGCGTTGAGTTAATATCCAGAATTCTACCATTGCGTCTTAGACCACCCGTAGTGGGAAGGGTTTTGGGCACTTTTTCCCCAAAAAAACGCCTCTTCACGCCTGCGTCACCGCCTCCCGAGGTGTTTTTTATGGTTTTTTTTTGTTGGGTGTTTCCTTAAACACGCCTAATGGGTTTTTGATGGCCAATGGGACATTTTTTATGGGTTTTTATTTTTATTTTATTTTTAATTCAATTTCAATATTTAATCATTGCAAGGGGCATTAGGCAAGGAGGGGCGGTCAGTTATAGGATCACGGATTCAATATGTAACGCGTGATATCCACCCCCACAACAAAGTTCCACGCGTGATATTTTCCACGAAATCAATTTTCGTTATTTTCTTCACGCGTTATTGTTTTGTTTTGTTTTGTGAGGGAAATTGTTGGTTGAGGGGAAATTGTTGGGTGTGGTGATGAGTGATGACCATTGCCACCAAAAAAGGTTGTGAGTGATGGAAAAATGGTTGATGACATGGCGGAACTTGATTGGTGCTTGTGAGTGATAGAATTTTATCACTAGTGACCACCCTCTCCCCCCTTATACCATTACATATATTTTTAACTTCAAGCCTTTTTGCTGACTAGGAGCCACATGTCAGTTCATGCCCAAGGGTGGGGCATTTGTTTCACTCACCACTACACATGGTCTTATAAGCTAATCCGCACCGAACGAATACCCTCACATCTAGGGGTGTTCAAAAAAGTCGTGGCTCGCAGCTCGCTCGAAAAAAGTTCGAAAAGAGCTCGGCTCGAAATTGGCTCGGTTTGTAAGCGAGTCGAGCTCGAGCTTGGCCTGGCTCGGCTAGCGAGCTCGTGAGCCAGCTCGATAAGGTTTACATCCTTCATATTTTTGTCCCACATCGCTCAAAAGACAAAAACTAAGGGAGTATCTCCCTTATAAAAGAAGGTAAGGAGAATGTACAAAGAGATTTAAGTATTTATACTTGCATATTTAGCCATTTTGTTAAATATAATTGCAATTATGGCCCTTGGTCTATGAAAATATTCATTTTTAGGGTTTTTTAAGTAGTAAATTTTGCGGTTTTTTGTTAATTCGAGCTAGATCGAGCCGAGCCGAGCTAGCTCGAATTTTAATCTAGTCGAGCTCTAGCCTCAAATCTCAGCTCGATTTGAAATTCGAGCTCGAGCCGAGCCAGCTCGAATTGAGTTCGAGCCGAGCTCGAGCTCGGTTCGACTCGGCTCGTTTACAGCCCTACTCACATCTTATAAACTAATCCGCACGGAACCAATGTAGCTCTTCATCATCACTACACCATCAAGATCGCCTTCGTTTATATCGTGTGTGGTTAATAAGATTTAGAGTTAATTACATGGATGGCTACTGTGGTATAGTTGTTTCTAAGGATTTGATCGTTTAGTATGCTAATTTAAATCTTTAGTCCCTATTGTTTACTGACTGATAACACAAATCGTTGTTGGTGTTAACAGAAGTTCACAGAAAGGGTAATTTACAATTTACTTCATTTATTTATGAGGTGACTTCCTGGTCGTGTCCTTTAATTTCAGTAAGTACAAAAAAAGTCCCTGTAGTCCATATGTTGTAACACTTTTCGTTAATTCGCTTAACCGGTGTTGTTAATTCGCTTAACCGGTGTTAAGTTTTCAGTTAGTTTTTTTAAATGACTATTTTATCTTTACAATAAACTAATGGACAAAATCTGTAGTTTTCTAAAATTGTTTTTTTTTTTTTTGCTATTTTTCCTTTTTCTTTGAAAACAAGTGAAAATTATTCGAAAAGTTCCGCATGGATTACTTGTAATTTAGTCAACAAACGAACACAAAGTAAAGTTTAAAAGACAGTGAACAAACTAAACATAATCACAATTTCCTAAAGTAGAGCAAGATACAGATTTGTGAAATCAAAACCATACTAGTTAAACCAGTGATTTCGAAACAAAATACTAATAAGTGTTGGGGGGGGGGGGGGCATATCTTGGGGGAGTAGAGAGAGGTTGTGAGGGGGAGAGATTGAGTGATGAGGATCGAGAGACAAATTGTTGAAGTTGATACGGCTACTGTCTATGGTGACCGTTGTCCGACGATAGGAGTAACGACGACCATAGAGAAAAAAGTTGGGAAGGGAGATGAAGAAGAATAAAGAAAACGAACGTGTTATGTTTCTTTTTAATTTTATCAAAAAGGTTTTTCTTTAAATTTGTTTAACTTTTTATTAATTAAAAAGGGCATTTATGTCTTTTTATTAAAATTTCATAGGCTTTTGTCGTTTGTTTGCTTTAAGTACCGAATGCTTCGCTCAAGTGAACAATATAGGCTAAGGGTATAAGGCTATGCGGTATGGTGATGGCCCTCCCTTAGATGATGATCTACCACGTACGCACCACATCATAGTCCTTGGAGGATGTCCCTCCAAGGTAGGGATGAGCATTTGGTATCAAATACCGATCCCGATCCCGAAAATACCGTACCGAATTTTTTCGGAACCGGAAACGGTATCCACTTTTTGGCATTTTCGGTATCGGTATTTTCGGGATCGGTACCGGTAAAATACCGAATTTTACCTTCAAATACCGCTACCATACTGACATATTTCGGTATCGATATCGGTACCCAGTTTTGGCAAAATTCGGGATCGGGACGGGATCGGGATTTGCTCATCCCTACTCCAAGGTAGAAACACAGGAAATGGAGGATGAGCCTACCCCCACCATCTTTTTTTTTAAATTTATCTGCTTTTTAACATTTATTAAATAAGATGTAAAAATAAAATCATAAATATTAAAAACCAAACATTACATAATAATATAAACCAAATATTACATAAAACTAAAATTAATATAAACTAAAATTACATAATGCTTCGTTCTCACCCGAAGATGACGAATACCACGTTGAAGAAGATGAAGACATGCCTATTTTTTTATAAAAGTACGAGGGTTTATAAAAGTTGAGAGAGAGATGGGGTTGAAGTGGGCAGGCCGAGCCCATGCATATTTCGGTATCACACCGCCTAGCCTAAGGGGTGGTCACCTCTTGGGGAGAGGTAAACTCTCCAGTCTCCACCCATCCAATGATTTCTTGTCATGTCAGCCTCTCTCTCCAACTTTCATCTTGCCCTTAATCACAACGGGTGACCCAAACATTTTTATGAATGAGGTAACAAGCTAGATAGAAGAACTTTAATCTGAATTTAAAATTCGATGTGAACTTATTTTGAGACTTACGGTTGTACTGGTGTTGCCCTTCTAGCACCATGCTAGGAGGGTTATGTTTATTGGTTCCAATAAAAGTGCTTCCTGATTTGTTAAAACAAACAAATCAAAATATAATAATGATATAAAATATAAATCAATAAATATATATATATATATTCGAGTTAAAACAAGAAGTTATGCTTATAAATAAATAGATAATATAATCTTTATATATAACAGAAGCTTACCACTTTTCTGAAAATAAAATCTTTATTGTTGGAAAAGTTATGGGAGAAAAGGTTGATATTTGTTAAAAATGCACATAAGTAGATAACCTTGGATCTATATATATCCATTAGGCATTGGATGCATGTAATGCAATAATAAGTGGGTTTAGAGAAAAAGATTTGTCTCTCTACATGTGCCACCTTTAAGCCTGTTGTATATGTTAAACCAGCTGCTAATTGGATCCCACATGTAAGCAACCATTTTGGTGCCTACTCCACCTCCTTTTCATTTATACTATAACAATCCCAACCCATTTGTTCTTCTTTAAACCTCAATTACTATTGAACAAGTGTGGTTTCTTTTTAGTTTCTTAATGTGAGGAAACCCAAAAGGTAATTAAATAAATGGTCTTAGAAAGTTTAAACGGTTGTGTATTTAGGGTTTTATGATATATGAGTTAAAAATTGAGGTTTTCGGGTTTTCTCGATTTTGAGTACCTATAAACACTAATCTAACATCTCTCGTGGATTGAGCGGTCGAATCATCATAGTATTATTTTTAAATGAAGATTCCGTAGCAATGGGCCAATGTTTTCTACCGTATGGAGATAGAGGGGTGGATGTAGCTTGAGAATAGGGGTAGCCCCCGCTACCCTTTGACGCTCCGACAGTAGTGTAAATTTTGGAAAAAAAAATTGACGTTTTTTCGAATTCGCCGCCCCTACAGAGAAGAAAATTTTGAAACGTTATTGTGGAGATATATCAGACTTAGGTCTCAGAGGTTGGAGTTTTAAGGTCGAGAGGCTTGTATCTTATCTTTTTCAATGGTAGACCTAAGTTTTATTTCAACAATCACTTGACTGTCAAATACGTATTTAACACATAAAAGACGAGTATTAATAATCTATAACATATGAAAGAAAACTTTATGTCTCACGTAATACAGTGTATCACCTAGGTACGCAAGTGAGTGTGTATAGTAATTAAATCTTTAGATAAGAGTAGTGGTATACAAAAGCATGTGGAGGGTATGATTAATAGTGCTTATTCTGCCAAATCGTATCTTAGTGCCATTAACGCGGATATACGTGTTCCCAATCACCACATCTTTTTTTTTTTTTTTTTTTTTTTTTTTTTTTTTTTTTTTTTTTTTTTTTGAATGGCTAAACTTGCATGTCATGGGGATTGAACCCATGACCTCCACCTATTCTACACCTTAACTAATTCACCAACACCATTGGGCTATTCCCAATGGATATCTTTTAGTTATATTTCCCACCACTTACTCTTTCCCATAACCATTATATATCTTTTAGGAAAATGATATATGTAATCTACTATATTTTTGTCTCATGTATTCTATCTCTTTGTTTTTTTCATTTTATAAGTTTCTTTATAAAAGATAAATATGTATAAAAGTTAAATGATTTATGTATTATCATTTAGTTTCGTTATTGAGTTTGTAAGGCCATAAGGTATTGAATCTTTTTATCTCACTAATCTCGTAACTTTCTCCCTTCCATATTATAGCCATATCTGAAACGTCTATCAGAGATAACGGCTAGGGCTCAGACGTTATCTACCACAAAATGGCTATGTAGCTTTTTCCTCTGGAAAAATGCCATGTGTAAGCGTATCATTGGTCTGTCCCTGGGTCCCACTATCAGAGGAACTCCCTACCCCTACCCCTACAACCTACCCGTTTCAGCCAGTTGTCACCTTCTGCGTAATCTCGTTTTTTGTGAAACCCCTACCCACTAGTCTTTTTATATGTTTATTTTGGCTATTCCACCTAGTCAATGTTCAAATTCGTGATTTCCCAAAAAATAGAAGGTATGGGTTTTGAACAATTTGATCGGTGAATTACCCACCATCCTTCTCGAAAAGATGTTGTACCACAACACCTGAGATGATGTTACAATCAGTATCCAAATGACACACCGTTAGTCTCTTTAGTACCGAACCTAAAATCCCCAAATATCGTGTATTTGTTGGAAACATATTTATATTATCACTAATAATAATGTTGCTATTTAATTACCTTTTAAATACTAGTAACTTAATAATAGTCAAACAATTATAAAATGGATATAACATAAAAAACCATGATATATAAAGCAAAAGCTAAGTAATGGGCGTTCCTAAGTTAGTTGCAACTCTAATTGGACTTGTACGTATTAATCCACTTTGACTCATGATTTAAGTTAAATGAAGAAAAAGGAAAGATAGATTGTGTATGATGATGATGATGTGCATGTTGTAAAGGTTTGTCGTGACTCTAGGTGGTAAAGCATCCCACTTACGTGATTGGCTTGTAAACTGACACGCATCAAGAATATTGAGTAATTTATGGAGCATCATATATTTAATAAAGATATGCTTCACTTTATGCCTCTTATCAATCTTTCAACCCATGTTGGAGGAATCAAATAACTCAAAACACTAATGTTGTACGATTACACTTAATTTCCTTCGTTTATCTTATTATATTTGACTTGTCGGAAGATTAACCGACTGTTAATATGGATATCTAAGGAATTTTTATAACTGAATTCGAGCATCTTATTTTCGATCGGTGCTGCAATGACCTTTTTTTGATCTTTAACGGACCCAAAACTTGTTTAAAAGTGTACGTTATTTATGTTATTTATGTTGATGATATTTTGTTGTCGCTTGTGAAAGGCTTTTCTTTTGTAATTTTATCTGTCCATAGATTGAGGCATGCCTGCTGTTATCGGGGTTTTGCTACGCAACTATATCATCCAAAATATACACAACTGTAGATAGCAATCTATGTCTAGTGACGATTATAAATGGGTGTACATATTCAGACACCTTGTTCCCTAAATCCACACCCTTCTATACGCTTCGTATAGGGCTATACGAAGCGTATAGGGTTGCTTTTCCCGACCAACTTCTGCACCTCGTACAACGTCACATCAGTCAACTTATACGGGGAGTCTAGGCCTGTACGAGGGGCCAATACGAAGGCCCTTAGACGCCTCGTATAGACCTATACGAGGCGTCTTGGACTGACCGATTTGACT